>NW_011494720.1:8358503-8447126 GCF_000754665.1 Bison bison bison
ACCATTCTGGAAAGTTGGTGGTTTTGATGGGGAAACATTCTTGTTTTTGTCTTGAAACAGTAGCTTTTGCTTACATTGCTTCCTGAATAAAATGGCCAAGGGCTGTAAAACCTTAACTACTAATGATCAAGTTCTGCCAGCTCTGCTGGTTCAGTTCACTCTAATTTCTGGTTGCATCAGTGTCTTTACTCAAGTTGGTGGCATTCTGACAAATAAAGCATTGACATTGTCAAAATCAAATTCCTGGAGTGGATCCCTTAAAAACAACAAACAGGAAGAAATTAAAGTTAAAAAAAAGAAGTTTTCATTTAGAAATTAAGAGAAAAAAGTGACTTGTTTTTATGGACCCAGATAGGATGTTATCAAGGAGCAATGAATCGGGCTGCTAAAAACATGATATCTGGTGAGCAGTGGCTAAACAGGTTAAGGAATCGTTTATCTTCCTCACCAATAAACTCAGGGGCAGAGAGGCTCACAGGGACCCAGTATTTTCACTCTGCCGCTGCAGGCCAGGTCGTCATTCTCAGACTTGTCACTTGATTGATGCCGCAAGATGGCTGCTGCATCTCCAGGTATCTCCAGGTATTGATATACCAAGGCGGGATTAATGGAGGAAGATACAGAAGGCGAAAGCACATGACAGCAGGTCTTGACCCCCCCTTTTTTTTAATGCTTTCCTGGAAGTGGCAGCAGTAACTTCCTCTTAAGTGTCATTGCCTGGAGTTGACCACGTGGCCACCCCTGGCTACAAGGGAAGCTGAAGGGCCATGAATATTTTGTACCCTCGCCTCTGCTGTAGAAGATGGTGAGAGAGGAAGAAGCTCGGCATGGCTCCTTGGTACCCAACCCACAATGTCTGGGCAGCAGTTTCTGAATTCAGTGCAGACTGCTAAACTGTTCTTAATTAGCTGGGAAACTTGGCTTGCCTGGGACTAGTAAAAAATTCAATTTAAAACATCTCAGAAAACATCTTGAGGGCAAAGGCAGATTCATTTTAAGAGTGTCCGTTGGGCTTGAGTATTTGACTTTAGTTTTGCCACTTGCTGTTTGTCTTGAAGCAGAATTCTTTGCTGCTTCACTTTTTTGTGTTTTTCTGCTCTTTTGATATTCCCCAAGGTGGTAGTGGGGCGGGGGAAGGGGGAGAAAGAAAGAAGATAATGGAGGGGAATAAAATGAGGTTAAACTAGATTAGCAAAAATATTCTCGCTTTCTCTCGTCACTCCAGTTTTCCTCCAAATACAAACAACCAAGAATCTAGAACATTCTAAGCAAACTTTGTCCACTGGGAGCTGTTAACCGTTGAGGTGATAAGAGAGTGCTTGAATGACAGCCCTTGTTTACCAGCATCAGAGGACTGTGGCTGTGTCAAGGGGGCAAGTGGCCTTGGGTGGGAGGTTGGGGACCAAGGAGAAAGCCCTGCCAGTGTGACATCGGGCTCTTCCCCTGAGAAGTCCTCAAGTGCCCACACTGGCAGCCTCGAGCACAACCAGCTTGCATTCAGCCCCCGAGGGGAATAGTTTCCCAAAGCCGAGTGTGAGGATCTGCTCTGTCCATGACACAAGGCCTCCTGAAGCCGGTCCAGCGTGGAGGACGTTTGCACAGGGATGGATGCCCTTGGCACCGACTGTCCAGAGCGGGTGGAAAAGGACATAGACAAACTCTTACTTAAGGATTAGCCAGTGACTCGAATTTTGAGATTTGGAGGCTTCACTTCTTTGAGCTGATGGAGAAAAAATGTGATTCACAATTGTATGCAGTGACCATCTCATGCCCTTATAAGCACAGTGGCATGTATGCGTGTGAGTTTAGCCTTTTAGTCTGAATAAAATGATGCATTGTTGTTATCAAAATACTAGAAAATGCCCAAAGGGTCTGGGGTCTCAGGTTTAGCAGAGGCCACGGGCGAGATGAGTAGCAGGACGCGGCTGGCCCCTCTGGTCATTAGGAAACCCGGCCAGAGGCTTCAGACAAACACAAGAGTTGTCTGGGTCATTTGGCATCTCCTAGCTTCTCCGTCTACACCCTCACCAGGTAACTATGACGGGACATATTTGCCATATTTGAGGGCATGGTGTGGAATCCAGTAGGTCACCATGACCTGGAGAAGTCCACTGGGTTTTGAAGACCGTGAACCGAGCTTAAAGTCTGGAGATCCTCGGACGCCCTTGATTTCCCGAGGGACTTGGGACATCTGCTTGCCTCGGTGTTTCTCTCTGCAGGAGGCCGGCATTGTGTGGTTCCCGAGGGGGCGTCAGAGGTTCTGTTGGCAGAGCTCTTTAGCTCCCTGGAGTGTTTTTAAGTTTAAAGACTCTAATGGCCTAGAGTTTGGTTTCACTTTTTATTGCAGCTCTCCCTCGAAAACTATGCCAACTGTAGGGGACACTTTAATGGAACCCCATGCCTAGCGTGAAATGTCAGAAGAGGAGCCAGGACATTATTTTAATACCCAGACTCCATCTACCCAGCCCCAACTTTCCAGGTGGAAAGCTCAGTCAACCATCTGTCCATTTTACCAGCATTGGTCTTACTTCCCACAGTTGCAAAACACCATGTACACCCCCGCTCCGTTTTTTGTTTTCTGAAGGGAAGGTTCACAACTATTTGGCAAATAGAATTCCAACATTCATTTGAAAAATTATTTAAAACTCAGTCATCTCGGTGTTTTGCCCACACATTACCAACCATCTGGATATTTCTGCATTTCTGGATGGATATTCCTGTGCTATTTGGGATCTTATGGATAATTGTTGGATTTTTCCAATCTTCCTCAGAATCATAGTCAGATTTGTAGATCATGTTGCTTCTTCCCCCAAGCTACACTGCATTTCAGTACATCATAACCTTTCTTGGCATATCGATGGGATTTTTGGTCAAACATTCGTGGTTACACTGAAATTTGTGTTTTCTTCATTTCAGAGTCTGGGAACTATTTGGCGGTTTCCAGTGGAAAGTCAGAATTGAATTTCAAACAAAGAAGCAGTAGGGAGACTTACATAAACATGAAGGCTTTTGTGCATTAAAGAGCAATCCTTGGTATACTTAAGAAATAATTTTACCATTTTGGGGTTTTTAGGGACCGGTTTATTTCACAAGCTCTTAACATTCTTTTGGGGGTTTTCTCCGTAACCAGGGTTGTCCCCTCCTACTCCTCCGCCTCCCCTGCCGGACTGGGTGGGCTGCAGGGAGCTCTTAGCTGAGAATGGCAGCCA
Organism: Bison bison bison; assembly: GCF_000754665.1. Lineage (NCBI taxonomy): Eukaryota > Metazoa > Chordata > Mammalia > Artiodactyla > Bovidae > Bison > Bison bison. Next base: position 8,361,713 of record NW_011494720.1, read on the forward strand.
TTCCTGGCTGGTATTTGCCTTCATGTCTTTGGGCGTGTCTCCACTGGCAGCCTTTTGTGACTAAATGTACTGGCTGCCGGGGTAGCTTCAGAAAGTTATTTTTGACTTCCATATAAGATTTTGATTAATAGGCTCTTAATCCATTAGGTTCTGACTGCAAGTGGCGAAAGCCCAACTTGAACTAATTTAAATCCCAGAGTCCGTTGGCTTGTGGAACTGCACGTTGGGAAGGGCAGTGGCTGAGCTGGTCTGAGGGAGCCCTACACTCTTTCTCTCTATCTCTGGTCTCTTCTCCATGGGACAGTAAGAGCTGGTCACCCACAGTTCCAGCCAGAGGCTAAGGCAGTGGCCAGGGTCCGGCTCCAATGAGAACATTTCCTGTGAAGACTTCGGGGCTGGCTGGGGTCACAGGGACAGAGGTCTGTCACCAGAAGAATTGGGGGAGGCTTCACTGGGTAAAAAAATAATGTGTCCTTCACACAGTGCATTTTGGGTTCCCTGCTGTGCAGAGATTTTTTTTTTTTTTTTAGAGTCTTGGAACTCTACAGAAATGTAGTCTCTCTAGAGAGATTTTGGATTCGATTATTTTTACTCCAAGGAATCCTGAAGCGCTGCACGTGTGTGCTCAGTCACCGAGTCGTGTCCAACTCTTTGAGACAGTGTGGACTGTGGCCCACCAGGCTCCTCTGTTCATGGGATTTCCCAGGCAAGAATACTGGAGTGGGTAGCCATTTTCTTCTCCAGGGGATCTTCCCGACCAAGGGATCGAACCCACATCTTCTGTGTCTCCTGCACTGCAGGCAGATTCTTTACCCACTGAGCTACCTAATCGCCACCAATTCCAGTGAAAGATGGCAGAGATGGCAGTTGAGAGAACCCTGACTCCCTCTGGGCATTTGAATGAATCTCTTTGGGCTGAGGCTAAACAGGATGAGAAGAAAGGGAGGAGAGCAGTGTGGACTTCAACTCTTTCCATCTCATTTAAGCCACGAGGCTGAGAAGCCTTCACTCTTGGACTTTACACTTTCCCCAGGCCTTTTGTGATAGAAGGTACTTTGGAACTTGGTATTGTATCTTCAGAGTATCTCTGTGCTGTCATTTCATCTCATTGTTTAAATCCTGTGGGCTGTTTTGGATCCCATGAACTTGGACAAAATTTGAGATTGAAATAAAAAAGGCCAGAGGTGGATTTTCAGGCTATAGGTCAACTTGGCTTTGGGGTTGGTTGAAGAATGAGGCTTCCTCTTTTCAGAGCTTTCTGGTAGTGGGGGGGGGGCTGGGGGGACTCCCCACCTATGACCCCAGGAGGGTACATGGTGGGAGAGTGATTAGTACTGGGGGAAGCTCTGAATGAGGGGGAAGCAGCCTGGACCCTCACTCTGAAAAGGCAGCCACACTTGACCTCAGATTGATGGTCATGTCCAGTGGGGTGAGGGAACAAGCCCCTGGGGATGCTTGGCAACTTCCACTGTCCCCTCCCCACGCTCCTTATCCTGTGCTCGCTCCCCTCCTGGACATAAGCTGATTGGAAGGGTGAGTGGTGACAGCCCAGCCTCCACGGCTCTGCTTTCTCCATGCGGAGGCATTTATGGATTAGCAGAGATAGTCACATTGGTCTCTTGGAGTTCATCTTGCAGGAAGGCTGCTTCACTCTCACTCCTGCTTGCCTGTGGTGGTGGAGGGGGTGTGCTGGGTGGAGGCCAGGGTTGCTGCTCTCGCCCCCCACTGTGAGGCAGTGATCCTGAGCTGATCTACTCTGCAGGCTCAGTTGTGTCCACCTGAGGGTTTAGAACTGGAGAGGGAGGGGATACACAAAGCTCCACAGTAGTCACACTCTAGATCCGCCTTCTCCAGGGCAACCTCAGAAGTAATAAATCCGAGAGTTTGATTTTCTGACTCCTGGCTTCCCTGGTGGCTCAGTGGTAAAGAATCCACCTGCCAATGTGGGAGACGTGGATTTGATCCCAGGGGTTGGGAAGATCCCCTGGAGAAGGAAATGGCAACCCACACCAGTATTCTTGCCTGGGAAATCTCATGGACAGAGGAGCCTGGTGGGCTATGGTCCATGTGGTTGCAAAGAGTCAGATACTACTTAATAACTAAACAACAATATCTACTTTCTTAAATTGATTGAACTCAGATGTTCATAAGGACCACTTTTGTCCCTCATCCTTCAAATCCAGGGAAAGCTCTTGTATACATTTAACCAGATGAGATAAAAATTATGCTTGATTTGTAACTTATCAGCTGAGGAGAAACATATAGGTCCTTTTTCATCACTGTCCAATCATTGATATTTTCATCATTGTCCACTGTGGTTATTTAACATCAATCTATAAATTGTGTAGTATATATCGTGAGTTTTGAGAACTAAAGAGATTTTTCAGATTTGATTTTCAAGTCAAATCAAACTGCTATTGTCTGAGTCATTTCTCTCAGTAAGTATTACTGCCTCAGAACATACTGGGTTCTACCTATTCAACGCTTTACCAGTTGGATTTTCCACCTCGGCTGTGGGGTATAGCCTCATTGTTGATGATGATTCTGTGAGTGGCAGCTCCATCCAGTGCTGTCACAGAAATGAAAGAATTTGAGCATGCTTGTCAGCTACTGTTTTGTTTATAGATGGCAGGTTGGCTGTAAATCCAGCTTAGAGTTTTTCATTTATTCCTCTGATGTTTGTTGAACTCTGTGTGCCAACACTTTGGTGTAGCAGATTTGGCTAAAGTCCATCAAGTTGGGAAGCTATGTCAGTGGGGGGCTTCACAATGTCTTCCTCGCATCTGCCATCCGTCTACCTTCCTTTCTCTTTTTGCTTGTCTGGAGAATATAACCAAAACAAACACACAAAAACAACACTTTGGATCCAGAAAGATTCACTTACTATTCTGAATCATAGTCTTAAGCATTTCTCCATGAATGGTGCCATTTTTGGGTCAGTCTTACCCTTGATTGATTATATTAATGGATTCTGAGCTTTCCTTCTCTTATTCTGAGAAATTGCCTTTGGTAGAGCTCTCTTTCTAGAAACATTTATTTCCAGCCCTTGTGGATAGGCCTGTACCCTGAAGGATGGGTGGTGTGCCTGAACCAAGAATCTTGAATGTGTTCATTTTGGAATTCACATTCACCTCTCAAATAGGCAGTGGGGACTTGGTCTGGGATGGTTAGTTGGGAGCTGAGCATGTGGAAGTTATTGGTTGTACGAGTAACTGAAGCCTAGGGGACACCTTACACTTCCCTCCCCAGATCCAGATGGATCCTCTCTACTTCCTTGGAGCCCGGGCCAGTTTTTTCACAGCCACTGGGTCTCTTGCGAGAGAGAGGGAATTTTGGAGGTGGGAGATGAGTCCTTGAGCAGATCTGTACCTTAAGCCTTCAGGGTCTGGGTTAGGCCTGGTTCTTCTCCAGACTTTAGACTTCATCTTGACTTAGAGCTCTTTCGGATGGATCCAGACTCCCACGGGAGTCTCAGAAGTGAAATAGGACATTGGGAAGTTGTCAGGATCAGCAAATAAATGGTTGCTCCTGGAGTTAAGATAGAGGTCATCAACTGGCAGCCAATGGACTGAGTCTGGCCAGCTGGTGTGTGTGTGTGTGTGTGGTTGTGTGGGTGTATATGTGCTTCTTCATATAGTGGTTTTTTTTTTTTTTTTTTTTACACTTAACTGAGCTAGTATAAAATGGAGAAATTTCACATAAAATCCAGGATTTCTAGCTTCTTAGAAAAACCTCCAGAATGTTGGACAATCTGGGTCCTGAATTCCCTTTTGTCAGCAGGTGCCAGAAACTAAATTGTGCCTTCGTGTAGCATGTACATTCCTTCATATGTCTCCACTTACTTGCTTCTTCCTGGTCCTCGGGGGGACTCTTGGCTGATCTCATTCGTCCAACCTGAACGTCTTTTTGTCAATCCATCAGTCATTTACGTGAGTACTGAGTATGTGGTCAGGATCTGATGCCCAGATACATGCCAGAGTGGGGAGGTGGGGATGGCGCCCTGTCCACTGTGATAAATGAGCCCTGCACACGGGTGGACCAAGCTGGCCCCAGGTACCTAGCTCTGAACTCAGCCTTCTTGAGGGCTTTTGTCAGCCCTGGAGAATCCCTTGAAGCTGCTCTGTGGACTCTCCAAGGATTGACATGGAGGAGCCCTTGGAATCTTGGAACCATCCTTAAACAGATGTGGATCCATACTTTGGCCCTTCGACCGAATTGGCCTCCAGGGCCCTCTTGAATGAGAGCTGGAGTTTGGAGCCTAGACCGAAGTGAGAACTCTGGGTGCCAATGGTCCCTTATTTTTTCGTTCTCAAACAGACCAACAGGGGCCTCAGGGGAGCCATAGCACTGACATGTCTAGCTTGGGAATGACCAGGTACCTGAAATGTCATCAAAATACCATTTTGCCGCTTAGTACCTGGTAAAACATTCTTGACTCTGGATGGGTTTGCTGGTGTGAACTGTGGAACGAGTCTGCTGTGGTATGCGGTTGCTTGAGTCACAGCAGACACTGCTGGCTGCTGCTTCTGTCTTGAGCTCCTTACCATCTGTCTCCCTTCAAAGACAGCCTTGACTGAGGGGAGATGGGGAAGGACACGGACAGGAAATTCTTTGTACTAAATCTAAAATCCTGGCGGCTGCAGCTTGAACTCACTTCCACATTTTGCTTTCTACGGAGATGAGAAAACAGCTTGTCACGGCCCTCGTGTGTCGTGCATGCCTTATGAGGTCACCTCCCAACGTCCCCTCTATCGAGCCATGTAATTCCTATCGTGTTGACTTTGGGCTTGTCCTTTTTCTCTTTGGAGAAGCAGTTCATGGGATACATGGCTTTAAAGAATATACCCTCCTTACCTTAATCAGATGAGAATCCTGAAAACTGTTCCAAGACGGTTCTGTGCTTCATTTATCTAGCAGTGAGGATGGTCTATGAACACTTACAAATAAGTAAGAAATCACTCTGTCATGTCTCTGCCTTATGCTACCAGAATGGTACTCCTGAAACACAGAACTCAGAATGCAGTCTGCAGACCCTGAAACCCGCTTCACACTTCCTACGTTTCATTTAAGGAATGAAGTCATGATCACCAAATGGTGATCAGGAATAGAACACATCGCTGTGTTTCTAGTCCCAAGAATAGGTCTTCGGTCGAGTAGCCCAGGTTCATGCATGTTGATCTGCACCTGCCTAGAGCTGTTCTTCCTTAATTAGAGGCTGGTTTGATGGATTCCCGCAGAGCTAAGGCATGTAGTGAGGAGTGGCCTGGAGTGACCACAGATTTCCTTTTATCCGTCCTTCCTGTTCTTCTTTTCTTCCAAACTTTTCTGAGTGAGGCATGGGTGCTGTTGACCAGGCAGCATCAGCAATGACATCAATTTTAAAGGTCAAAGTTGATAAGAATCCAGGGAATGATGATGTCCCTTAATTAAGTCACCGTAGTATTGTGTGTTGGAGAAGGCAATGGCACCCCACTCCATCACTCTTGCCTGGAGACTCCCATGGACGGAGGAGCTGGTAGGCTGCAGTCCATAGGGTTGCTATGAGTCAGATATGACTGAGAGACTTCACTTTCACTTTTCACTTTCATGCATTGGAGAAGGAAATGGCAACCCACTCCAGTGTTCTTGCCTGGAGAATCCCAGGGATGGGGGAGCCTGGTGGGCTGCCGTCTATGGGGTCGCACAGAGTCAGACACGACTGAAGCGTCTTAGCAGCAGCAGTATTGTGTGTAATTGGCCTGAGTCATGTGTGTTGGGGGTGGTGTGGGGGAGGGGTTTTGGCCTAAGGTGTTTGGAGAATCTTAAATTCAAGACTGATTTTATAAGGCAGTTGACCCTAAGGGATGATTTCAGGATTCCCTAAAAGCCTTTGTGTTTTAGAAACAACCTTCATTAGGTAACTCTCTAAGTCCTAAAATGTCACTATTAGAAAGTTGTTACTTTGGCCCAAGGGCTTCCCTCATGGTTCAGATGGTAAAGAGTCTGCCTACAATGCAGGAGACCAGGGTTCAATCCCTTGGTCGGGAAGATCCCTTAGAGAAGGAAATGGCAACCCATCCCAGTATTCTTGCCTGGAGAATTCCATGGACAGAGGAGCCTGGTGGGCTACAGTCCATGGGGTCGCAAAGAGTTAGACATGACTGAGTGACTAACACTTCCACTTCAGTACTTTGGCCCAAGATTTTGTTATACAAATGTGAATATCATTCACTTACTCCACTCCTTCCATAGAGAGGAGCCTACTAGGACAGACAGCTGGAGGTGAAGTGACTGTGGGTGAAGGCAGAGTGGCCCTCCGAGGGGAAAATGGCATGGGAAGGGAGGGTAGGTGGTAGAGGAAAGGGTAAACCCAGCTGGAGCCCTCACGATTGGTTTTAGGATACTAATGGCTTCCTAAATCAATTTTTCATTGGTGTGGTCATTGGTCATTTATGAGCAGGGACAGAGTCCAAGATCCATGAGCTGTGGGAAAAGCTGGGCATTGCAGTTGGACACAGCAGGATTTGCATTTAGTTCTACCCGTGTACAGCTGTGTGACTCTGGACTGTTCTCCTAACCTCTCTGTTCCAGGCCTTGCTTGCTGTCTTCATCTGCCATATGGAGGGAGTAAACGGCACCTCCTGCATTGTGTGTGTTAAGAGCATCTCATGCAGTGTGAGTTTCAGGCAGAGAGTGGTGGGTGGTAGGCACTCAAGCTCCCTTTTCTTGTCCATTTCCCTCTCCCATTTTTATACTTTAGAGTTGGTTCACACCAGATGTTTTTTTTTTTTCTGGTGTACAAATGCTGACAGTTATTGTGTTGAGACACACTGATGGTACTTGATCACTGGCAGGAGAAGAACAAACAAACTTGCACGAACACACTTGGAAACTGATGGGTAAGCGGAATGCAGTGGTATGCATTTGGTTTTGATGACCCAGGGGGATTTGCCTCTTGTTCTTCACTTTCCTTATCTTATTGGAGCTCCTTGAGGTTCTCAATGTCCCCCTTACCCTGGGCGGATGCACCATTTGACCGCGATTCTCATATGACTTAGAAATGATTCCATGCCGTGTTCAAGGACAGAGGTGAGGCAGAGCAGGAAAGAACAGCGAGTGTATTTATGGATTGTTCCTCCTTTCGGATGTCAGTAATGAACGGGAATCATCTTTAGACCGATGTCAGTTTGTATGGATTGAATCACTCGTGCACAGCGGAAAACATGATGGTGTTAGGGCTTTACAAATCTCACATTAGAGAGATCGAACTTTCCTGAAGGGAGGGTTAGAACTGAACTGTAAAGAAAAGCGTTGTTCACGTATTCATTCATTTGTTTTCTCCCTTAGGAGAGTCACCCAACCATTTCGAGGTGTTAGGGACCTTGCTTTGTTTCCATGATATTTTGGTCAGGGTGAAGAACAGGATTCTTGGGAATGATTTCTGCTGTGGCAGGAAACGGGGACTGCAGCTACAGAAGGTCAAAACCATGGCAGAAAAGTGGGGAGGTTTTCAAAGTGAAGCCTTGGGAGAAATAAAGGAAACGAAGGAAAGGGAACCCCTGTCCTCCGGCCAAGAAAATCCTGCAAAGTTCCTTGCAGGTGAGGAAGGGTTCATGAGAATTAAGGCAGAGTCGCCATGACTGCTAATTTTAAATATCCAGATGCTTGCTAGTGGGCTGTCTTTACTGTCTCCTCAACTCAGAATTTCCCTGATGGCATTAAGCTTTTTGTCCTTGATGTCTCCCGTCTCACGTTTACAGGATTGTAAACGTTGGGGGAGAAATGCTTTCTGGGGGTTGCTCTGTGCCTGTCCTCTGACATTGCGTTTTTGTCTCCAAAGTGGACACTCTTTCTCTAGTGCCTCAAAAATTATGATATTCATACTCTATTTTTTCATTCCTTGAATTTCTTTAGTGGGATCCCAGAAGTTCTCTCTTTTTCTTATCATTTTCCTTCTAAGGCAGTGGGGTAATTTTGGGAAGAATAAGTGATGTATGTTAGCATCAGCTATACTTATTTTGTTCAGAATCTTCATTAGTGTTAAAAATCACATACTAACCAATCTGTGTGTTGTCATGAAACACTCCCCTTTCCCTCATTTCTATGAGAGTCTAAATTCATTTTTCTAAGTGTTCTGAAGTTTAAATGTTTCTGGGTTTTTTAGGTTACTTTTTTGCCAGCTGAGAATGCCTTGCATTGGTGTTTGCCCCTACGTTGACTGCTGTGTGAATATTTAGCATCTATTTATATCATGTTGCATTGCAATATCAGTTATATTATGAGCTGAGAGATCGTGTTTGACAAAACATTATGTTTCATTTTGGTTAGTTTGGAAAACCAAGAACACTGTTTTGGAACTTCATCAATGAAGATAAAAATGTTGTGCTTCTTGATAATTTTTCTGTCTTCTTCTGAGATGAAATATGGAAACATTTAAATTAGCGACCTGCAGCTAAAACCAGAGATTTGCCTGTCTTTCAAGATGTTGACCTTGATTTGTTTTCTTTGTGGAAATGACTGATTCTCTTATCCCCCTTTAGATACAGTGGATAGTCTTCCTGATCATGAGAGTTTTATGTTGTTCTTCTCAGGGTGGCTTTAAAGATTGTCCAGCTGTACCATGACAAATCCTGAGAATTTATTTAATATATGAATGCTTCTGGAGAATATGTCAGATTACTATTTTGTTAATCTTGTCCTAGCAAGGCAACACAATCAAGCTGGGGAATGCCTAGAGTTTATTTTGATTTGTTTCACTTTGGGTTTAAATTTACCACTCACAGTTCTCTGAAATACATAAAAGGTTGCGGGTTTGGTATGTTTGTTTTGCTGTCACACTATAATGATGTCCAAACATGACGGTACTTAAAGTCTTTAGGATCAGACAGATGGAAAGTCGTTTGCTCTTTTACTAACCATGTCAGAGAACATTGGAAAAACATTCGTTTTCCCAGTCTGCCCTTCTCGTAAGTTGATAGTTGCGCTGTTTGCATAGCTGACCACCCACTGAAGCCAAGGCATGTGAAACTGCTGTCCACTAAAATGGGCCTGAAAGTCACGTGGGACCCACCCAAAGATGCTACCAATAGATCCGTGGAGCATTACAACATTGCCTATGGGAAGTCACTGAAAAGTCTTAAATACATCAAGGTGAATGCGGAGACACACTCCTTCCTTATTGAGGATGTGGGTAAGTGACCCTCTGTCTTGTTCCCAATCAGAACTAACTGTCCACTTCCATTCTCCTTCCGTTCTCAGGCTGACTATTTGGGAGACAAAAATGGCACCCAGTGGTTCTTTGGTTCTTGGGTAGCCAAGGTTAAGAGCCTGTTAAACAACAGCCTTCATCTTGCTCATGGGCTTCCCATCCTGCATTTGAATTCCTGGATCTCTCTCCAAATTGATGTAGGAAACAATTCTTAGTTTCTGGATGTGCTTTTAGAATATACGTTGATTCTTTTTTAGCTCATAGAAACTTGACTAGTGGACAAGTTTGTAGTCTGACCTTGAGATTTCTAATTTATAAACCAGTTTATAATTAGGGGTTAGTTAAACAATGTGTCCCTGTAGGGGTGTATGGTGTGTCTTGCTTTGCCATATCTGATTCAGAGATATAACATTTCTCCCCATTAAATTTGCTTCTGCAAGTTTGGAGTATTTAACATTTTACCTAAATATATTGTTGTATCAGTGCAGGTGTAGGTGGTTTTGAACTTAAACTTTGAGCTACTTCCAGTGGATCCTCTGTATTCCCCTTTCTCAGTCCCCCTGGCCTGAGACCCCATTTATTCTACAGCCATCCCGTGGTCCAGCCTTAAGATGGATCCTACAGAAGTCATAGAAGTCAGCACCTGTGATAACCAGGTCCCCCTGGCCATGTTAGCATTCTGCTGCTTTCCCTCAGTGGATCAAAACCAACTCATGGCTCTTTCCTGTCTTCATGGCTCCAGCTAAACGTACATTTCTCTGAATCTCCTCTGTATCACTAGGGCCCCAGAATCCGACTGTGATGTTAAATGGAGATTCTATCCCACAAAGGCATGAGCAGGGTCCCAGTTTCTTGCTCACCCCTTGGGTTGTGAGGTTGACTGCAAAGAAGAAAAACATGTAAAAATAAAGCCCTAGAACTCACTGAAAACCAAGAGTATCCCCACCCCTCCCCTGCACCCTGCCCCCGGCAACTTCCTGATGAAAATCAGAAGTTTTCTGAAGCGAAACAGAGACATTTGGATGAAATTTCTTTGAAATACGAATAAGCTCAGAATGAAGAGAGAAAGTGCTGGCGATGCCTGGTTTTGCTTTTTGTCCAAACCTACAGCATTTCCCAGTTGGTCCAGCAGGTCGTGCCAAACCTTAAATGCCACCAGGTCCCACGATGGTCAGATAGAAGGCAGACCAGTCTTGAGCCCAGTAGGGGTCCCAGATGTGTCACTGGTCCTGGACCCCTGGCTTGAGAACCGAAGTTTTGTGAAAGGAATGTTCCTCACTGGGAGAAATGCAATGATCGTTATTGCCTTTGACAGAACTCTTACCTCTCGAGCCCTTTATCCCCTCAAATGCCCACAAGCTTTCATCTCTTAAAGGAGTTGGCACCTATGCTTATCTTTCACATGATAATAATTCATTTTGGGGAAAACCAGCACTACCAGAGTTTTGCTTTTCAAAACTGTAGGTTCAAGGTACCCTTGCTTTGTAACATGGTATCTGGGTTTTCTTTTGCATCCCAGCAATTTCAGGATATCAGCTAGAGACCTTCAACCTTGATCCCTAGATGCATGTCAAAAAGTGTAGTCCAATTATTTCAGGGATAGCATTTCCAAGGTCTCGGGAAATGTTTTTTCTAGATCTTTTGACTATTTTTGTTGAAATAGTCAAAGAAAACCTGCACACATAGTAAGGGAAATATTTTATTGTGAAAAGAAGAAAATTTCATGGGGTTCTACTTATTGCAGTGTAGATTCCCCATGTGCTAAATTTCTTGAGTTACAGGGAAATGTTCTTACAATTATTTTGGAAGTTGGGAAGTTTTCTTTGTCGTTACTAACACTGTAGGTTAAAACATTTAGTGGACAGTGTGTGTCTGTTTCCTACATTGATTTCATGTTAAAAAAACTTGAAAGCTTATTTTTGTTGATTGCCCATGAATCCAGGTTTATTACACATATCATGTGCTTTGTACTAAATAAATTCTGTGTTCTTTTGGTCAGATGTGCTTCAATTGCCTGAGACCAATGTTAGTGATTTTGATTAAAGAAAAGAGAGAAGTTAGACTGGTCTCTTAATTCAGATTTTTATATTTGGTTATAACTGGTATGAGGAGGACAGTGACTTAAACTGTCGTTCTTGGAGATGTGAAACGGTGGCTTGACATGAACCGTGTGTTTCAGAACCGGGGGTAGTGTACTTTGTGCTGGTTACTGCAGAAAACAGCAATGGAGTGAGCCGTCCTGTTTACAGAGCGGAGAGCCTGCCTGGTAAGTCTTACCTTAGAATTGGAGGCTATGTTTTTGTGACTTAGACTGGGAAATTCTTTGCTTCTTCAGGTCAATGCAAATCTAGAAATCATTAAGGAGTTCCCAAACAAGAAATTTTTAGACCTGTATAGCAAGCTGAAAGATTGAAAACTAGGAGAAATTTATCCCTTCTTCTAAAGTACTTTTGATATAGGTTACTAGTGCTTTGTCTTAAGTTTGGGGGTACTCACTACAGTTAACCATGTATAAAAGACTGAAAATATGTGTTGTCCATACAGTTTAGGGGTCAGGTCACTTGGATGGCCTGAGCAGATCCTTTGGAAGATTGTTGAGAAGACCGTTGAAATGTACATTGAGGGATGCAGTGAAGTGTGGAAAATCAAGTAGTCCTCCTTTCTAACGATCAAGTTGCATTTTCCTAATTTAGGAGGTGAATGGATCAAGATTGATGGTTTTCCCATTAAGGGTCCAGGACCATTTAATGAAACCGTCACAGGTACTACTTGCTCATTCGGTTCATGTCTTCACTGAAGCACCGTCTCGAAAGAGGGCTGTGCTTCTGTCACACACATGTGCTCACAAACCTTCATTTAGTTCCCATTGCTAAACTAACACACACGCCGCACGTTTTGGTCGATCTGCACTGCACTGGATGGACCAGACTGCAGCCAGTATTGCTCATTCCTCACGGCTCTTTCATGTTCTGGTGTGGGGGTATGTCCTTGTCTACATCTGGGGATGCTGTTGCTCTGTTAACAGGCAAATATGGTGGTTGAGATGGCAGTCCTGGCCTGATGAGGATATTTACAGCTCTTCTGTGTGTGGATGCAGAAATGAATGGAGCCCACCAAACAGTGGCTTTATTGGCTAATGTGCTGCATCCAGGCCTTCTCTCCTTTCTGATGCATGGGATACTTTGTGATCTGTTCGATGATCTGCCTCCCATCTCTGCTCCATATTTGTATTCATCTGTGTTTTATCATTTGGATGTGGGTGTTGTCTGACTGTATCGTTCTACTTGTTGAGAGAAGTGTTGACATTTCTTGTTGTGTCTTGAATATGTTTAATTAATGGTTAAACAGTAATGCAAAATGAAAGCAGTTATTTCAGAGTGTGGTCTAGTACATATCCTAAAGGCAATGTGGCAAGGCATGGTGTTTTTAAATACACCAATCTGGTATTATTGTTGAGAGGAAGGTGAGTATGTTGAAACCAGTGACCATAATCTGCCTCTCAGGTCAGATTTGATGGGTGTAGGCAGTTTTCAAAGACCATTTTATAAAAATAGGGACTGGAAGAACAAAACAGCCTGAAAAAGAAACTGAATTTTGGGAAAGGTGATGTGTTCTTGTTCAAATATGCTGGACTTAATGTAATGGACCTGTCTTATGGGTGATTGGTGATGAGGGCAAGAGGTAGGCATGGGTTAGGAGCCATGCTGAAGAGTGAGAGTTGAAGTAGGAAGAGTGATGAGAGGCTGAGAATTAGGAGAGACAAGAGTAAAGCCAAGGATCAAACTTTGGAAGACATGAACAGTGAAAGAGTCCAGAAGGTAGTACACCTAGAAAATGTGCAAAATAGGAAGGGTGTTTATTTCAGAGGTTGTCTACTCCTACAGATACACATGTAAACATTCACACCTTTTACTGACAGATATATTGTGCCTTTGAGCCTTATACTTTGTCTTTTAAATAACCATTTTATTTTTAATCATCTTCCTGATAAAGTTTTTGAATGGCAGTTTTAGAATGAGTAATATTTTTTCTTAAGTAGTTCATTTCTTATGCCATCTTTAATAGAAACAGGCTTGTGTGTGTGTGTCCTTTCTAAGTAAGCATGTGGTATAGAAACCCTGGGAACTGAGAATCACAGCCCAGTTCACTACTGGATTTATGACTGTGAGATCCTTTAACCTCTCTCTGCAGGAGCCTCTGTGGGTTCTTGATGCCAAAGAATGCTCTGCTATAATATATAACACTGTATTTGTCATACATGGTGCTAAGAAAGATCCTGGAAGAAATTTTGCAGTGTACGATGTAAAGCAGAACTTTAATAAAATGCATATCCAGAATGAATAGATTTAGCTCCAGAAAAAAAAAAAGACATTTCATTGTTAATGAAAATAATAAAAATAATTTGTGAGAAATTATCAATAAGTGACCAACCTTGCATCTGTACCTTTTGAAATAAGGCCTGGTAAATACGCTATGCTATTGAGGAATGGTTAATATATGATAATCCCATTAAACAAAAGAAGTACTATTTTTGATTTGCACATCAAACATGGTAGAATGAATAGTGTCTTACACTTATAAACAATGCTTTTTTCCTCAAATGTATGTACAGTCTATTTTGATTTAATAAAATACAGTCTTTAAATGCAAAAATAAAGAAGCAAACACCCAAGAAACCCAACAACAACAAAGGAAGGGATTTGTCCTAGAAATGCAGATATTAGCATCTGCATCTGGTGAGAGGCCCCAAGGGTTAGCTCTTGTGCTTTGATCTGTAATACCTCACGTTCTTCCAGTGTTTATTTGAAACTAGAGGAAAATCCATTCTTTTATTCTGCTGGAAACTGTGGCTTCCGTTCAGATTTCAGAAGGCCTCTTTGCTTGCTGGAAATCTAACTTGACCTCATTGTCTTTACTTAAAAATAGGACTTTAGTTATGTAATTAATTCATTCAGTGCATGTGGTTTTCTAGGCACAATTCTGGGTGCTAAAGATATAATAGTGAATAAGATTGACGAGGGTTTGCCTTAAGACTATATTCTAGTGGGAAAGAAAGACAGTAATTGTTATTCGGTTGCTAAGTAGTGTCTGACTCTTTGCCACCCTATGGACTGCAGCACTGTAGGCTCCTTTGTCCTTTACTATATCCCAGAGTTTGCTCAGATGCATGTCCATTGAGTTAGTGATGTTATCTAACCATCTCATCCTCTGCTGCCCCCTTTCCTTTTACCTTCAGCTTTTCCCAACATCAGAGTCTTTTCCAATTCATCGGCTCTTTGTATCAGGCGGCCAGGGTATTGGAGCTTCAGCTTTAGCATCGATCCTTCTGATGAATATTCAGGGTTGATTTCCTTTAGCACTGACTGATCCTCTCGCTGTCCAGGGCACTCTCAAAAGTCTGCTCCAACACCACAACTCAGAAGCGTCAGTTCTTCAGTGCTGAAGCCTTCTTTATGGACCAACTCTCACATCTGTACCAGACTACTGGAAAAACCATAGCTTTGACTATATGAATCTTTGTCAGCAAAGTGATGTCAATGGCTTAGCTTTTTAACATGCTGTCTAGGTTTGTCATAGCTTTCCTTCCAAGGAGCAAGTGTCTTTTAATTAATGAATGGCTGCATTCATTGTCCACAGTGATTTTGGAGCCCAAGAAAAGAAAATCTGTCACTGCTTCCATTTTTTCCCGCATCTATTTTTGATGAAGTGATGGGACCGGATGCCATGATCTTAGTTTTTTGAATGTAGAGTTTCAAGCCAGCTTTTTGACTCTCTTCTTTCACCCTCATCAAGAGGTTCTTTTGTTCCTTTTCACTTTCTGCCATTAGAGTGGGAAAGAAAGACAGTAAGCAATGCAAGCAGAGAGTCAGGCATATAATCTGTATGAGTTTGGTAGGAATGCCATAACAAAATATCAGAGACTGGTTATCTTAAACAGTAGATATTTATTTCCTTACAGTTCTAGCAGCTCGAAGTCCGAGATGAAGGTGTCAGCAGGATTGATTTCTCCCCAGGTCTTTTTCTTTGGCTTACCTTTCCTCTGTGGCCATGAATCCTTGGCTTGTCTGTGTCCAGATTTCTACTTCTTCTAAGGACACCAGTCAGATAGGATTAGGGCCACCTTTGTAGCTTCATTTTAACTTAGTCACCTTGTAAGGCCCACGCTCCAAACACAGTCCCATTCTGAGGTAATTTGGCTTAGATCTTGAACATAAAAATTTGAAAGGGGAGGGAAACAAAGTTTAGGCTGTAACAGGATCATAAATTCCTTGAAATATGAGCAGCACTGTGATACAGAACAAGATGGCGGCACCAGGCCGAGACCCTCTGGGACTGTCTGGGACGCCACATGAGGGGGGACGAAGAATGTGCGGTGAGTCCTGGAGGCAGGCAGGAGCTGAGTGATTTTCAGATGGTCACTCATACAAATGTGGATGCTCTTATAGGGCTAAGCAAAAATGCAACTCTAGGGCAGAAGTTTTGGCTTCCTCTTTGGTCACTCATCACATATCTTTTTGTTAGAAAGTGGTCTTGGTATTTAAATGTAAACTCTGTCCTGTTGAGATGTAAACCCATATCCCTTTGTTTGTCCTTGGGGGAGAGATGTCACAAGTCCCTTCACGTATTGGAATCCTATTATTCAGCTTTCCTGCAGACTTTTCTGAAGTTGTTTTTGCTTTTCTTCTATGACTGGATCTGGGTAATCTGCTCTGTGCAGAGCTGGGCACTGGGCGTCAGGATGAGAACCATGGTCCATCTCTGCTTCCAACCAGACCACGGGCTCGGAGGGCAGTTCATGGGCTTTCACCGAGCTGTTCATCTGGGAAATTTTAGCTCTCAGTAGGCTCATAAGTATTTTTAGTAATGTCGTGGTTTTCTAAAAATCGAATCCTTTGTGCTTTCCTCAATCGATGGAGCCCACACTAGACCCAGAACTGAAATAAAACTTTGATTTATACTTTATATTTTCTTTCCATTCTATTTTAGTCCATGAAACTTACTAATTTTTTTTTGACAGTTAAATTACAGCTCAGACTCAAGTTTAGCGTAGAGTTCACAATTCTCTTAGGCCATTAAAAATTGTTTATTTCTGGCTGTCCTTGGTCTTCTCTTGTGCGGGCTGTTCTCTAGTTGTTGTACTCGGGCTTCTCATTGTGGTGGCTTGTCTTGTTGCGGAGCATGGGCTCTAGGCCACTCAAGCTTCAGTAATTGTGACATGGGGGCTCAGGCATTGAGGCTCCTGGGCTCTAGAGCCCAGGTTCCATAGTTGGGGCACATGGGCTTAGCTGCACCTTGACACGTGGGATCTTGGGTTAGAACCTGTGTCTGTGTCAGACTTTATTTTTTTGGGCTCCAAAATCACTGCAGGTGGTGATTGCACCATGAAATTAAAAGACGCTTACTCCTTGGAAGAAAAGTTATGACCAACCTAGATAGCATATAGAAAAGCAGAGACATTACTTTGCCAACAAAGGTCTGTCTAGTCAAGGCTATGGTTTTTACAGTAGTCATGTATGGATGTTGAGAGCTGGACTGTGAAGAAAGCTGAGTGCTGAAGAATTGATGAATTTGAACTGTGGTGTTGGAGAAGACTCTTGAGAGTCTCTTGGACTGCAAGGAAATCCAACCAGTCCATTGTAAAGGAGATCAGCCCTGGGTGTTCTTTGGAAGGACTGATGCTAAAGCTGAAACTCCAGTACTTTAGCCACCTCATGCGAAGAGTTGACTCATTGGAAAAGAGTCTGATGCTGGGAGGGATTGGGGGCAGGAGGAAGAGATGACGACAGAGGATGAGATGGCTGGATGGCATCACTGACTCAATGGACATGAGTTTGGGTGAACTCCGGGAGATGGTGACGGACAGGGAGGTCTGGCGTGCTGTGATTCATGGGGTCACAAAGAGTCGGACATGACTGAGTGACTGAACTGAACTGAACTGAACTGCTGCATCGGCGGACGATTCTTTACCACTGAGCCACCAGGGATGCTCCCTCTTAGGCCGTTTTCACCAGCATGATTCCCATGGTCCAGCCATTCCCTTCCTTATCACGGTCACCCCAACCTCCAGGCTGCTCTCCGAATCCAAACAGCTTGAAGGCACGTGGTTCATTATGTGCATCTCCACACTGGCGTCCCAGACTGCACAACTTCAGTGCTGACAATCCATTAGACAGTCTCCACTCCTGTTCCCTAGGATGAAGCTGCTCCCCTCCAAAACCTAGAATCATGAAATTCTTCAGTGCTGTCATGTCATTAGATTGTCCAGGCTTCGGGTCTGTAGACACTTCCCGTTGCCAGACTCCAGAAACTGTCTCCTGGCCCATTTCTGGCTTATTTTATCTTGGTGCCAGCATTTCACCACACTCATGTCAGCACAGCCATGCCAGCTGCCCCCTATCCCTGGCTGTCTGGTTTTCCTTTCTGTGTGCTAATTGCTGAGCCTGTGGGAGAAATAAGAACTAAGCTCATCCACCTTGTGACAGCTTCCTGTAGCTGGTTTTCTAAGTTCATCTGGACCCTGGGTTCTGCTTGGAGATTATTCTGTTTGTCCTTTCTCAGTTTCCTTTCTTTCTCTCCAAAACTTGGCCATTTTCTTCAAGTTCCTTCCTCCACCTGCCTTCCCCTCCTGACCTGCCCTCCCACCTGACCTTGCTTCCTGTCTCCCTGGGAAATAAAGGTCATTGGGGTGACATCTCTTGTCTCCCCTCCCTTGACTTCTAAGCCTTCATGGCTTCCTTCCCTTCTCCTGGCTCTGAGGAAAGGTTGCTATTACCGCTTCTCTCTCAGGCTGATTTCATATACAGAGAGCTTCTTTGCAAGTATGGTTAGGACCCAAGGGCTGTTCTGGATTCATCCTTGGAGCCCTCCCCTCCCCTGTAGGACCTGGCTCAAAAGCTAATTTGGGCAGCTGTCAAATTATTTGACAGTGAAACTATGAGACCTGAAAACTGAAGCTTGGCATCTTTCACTTCTTCCTTGGCAGTCCTTTCATAGGACATATCTGTGGATATACCAGGAAAGATGTCCAAGCATGTGTTTTGATCTTTTCTATCAGTACTTCATCAAAATGAGCACCCATCTTCAGGTGCATTTTCTTGGTAGTTTGTTTATGTAGATGTGAAGTGAAGTGAAGTCGCTCAGTCGTGCCCAATTCTTTGCAACCTCATGGGCTGCAGCCCACCAGGCTCCTCTGTCCATGGGATTTTCCAGGCAAGAGTACTGGAGTGGGGTGCCATTTTCTTTTCCAGAGGATTTTCCTGACCCAGGGATTGAACCTGGGTCTCCTGTGTTGCAGGCAGACTCTTTACCTTCTAAGCCACCAGGGAAGTCCCTATGTAGATGTGACTGATGTGATATTTGAAAACTCTAATCCCACTGTTTTGAGATTGCCTCCTTCCCTAATCTCTTGGTTTAACAGCATAATGAACCCATCCAACCATAACCATCTGCACTGCTGACTCTTACACCCCAGAATCAGGCTCAATCAACAGCGAGACCCTTCAGACGTCTCAGCCATACAATGATGGGGCTCCCCAAATAGGCTCCAGGCTCCTTTCTAAGAACCCTCTCAGGTTCTAAACTTCCTTTTAAGGTTCTAGGGTTCCTTTCAGCTCTGACATTTCATGAATTAACAACACTAACGCACTCTGAATGAGTGGTCCTAAGCTTGGCAAGCCATTGGGAACCATTGCTGAGAAATGACTGCCTTGGTCTTCACCCTACTGAGAATGTTTTAGGCCAGCAAATCCTGAACTCATCTTGGCCAAGGAAGAAACACTGAATTATAGATTCTGGGTGTTGAGGTTGTGAGTGAATACACAGAGGCGCACAGGATAAAGAATCGTCTCCAGTGATACACTGGAAGTGCTGCCTTCCTTCTCTGGGTGCAAATGGCAGGCTTTCTGCCAAATGAGCCAAGGAGACACCATGTTAACTCACTTAAACTGACCCATGTTGGTATGACTGGGTAAGAGGAGCCGCTGAAGTGCAGCGATAAGCAAACCACATCCTCCATTGCTTCTGCCCTGGGGGCACTACCGTGTAACCTGGAGCCAGATCCTGGCTGCTGTGGGCCAGACTTGAGCTTTAAGTATTCCCTGCTCCAAAGTTTTAAAATTAATTATGAATCAAAGACCATCCTCTTTTCATATACTAGTTTCAATTTAAAAAGTCTCTGGCCCACAGGGAATTAATAATGTCTATGACATTATTTTTCTCAGTAGCTCTCTCAAGCAATTATTAGATTTTTTAAAGTATGCAGTTTGGAGGGCAGACCTGGTTTCTGGCTCCTGACCTGGGGGGTTGAGCTCCTCGAGGGCAGGACAACAATGATATACTCATTTTTATATCTCCAGAGCCTGGGTTGAGCACCAAGTAGGCACTCAAGGATTGTTTACTGGGTGAAATGCATTTAGAGGCTGCTTCTGCTCCACATCCATGCCCAGGAAGTTGAACTGTATGTCAGTAGCTCGGGCACCTCCATCTCATTCAGCCACTGACTGTAGGGGTGGCCCCAGCAGGCTGCTTGGTCCCCCTAGAATGGTGCTGTCACTAGTCAGCGGTCCTGGTTCTTGCCCACTGTTTCTTTGGAGGGGCCTGGGTGAAGGATGGTGTTAAATGCATTTGGAGACCGGAGTTCCTCAGGGCTGGTTGCTCTGTGGAGTCAGGTCCACCTGCTGTGAGCTCACCTCCCTCCACCTCAGATCTTTATCCTTCCATGGCTCAGATCTCTTTATCTGGGTGCTGGTTTCCAAGCTGCCTCTCACATTATAATGTGGTTCAGTTCAGTTCAGTCGCTCAGTCGTGTCCGACTCTTTGCGACTCCATGGACTGCAGCACGCCAGGCCTCCCTGTCCATCACCAAACTCATGTCCACCCATGAGTTGGAGTCCACCCAAACTCATGTCCATTGAGTTGGTGATGCCATCCGACCATCTCATCTTCTGTCATTCCCTTCTCCTCCCACCTTCAATCTTTCCCAGCATCAGGGCCTTTACAAGTGACTCAGCTCTGCATCAGGTGGCCAGAGGATTGGAGTTTCAGCTTCAGCATCAGTCCTTCCAATGAATATTCAGGACTGATTTCCTTTAAGATGGACTGGTTGGATCTCCTTGCAGTCTAAGGGACTCTCATGAGTCTTCTCCAACACCACAGTTCACAAGCATCAGTTCTTCATGTGGTTAGAATGTGGTTAGACTTCATCAACCTCAGAGTCCATTCTTTCATTCTAAAATGTAGGCAAGAGAGGCTTGCGTGCAGATGTTCTTGGGCGGGACTCCTGAGTTCCATCCCAGACAAGGGTGCTGTGGGAAGGACTTAGCACGGGCCAGCTGCCTGGAGGAGGTAGAAGTTGTCGGACACCAGGGCTGAAACCCACATTTTGCGGTGTTTCATCTCCCTGTCTACACTGATGAATGAGAATATCTGCGCATAGTTTTTCCTTTCAGTGAATCCTTAAGACGCAGATGACGGGGAGCGAGGCCCTTCCCTCCAACGGACGGGTGCTTGTTTCAGAGGCTGAGGAGTGGCCGCTTTGATGGAATGGGCAGGGGCTGTGGGCGGCTGGGAAGATGAACTGTCCCCACAGTCCTCGTGTGTGGGCCTTGGGTGCAACGTCAGCCGACCTTGCCCTTGCCTCCTGGAGGAACCTGCAGTAGTTAACAAACCCAATGTCCTGGTGGAACCAGCATCTTGAGGGCTGGGTGCCATTTTCTGAGTATCTGTCACTGGCTTTTCTTTTGGTGTCTGAGGGCAGAGGAGGGCAGGGAGGAGCAGTAGGTGATGCCCTTGAAGAGGGGTGCAGCTTCTTATAAAGGATCTCTGGGCGTGTAGACATCTTTCCCAAAAGAAACCACTTTCTTTGCTCAGTTGTCAACCTATTCAGGTATTGTAACTGGACCTTTCTTTGCAGGTGACATGTTGGATAGCACTAAAAACTGAGCTAACCAATAGCTGTTTAACAGAAAAAGTGCTTTCATTTCTAGAAGACAACTGCGTCGCCAACTCTTTGGCTCCCAAATGAAACAAATGCAGAAGAGCTTTAGACAAAACAAACCAAGCTGCAAAAACCTGGGAAAATTTTCCCTTAGGACATCTAACACCCCTTTCTTTTAGCTTACCTTGACCAGGAGGCTGTCTCTGTGTCCACAGTGAGGTGAGGAAACGCCAGAGGTCCGCATTTCAGCCATTGAGGAACTCAGAAAAGGAGGCTCGCTTCCTTTGCTTTCTGGGTTCCTCCGGGGCCCTCAGGAAGTGCTGCTGAAAACTGAAGCACCAGCAGATGGGTCCAGATCAGATGCTCCAATGATGCCTTTTTTCATCATGTAAAGTTTCACAGAGGAACCTTTACAGCTGGTCCCCTGCAAGATTTCCCCCTCTTGCCTTCCACGCTAAGTCAGTGAGGGCTGGGCCAGGGATGGGGAACAAGGGAGCTGGGGCCAGGCTAGGGCTCACCCCTGGTGCAGGTGGCTGAGGACCTTGGCAACTGATATCGCTGTTCCAGGCTTATCGCTGAGCCACTGCCCTGAGTAGGACACAGGGACCTTAGCTAGCTCTGCCTGCATGGCAGTGGAGAGACTGCTGACCTAACGGACACAGAGAGTCCCTCAAAGGTTTTATGATCTGTGAGATTGAGGGGCGTGTCCATGCAGACGGTTGTAGGGCCGCTGAGTTCCTGTGTAGAGTTTGCCCATGTTGTTAATGTCCTGCTGGCCACCATCTGGGGGTGACTCGGCCTCTGCCGCCTTGGTCCTGTGCAGTGACATTGGTGGTGTAGTCTTCACTGATGTTCATATAACCGCTGGGATTATAGGGCCTTTGGGCTTCCCTGGTGGCTCAGACGGTAAAGAATCCGCCTGCAACACAGGAGACCTGGGTTCGATCCCTGGGTCGGGAAGATCCCCTGGAGGAGGGCATGGCAAACCACTCCAGTATCCTTGGCTAGAGAATCCCCATGGACAAAGGAGCCTGGCGGACTACAGTCCATGGGATCACAAAGAATCAGACAGGACTGAGTGACTTTCACTCACTGGGATCAAGGTCAGTAACTGTTGACCTTTTTGGATGACATCCTGGAGCTGCTGATATCCCAGTCATTCTTTGAAGCTTCTCAAACTGGGTCCTCAGAACTTGCGAGAACATCACACTGCCAGGAAAGCATGACGGGAACTATTTTCTTGGCAGAGACACCAGGCAGGTCCAACGGGAAGTGTTTTCTTGGTGGCCGGTCATTTAAAATGTTATTTTTGACTCTGAAGACAAACCAAAATATTATAGGGTAGTCTATACAATTTAAATGCAATTTTGAGATAAAACCGAGATTGTGGATCAGTTACCAATGCTCCAGGCTTGTGGGGGCCGAGTTTGTTTTCTTCCATGTTACATGAACCTCAGTGAAGAGCGTGAGGGGCTCTGTTCAGCGGTAAAGTGATCCAGCACTTCTGTGAAACAGCCAAGTCAAACAAGATGGTTGGAGTGGAGTGGTCCCAGGGCGGCTGGAGCATCTGCTTTGTTTCTGAGATGGTCCTGCTGGAGTTTTGAGGACCACGTTTGTGGCTCAGATGCTGGCGGCCTTGTGTCAGCCTGTGGGGTTGGCCTCTGTCTACACTGTCCCTGGGTTCCCTGTAGCTTCCTCATCTGGTGACAGCCAGGATGTCCCCGCATGACCCTAGGAAGCAGGGAAGAGGAATCCGTGAAGAACTGGGCAGGGGGCGGTAGAAATCTTAAACTGGTGACTCTGAGGTTTGTTTGCTTTGAAAGTTAGCTTTACACGCTTCATAAAGGGCTTCCACAGTCCTAACATTACTATCATTAGTAATTGGCACTGATTTACTTGGGGGCGATCAAGGTTCTTTGTTTTTCTTTCAAGAACTTCTCTTTTCTCCCAATCCCTGAAAAAGCAGCAGGAATGGACCGACTCCGGTTGATGGCTTAGGGGCGCTGTGCCAGTGTCTCTGAAGGATGCTGAGATTCGTGCCTGTCAGTCTAATTCTCCCCTTGGTGTCCACTCTGCTTCCCCAGCAGGCAGCCAAGCCCTGGGAGACTGAAACGTGGGTAAATGTAAGGGGAACGGTGTGATGAATGGCTTCTGATGGGACGAATGGACCCACGTTCCCTGGAGGGCAGCCAGGCCCTTGGGAACTTAGCCAGCATCTTCTGAATGCAGAGATGCTCATGATATGGCAGTCCTAGATAGATGGTGATGCCTGGCTCCGCAGAGCAGTCCTTCCCCAGAGGGGCTCCCAGGGGGACACTCTCCCAGACGGGCACTGTGTGTATGCCACAGTGTGGCTGCGGGTGACACCAACTCTGCAACCACTGTGAGCTTCTAAATAGGGGTGGAGAGAACCAGGGATGCAGCCCCAAAAGCCCTGGGTTCCAATGCCAGCTGGGTGCCTGATGCTGTCTGGCTTGGAGATTCTCCCTTACTCTCTTGGAGCCTCACTTCCGTTGTCCGTAAATGGGGTGTTTATTGGGTTATCATGAGGATGCTTGTCCACTGCCTTACCTGGCAGGGATCCAGTCGATGATGAAGGTTGGTGATGCTCTGACAGACACTGTTTTGAAGTGAAGGCATGAGATTTCCTTTCCTCTTCTTGGGCTTCCATGGTGGCTCAGATGGTAAAGAATCTGCCTGCAATGAGAGAGACACAAATTCGATCCTTGGGTTGGGAAGATGCCCTGGAGAAGGGAATGGCAACTCAGTCCAGCATTCTTGCCTGGAGAATCCGGTGGGCAGAGGAGGCTGGTGGGCTACAGTCCATGGGGTCGCAAAGAGTCGGACATGACTGAGTGTCTAACACTCTCTTGTTAAATATCTGGGCTTGTCCAAATAAACTGCAGTTCAGTGCATCGTTAAATGTACAGAGGGCTTTGATTGGAGAGGAGACTGGGGCATTAACGGGAGACTTTAGAGTAAGTGTTGCACATCTGGTTGTTGGGGAGAAGAGCTCTGGGAGCCTTTGCAGGGGGACTGTTGCAGCGGGACTGAGTGTGGGAATTCACCTGGGAAGAAGGAGCCCATGACAGACCAAGGCTGTCAGGTGTTGCCAACCTGCCCGTACTCTGGCCTTGGCCAGCATCGGCGGGGAGGGCACCCAGACTCAGCATAGGGGCAGCAGGCATGTGTCTGGTTCCTCTGGTTGAGACAGCTGGTGTCATTCCCCCTCCCCACCCCGCAGTGCACCTTCCCTCCCCGCCACGCCCCCTCACCTCTTCCTAATCAGGCTCTTTCATAGCAAGTGCACAGAAGCTCCCGAATCTCACCTGTCCTGGATACAGGTGGGAGGGGGTGTGCTTCCACAAGTCCCCTCCCACCCACTGCCAAGGTGTTCTGATGCACAGTGCAGTGTGAGGACTGTGGTCCAGCCTCGTGGGTGGATTCCCACCCTCAGACCAGTGTCCCTGGTGGCCTTGAGGTCTGATGCCTGGGAAGGGTGGGGAGGCCGCCTGGGGCCGAGGCTGGGCGAGGGGAAGGGCGGCTCTTACTGCCCCGTCTGCGTGAAGCTTGGAGGCCAGTGCAGTGGGTGTCAGGTGGGTCAGTGGGACAAACCACTTGCTCTCTGAAGCTCTAGACTGAGGGATCCCTCACGTTCTCCTGGAAACAGGAATGTCCTGCTAGTTGAGACCGGGCCAGGGAAAGTGGTCACCAGACAGCCGGGGCCATGGACTTTCATTCCAATGAAGAGGAGGGGCCGGCTCAGAGTGGTGTGACTGTGAGATGCTAACAAGGACGAGGAATGGTGCTTTCCGCTTATGGTGCAAACAAAGCCAGCTGGGTGTCGACAGCCTCGTATATGAGAAGGCTTTCAGTGTAGAGTCTTTGGCAAGAAGTCCACTTCTTTTGCAACCGTCTGGTTCTGAAGGTGAAAGTCACTCAGTCGTGTCCGACTCTTTGCAACCCCGTGGACTATACAGTCCATGGAATTCTCCAGGCCAGAATACTGGAGTGGGTAGCCTTTCCCTTCTCAGGGGATCTTCCCAACCCAGGGATTGAACCCAAGTCTCCCTCATTGCAGGTGGATTCTTTATCACGTTCTTTGAAACACTTTTTTTTTTTTTTTTGTGCGCACAGAAAACTCTGATGCAACCACAGCTCACCTTCTGAAAGGAGCTGGCTGCCCACCATGAATCTGATAAAAGAGGGTTTTTATCACGACCGATCACAAACACAATGAGCACTTAATGTGTCCTTGATAGATGTCAGGACAGTGTGAATTACAAAACCCAGTAACAGAGACACTGCTTGACCAAGGAGGAAGCTGAAGTTCGAAAGGCAGTGAGACGTGGATTCAGATTCAGACCCTGGCTTTCGAGCCCATGGAAGCCCAATTCAGAAGCTACACGTTTAATAGCGCTGAATTGTAAATGGGCAAAGAAAGCATCATGTTGAATTTTGGATTTTTTTTGTGTGTGAAAAGAACAGATTTTTTTGACTCCCTATGATTTCAGAATACTTGCCAATTTGCATAGCTGGCAGTACTCATCAGGGGAGATGTTCTAATTCTGCCTGGCTTTCAGATGTTGGTTGTAGTTTACATGGGAAGCGTTTCACCTCACTGACGTGCTTAGTGGACGGTGTGTGATTAATCGATGTAAGTCTTCTGAGATCAATTCATTCTGAGCAACATCTACCTGGTTGAATGGTCTCCAGAGCAATGGAGGGAGTGTGTCCTGCCAGGTTCAAAATATACTTAGCACGGGTGGATGTGAACATCATTCCTCTTGGCAATGGTGACTTCCTGTTTTCAAGAGAAAAGGCTTACAGGGATTTATTAGAAAATTTTCAGAAGGCTTCTGTGGGGCTATCACACACAGCTTAGAGAAAACACTTAGGAAATCTCACTGCGAGTGAACTTGAACCACAGGAACAGATTTTCTTCATGTGTACATCAGCTTAAAAGAAGGCTCCCAGACGATCTAGAAAAGATCTATAAAAGCTAATTGATGGTGTGTTTCATCCAGAGCATTAAAGAAAGGAACTTTTCAAAGTACTTGAAAAAATTGGGGCTGGCTTTAGGGCTGAGTACAGCGGAATGACATTGTCACCTCACTCTGGTTTCTAGAGTCGGTGGCCTTCTCTGGTTGCTAAGGACAACCTGCTGAGTAGCTTCTCTGGCTCCTTAGTTATACTGTCTGATCCACTGAAAAAAATGTATACATGCTGGCTGGATCCCTTCTCTGTTCACCTGAAACTATCCCAACATTGTTCACCGGCTATACCCCAACTCAAAACTGTTATTGTTGTTCAGCTGCTTAGTTGTGTTCAACTCTTTATGACCCCATGGACTGTAGCATGCTAGGCTCCCCTGCCCTTCACCATCTACCAGAACTTGCTCAAAATCATGTCCTTGAGTCAGTGATGCCATCCAACCATCTCATCCTCTGTCGTCCCCTTCTCCTCCTGCCTTCAGTCTTTCCCAGCATCAGGGTCTTTTCCAACGAGTCAGCTCTTTGCATCAGGTGGCCAGAGTATTAGAGCTTCAGCCTCAGCATCAATCCCTCCAGTTCAGGGTTATTTCCTTTAGGATGGACTGGTTGGATCTCCTTGCTATCCAAGGAGTTTTTAAAAAAAAACCAAAACACATACCTGCAAATGTGAGGCCTACTGTGCAAGGCAGTATGCTCACACTTGAAAGGGGGCCTGTCCAGCTTAGAACCCATGTTTCACGTTTATTAGCAGAAGAGGTTGGGTGGCTGCTGGGATGGCATGAGCGGATGGGGCTCGGTGGACAAGCGGGGAGGCTGGCATCAGGGTGGCTGCATTCAGCCTGCTGCTTGGCACTTAGCCATGCGGCCGTGGGTCAGGTACTTCACCTCCCGATCCTCAGTCTTCTTGTGGGGATTGTGACATCTGACTTCCTCGCCTGAGAGATGTTGGAAGGACAGTTAAAACGAACCAAGAAAGAGCTTGTAACCAAGTGTGAGGTTCTCTGTAGAAGAGAAGTGTGATTGGTCATAGGGCTGGCCTCAGCCCTGTTGCCAAAGCTTGCTCAGCAGGCCTGGCTTTGTTTTCGAACCCTGGTGTGGAGGGTTGGACTGCAGCCCAGAGCCTGGGGCTGGGGGGAGCCCATGCGGTCCGAGGGGGCTGCTGCTGTCCCTGCCACTGGGCAGTGTGGCTGAGATTTAGTGGGCCTGGCCTGGGCCAGGATCTCAGGCCAAAACCTGTTTCGTCTGGGACAGAGTCCCTTGTTCTTGGAACCTCCCCTCTTCCTCTTCCTCAGGGACCCCGGCACTTCAGGACATCCCAGTGGTATTTTTCCTCCTTTCTGTTTGTTTGAAATTTTGCTCTTGAGTGTCAGGGGTTATTTGTTCTGGAGCACAGGCCCACCACACTCCCCAAATGAAGAAGAAGTGTTAGTCGCTCTTTGCGACCCCATGGATTGTAGCCCACCAGGCTCCTTTGTCCATGGAATTCCCCAGGTAAGAATACTGGAGTGGGTAGCCATCCCCTTTTCCAGGGGATCTTCCTGACCCAGGGATTGAACCCGGTCTCCTTCACTGTCGGTGGATACTTCACCGTCTGAGCCACCAGGGAAGCCCCAAGGCCCCGAGGCGAGGCTTGCTCTCCACCGATGCTGGCTCCACTGTGAAGTAGATGAGCTGGCCGGGTCTCAGGGCGGGGGCCGGGCCACAGAGCCGGGACGCCATCTCTGCTCAGTGATTTACTGCTTAGCTGAATCTTGTTAGACCCATGCATGTGTTTTCGGTCAACTTGCCCGTGTTGCTGGAGATCATCCCAGAAGTCCCAGACGGATGGGTGGCTCTCTGCAGTGGTGGGGAGAGTGGTTGTGTCACTCAGGGCTTTAGGACAAGAGTGAGTGGAGAGGGCAACCCTGAGGCTGGGCACATTGGTGACAGCACCCTGGACACCCACCACATTTGCCGCTGCCCCAAGGAGGTAGCCTGTGCCCGCCGTGGGGGTGGAGGGGAGCCTGCCAGTCCTGCTGGGAAGAAGAGCAGTGCAAATGGCCTGTGGCAGCTCGAGCAGGCGTCATTTCTCACGTCTGCATCACCCAGGGTCCCTCGAGGAGGTATGAGCTTTTCTTAAGAGTAAATGAATACCATGTATTATTGGCAGACAGAATTTTTAAATAATTTATTTTTAATTGAAGCCTAGCCGCTTTACAATATTTGTGCCATACATGAATTAGCCCTAGGTGTATATATGTCCCCTCCCTCTTGAACCTCTCTCCCACCTGCCGCCCATTCCCACCCCTCTAGTTGTTACAAAGCCCCAGTTTGAGTTCCCTGAGTCATATAGCAAATTTCCATTGGCTGTCTATTTTATATATGGTAGTGTATATGCATCCATGCTACTCTCCCCATTCATCTTACCCTCTCCTTCCTCCCCACTGCCCTATTCATAAGTCAGTTCTCTAGGCAGACATCATTTTCACGTTATAGACTTCTTAAAAAAAAACGAAAGCCCTGATGCCTGCCCAAAGCTGGACACTCTGGAACCAAACGCCAGCCTCAGGGGGTTTACCTGGGAGAGGCTGTGGGCTCGCTCATCAGAGGGGCTTCTGATAAAACAGTGTGCTGTAGGTGGTGATAGTTTGTGTTGGAGGCACACAGAGTACAACTTGACCCGGAAGATGTAAAGAGAATGAAGCCAAGTTTTCTGCTTCCTTTAAAATTTCCTCTCTTGACCTCTGTTCCCCTGCCTATGGCTCACGTCAAGTTTCATAACTTTGCACAAAGCTGAAAATGATGCAAACACTATTCCTGAAAAGTTAAATTTGGTTGTCTATTTTGTTCTGATGCACGTTGTCCAAAAATGTGCTGACTTCAAAAACCAAACCAAAGTTT
Source organism: Bison bison bison (assembly GCF_000754665.1). Classification (NCBI taxonomy): domain Eukaryota; kingdom Metazoa; phylum Chordata; class Mammalia; order Artiodactyla; family Bovidae; genus Bison; species Bison bison. The sequence continues at coordinate 8,390,709 of NW_011494720.1, forward strand.
CATCGAGACTAAGCATGCCGCCCCTTGTCTAGATTTTGCATCTTGTGAGTCGTTTTTACCAGATATTTTCACTACCAGCTTTTAAAAAACGATTCTTACCCTAGCCCCACAAGTGGACAAGGTCTGTTCAGCAGTGACACATGCTGATGAAGAAAATCCACAGTCACCCACAGATAATGCAAGCACTTAATGAGATTCGACAGTCTGGATCTTTCTAGAAACATTGAGCGTCCTGTTCTTAGGAGTATGAAGGAAGAGGTCCCCATTGGGACTCATAAGAAAAATCAACTCATCGGATTAATGTAGGAACTCATTCCATGAATCAGTACTGTGCTGTTAATGAATTGGACTATTCGTACTAAACACTTGAGACAAATTTTCTTTTCAATTATAGAGATGTGCATATTTGTCCTTTCCTTATTGCTTGGTGGTCCCTAATTTTTATAGAGGCTAGATTCTTGAAATGGAGAGCCCATCTCTGAACTTGGAATAAAGCTGAGTTGAGTTCACATCACCAGGGTGCAAGACAAAATTTTAAATAGTTAGTTCATTGACTGTGCTGTGGGATTAAAAACAAAAAAAATCTCCATAATCACTGCTTTGTGTATTGGGGAAAATATTTGTTGAACCATGATATAATATTCTTCTAGCAGCCTTTAGGAATGAGGGCGCCCAGTGACTGATTAGGTAGCTGCAGCTAATATACAAAAGGATATTCCTTTTGGTTCAAAGACACAGTCTGGTGACTGACTTCTTGGCATAACCATTTCCAATGGCTATTATTATGCTGTTGAAACTCACGCCAACTCATGACATTTTTTGTTTGTTTGTTTTGTTTTAGTTAGTGTTAAAATATTCACTTAGGTGGGAATTTTCCAGTCTAGTAAAATTAGAATTGGTGATGGGGGTGATGTATGTAGGGGAGGAACGATGCTTGGGAAATAAACCTGGCTTACATAGCCAGAGAGACACTCACTGGGTCACTGGATCCCACGAAAGGGCTAGAACGTGGCCCGCTGTCAGAAACAGGCAGTGTAGTTATCACGTAGTCTGTAGCCCTTGTTCCCAAACGTATCATCAGCTCTTAATCGATGGAAAAGCAAAACTTCGAACATTAAATACTGGCCTTGCTTTGAGAATGTTAACTATGAGAGTGACTCCTGAGACTTATCAGCTTAGTAAGAGTGCTGGAAATGGATTAATTTAGCAGGAAGGCAACAGCAGATGTGGGGCATAGCAGCAGGGTTTGTCTGAAGGGGCACAACTTGGACACGCCAGAGAAATTAAGATCAAAACCAGAAAGCAGGATTGAGCTCTTAGTGAGTCCCCATAAAGACAAGGAAAGCCCAGTATTTTCCCCCAAACTTATACAGGAAAAGCTTCCAGGAGGACAGTTAAAAATAGCATGAAAGTGTGTTTGCTATATTTTATGCTGACCCTTTGCTTTCACCAGAGGATATATAGTTTTTGGCTTTAAGGGGGCAAGAGGAAATAGATGAAAAGGAACACTGTAAAGCATCCAGGATTTCTGGCTGGCAGTCTCACACATGGTATGTTTTCACTTTAAATCCTTGAGACCTCTCGGCCTCCTGTGTGGGGTGGATACCAACTGTTGATACCCTTGGGGGAAGAATGTTCTTACTAGAACTGGTTACCCAAAGTGGATGTCTTAAGCCCAGCTGCTGATTGTTGTGGCTCCATCTTTGGGCACGCTTTTCCCTCCTCTGTCGGGAGCTCTGGGGTTTGCTGTTTAACGGTCTTGTGTCATGTCCTCTTTAAGAAAAGGACGTGCCCAACAAGCCCTTGCGCGTCCGAGTCCGCTCCTCCGACGACCGGCTGTCCGTGGCGTGGAAGGCACCGCGCCTGTCTGGAGCCAAGAGTCCACGCAGATCCCGGGGCTTCCTTCTGGGCTACGGAGAAAGTGGCCGGAAGATGAATTACGTACCACTGACGAGAGACGAGCGAACGCACGAAATCAAAAAGCTAGGTGAGTTTCATGTTCATTGCCTTAATGTCTTAATGATCTTGGCGATCATTTTTAGATCTTGAAGCTCTTTTGAACAGAAAGTTGTCTTTCGGCTGTGATGTTCATTTTCCAGGTGTTGCAGTTATTCGGAAATTCATTGTTCTGCCTTCCCTCCACGCCTCCGTCCTTTTCACCTTCCATTATCGGTGGGACAAGGCCGCCCAACAAGTGTCCATCAGCAGCTTCCTGATCGGGGTCGTGCTGATGCCATGATGTGGGTCGGTTTTCTGGATGTGCCGGGGTTGGGGGGCGGTTGGTGGTGGTGAGCCTAAATGCTTTTCCCATCTTGGCTCTGCTTTCACCATTTAGCTTTTTTAAAAATATAATTTCATTTGTTTATTTTGGGCTGTGCTGGGTCATCATCGCTGTGCGGGCTTTTCTCTAGCTGTGGCGAGCGGGGGCTCCTCTCTAGCTGCAGTGCACGGGCTTCTCATGCAGTGTCTCCTCTTGTTGCGGAGCATGGGCTCTAGGGTGTGTGGGCTTCAGTAGTTGTGGCATGTGGACTCTAGAGCTCAGGCTTAATAGTTGTGGCCTACAGGCTTAATTGCTCTGAGGCCTGTGGGATCTTCCCAGAGATCATCGAACCCATGTCTCCTGCATTGGCAGGCAGATTCTTTACCACTGAGTCATCAGGGAAGCCCCATCGTTTAGCTTTTTAAGCTTCATCTTAGATCCTGGGGCATTGGACCTTGGGTCCCATTGAGATGAAGTGTGGTGGCAGCTGATAGAGCCTGTGGACCAAGGCTGCCCTCCTTCCTCTTTGCAAACTCTGATGCCTCTGAAGGAGGCATCGAAGCATCGGCCGTGGAGGCTGAAGGAGCATTTACCAGGAGAGGTTGTGAGCTTGGTTGCCTGGTTCGAGCCCTGCTTGCCTTGCTCATCAACAGGCCTGGAGAGTGGACACGGGCCATGCTCCGAGGTGGGGCAGCGATGAGTTCTTGCTCCCGGCATTCCTTGGGGGTGGACACGGGCCATGCTCCGAGGTGGGGCAGCGATGAGCCCTTGCTCCCGGCATTCCTTGGGGGTGGACACGGGCCATGCTCCGAGGTGGGGCAGCGATGAGCCCTTGCTCCCGGCATTCCTTGGGGGTGGACACGGGCCATGCTCCGAGGTGGGGCAGCGATGAGCCCTTGCTCCCGGCATTCCTTGGGGGTGGACACGGGCCATGCTCCGAGGTGGGGCAGCGATGAGCCCTTGCTCCCGGCATTCCTTGGGGGTGGACACGGGCCATGCTCCGAGGTGGGGCAGCGATGAGCCCTTGCTCCCGGCATTCCTTGGGGGTGGACACGGGCCATGCTCCGAGGTGGGGCAGCGATGAGCCCTTGCTCCCGGCATTCCTTGGGGGTGGACACGGGCCATGCTCCGAGGTGGGGCAGCGATGAGCCCTTGCTCCCGGCATTCCTTGGGGGTGGACACGGGCCATGCTCCGAGGTGGGGCAGCGATGAGCCCTTGCTCCCGGTATTCCTTGGGGGTGGAGACCCTGCAGCACCCCTAGAACACTGCTGCTTTTCCTCCTTCCTTTACGCTCCCTTATCTACATGATGAGTTTGGCAGGAGGCACCGGGCAAGCGTGGCTGGGCCCTTTCCTTCCGCATCCTGTAGGGGAAGCTGGGCTGCAGAGCATACAGTCTGTTCCACTCCTCTGTGGCTGAGTTGTGGAGGGCCCAGGGTTGCTGGGGCCATGAGGTCTGTCTGCCTCTGGGGTTTGGTCTGACCTGCCGCAATCCTCCAGCTTGGTGTGCACCAGCAAGAGGCACTGTGCCCTCCCCCACTGCTTAGTCTTACTCCCTTCCTAACTGACTCAGTGCTCAGGCGAGGAAGAGGGTATGATTCTACTGGGTCCTGCTGAGACTCCAGGGGGATATGGGGGTCTCATCACAATGCAGTCAGGGCCTAGCTCCCAGCACACGCGATAAGGGGCTGGAGACTGACCAGGGCAGGTTTGAGCTGCTGGAGGCGCTGAGCTGGAGGCCGGGCTGGATTTCCTTTCTGAAAGATCCTCGGAAGTTACCTTACTGCTCTGCTCAGACACCCGCTGTTGGAAAAGTCAGTTGGGCATTCCTAGGGCAGGATTGGCCTGGCATCCTGTGGGCTTTACAGGGTCTCCATGTGGTGGCACAGGCAGCCATGAGCCGGGCATGGCACCGAAGCCTCAAAATAGATGCCAGGCTTTTTCCAGCCAGTAGAGACTACCTATCTGTCTGCTCCAAAGCCACATAAAACCACTAGGGATTGCAGGAGAGACTGGAGAAATCTGAGTGGTGCATATTTTGTGAAGGCTGGCTTCAGTATTAGCAGCAAGACCCAGAGCTAGAGGCTTGACACCTCATTCGTTCATCCAGCCATTCCGGGGCCTACCCCTAGCCCTGAGTGGTTGTGCTGTGCAGGTTACGTGGTGGTTTCGGGGAGTCGGGCCAAGTTATATCCAGAGCATCAGCAGGAGAGCCGGGTCCCCATCTTTGCGTATCTGACACGGCAGGCGAGTGCTGTGCAAGCGGGGACTGCTCACTGCCTGGAGTTCTTTCCTAGACACCACACATTAAAGTGTCCTTTGGTGTCGACGAGTTTTTCATCTGACTGGTTCTGTTAACTTTTTGTTTCCTTAGTAGTGAAACCCTGGCTCACTTGAGCATAGCAGAAGGATTTTTTTTTTTTTTTTGGCTTCCTAAACTTGAGCAAATGTTGGCACTGAGGTCAGGGGTAGGCCCCAATCCTAGCCTGAATGGACAGCTCAGGACTCCACCCACTAGTTTTGGAATGTTCACCAAATAAAAAGTGCTGCATTTGCCATCGTGAAGATCTACGTGATCACCTAGGAGGAGGTGTCACTGGACACTAGCTCATCCTGGCCAGGAGGATGGGGTGACGTGAATTCCCAGGGATGTCGGAGTGGCCTGTTGTGTTCAAGGATGCTGGTCTCCTTACTTTATCCTGCGTAGGATTTTAATTCCACTGGTAATGGAGATGCCACGGAAAGCGTGGTACTGCAGGGAATGGCCAGATCTTAAGGAAACTTGGAGAAAAATGGGCCTGTGGTCCCATCAGCAGAAACCCTGCCCTCGGAGTCATTCATCAAACATGTCCCCTTGGGCATCTTCTAAGTCAGGCACCATCCTGGCACGGCCCCCCACAGTCCCCTACAGGGGCAGACGGTCCCCAGAGTGCATAGAGCTCGCTGTTGTGAAAGCAGCCGCAGGGGACAGAGAAGTGTCAGGGGCAGGCGGCTCTCTGTTCTCCCGGGGGGGCCGCCCGTGTTGAATCTTGTACTTAGAGGAGCCCCCGGCGGGGTGGTGGGAATACGGAGGGGGAGGAGGTAGCCAGCCCAGAGGAGGTGGGAGCCAGACAGTAAAGAGGAACGAGGCTTTGGAGTCCTTCAGGACATTTCCATGGACCTTTGGGAGTCAGTTTCTGCCACATCCCACTGAGTTCATGAAGTGAGGGGAGTCGGTGGCTCTGATGAGCAGGGGTGGGACCTGGGGTCCCAAGGGTCCCTTGGATGGTGATGCTGCGCTCATTTTGGAAATTTTGTTTCTACTCTATTCAATGATAAAGAAGTGCAGGAAGAAGTGTGCTTTTATACCACTGGGTCTCTATGATATTTCTATGAAAAAGTGGTGAACTGAGGCATGCCCAGCTCTCAGGCGCTTTCTCAGCCCAGGGTCAGTGTCCCGTGGGCTCTGGGCTCTCTGCCCCTTCTCACCTATGTTAGTAAGAGCCCAGGGCTTGTCTGAGACCTGCCTAGCATTTGGGCCATGTCCTTGTGGTCATCTCACCCCACTGAGCTGGCTCCTCATCCATGAAAAGGAGATGATGAGAGTGGCTTATTGGTGGGGCTTTGTCGGGACTAAGTGAGGAACTGAGATAAAATGCTTAACCCGACCAGAGACTAGACCCGGCGCACACGGGCCGGTGTTATAGTTTACTGCAGTGCAGCCTGTTCCCTGGAGGTCATCTCAGGCCACACTGACCTGGAGAGCACAGCAAGTCAAGAATCTGGGCATTCAGCAAATCAAGAACTTTGAGAATTATACTGCAGACATGCAGGAGAGTCCGTCGTGGGAAACTGGTCTTTTCTTGGTGGTTCCTGATAAATGGTGAGCCACTGCTTTGCACAGTTAGTTCTTTATACATGTTCCTGGATTGTGAAATTGAACAGTAAAAATTTTCTTTGTGGACATTTGGTGTGCTTGTCAGTAGCGCCAAGAGATTAACAGATCTGAAGGGACTCCAATGTTGAGACATTTAACGTTCTGGGAATCCAAGTGTTACAAGCTTGGTTCTTCCTTTTTGTAAAACATAACATTTCAGAATTTTCTGACAGAATAAGAAGTGACAGCCTCAGCCTAATACTGTACTCTGGTCACAGTGTGAATTTCATCTGCCCTATGTATGTATGTATGACTCAATGACATGAGTTTGAGTAAACTCTGGGAGTTGGTGATGGACAGGGAGGCCGGGTGTGCTGCAGTCCATGGGGTCGCAAAGAGTCGGACACGACTGAGCGACTGAACTGAACTGAACTGAACTGATGTATGTACAGATACATAGAGACCGTGCAGCTTGTCACGTGTTACTCCTTCACTTGAAATGTGATTAGTCTATAGAAGTTTACATAAACAGGGCTCTCTGTGTGAGTTTTTTTGAACATGGGTCTCCTTTTATGTTTACTGCTTGTAAAAACAACAGGTTTGTTCTGCCACCGCCACATGCATTCCTGCAGGCAGGCCACCAGCATCATACATTTTCTTCAGGACTTTAGTGACACGTTATTGGGCTTCCCAGGTGGCTCAGATGGTAACAAATCAGCCTGCAATGAAGGAGACCCCAGTTTGTTCCCTGGGTCAGGAAGATCCCCTGGAGGAGGGGATGGCAACGCATTCCAGTATTCTTGCCTGGAGAATCCCATGGACAGAGGAGCCTGGTGCACTGCAGTCCATGGGGTCACAAAGAGTTGGACACAACTGACTAAGCACACATGCATGCTGTCTTATGAATGTGCTGACATATTACCTGATGATATAATTATCTGTATTAGTAGTATGTCAAGTGGCCTCATTTTTATTCTTGAACTGATCAAGGCTGCTATAGGAAACAAGCATGATAGAACCTGGAGTTGGGTATTAGCAACTTTGGATTTAGGGAAGATTATGAGTCCTTCTTGGAAGGAAAGGTATGACCAACCTAGATAGCATATTGAAAAGCAGAGACATTACTTTGCCAACAAAGGTCCGTCTAGTCAAGGCTATGATTTTTCCAGTGGTCATGTATGGATGTGAGAGTTGGACTGTGAAGACAGCTGAGCACCGAAGAATTGATGCTTTTGAACTGTGGCATTTAAGAAGACTCGAGAGTCCCTTGGACTGCAAGGAGATCCAACCAGTCCATTCTAAAGGAGATCAGTCCTGGGTGTTCTTTGGAAGAACTAATGCTAAAGCTGAAACTCCAGTACTTTGGCCACCTCATGCGAAGAGCTGACTCATTGGAAAAGACTCTGATGCTGGGAGGGATTAGGGGCAGGAGGAGAAGGGGACGGCAGAGGATGAGATGGCTGGATGGCATCACTGACTCAATGGACATGAGTTTGAGTGAACTCTGGGAGATGGTGACGGACAGGGAGGCCTGGTGTGCTGCGATTCATGGGGTCACAAAGAGTCAGACACAACTGAGCGACTGAACTGATGAGTCCTTCTTAGGGGTGTGACTTTGGGCAAGTTAACCCATTTTTGTGGTTTTATGTCCTCATTTGTAAAATAAGAAAGTTCAAATTGGAAGAAAGCCAGAGTGCTACCTGGATCTCAGACTCAGTGATTCCACAGTACTTGAGAACTGTAGGTTTTAGTTTTTGTAGTTTATTTCCAAACAATGTTTTCAAGTTTACTTTGGATATTAGTTGGCCCAATGCACAAGTTGGGAGGTGGGAGTGGGGGTGAATGGAAAGAACAATCTAGAAGTAAAGGATGAGTCTAGACTCCTCTGTTTGCTCTTAGCTCATCTTCAGAGATGCCGTTCTGAGGATTTTAGTTCAAAGGGCACAGCATCCCCCTTGGGCTGAGAGCCTGGTGTACTTGCTACTCTTTGTCTCTCTCCTCTCTATTTGATGACAAATAAAAACAGGGACCTCTCTGGAGGTAAAAAAAATATTTACCTCCAGTATTTAAGTCCAAGGGAATTACATGGAAAAATACACTATTCTTTTCCTTTTTTAAACATTGTTCATCTTTCTTTGACGCTGATGCCGTAGAAACCCACTTTTTCAGGAGTTGTACGTAAAAACCACTTCCACGTTTCCCGACATAAATTGTGTTCTTTTTGAGTTTAGTTCCTACAGTTCTTGGTCTCATCTGTAGTTGTCCTGAGTAAGTTAGAATGCCAATAAGATGAGAAGGGAAGGAGGTAAGGGGAGGGAGACATCGACAAGCAGGTGTGTGCTGTCCAGAGAACCAGTGGCGGAACCTCATCCCTTGCTTGTTGGTCCGCAGCCTCCGAGTCGGTGTACGTGGTCTCTCTGCAGTCCATGAACTCCCGGGGGCAGAGTCAGCCAGTCTACAGGGCTGCCCTAACGAAGCGGAAGATTTCAGGTACGTCTCCAGGGACGCATCTGGTCAAGCCGTGGTCTAGGGCTTGGCTGTTTTCCAATGATGCTGGCCGGGTGACGACGTACATGGATTTTATTGGGTATAACGGGAAACGGGGACAGACTTGGTCACATAGGGAGGCACGAGTGTTTCTTTTCTACTCAGAGGCTAGAGTGTTCCTGTGATGCAATCTATCCCTGTGTATATTTGAATGGCTTCAGATTTGTCATGATAGCCCCAAGCATTTATTCCATTTACAGGCACAGTCTGATCCACGCATAAATTGCCCTTGGTGATAGACTGGGAACAAAGAGACAGAGAAGGGTAGGTGTGGACGGGGCAGCACACAAGATATGCCCTCACACTTTATTTCAGCTAAAACTGCCTAAAAATGGCATTGAGAAGAGTGAGGGAAAATGTAAAACTGGCTTGCTGATAGCCTGATCATTGGTCACTTACTTAGGGATGGTTATTTCCACATCTGTTCATAGATGTTTTTTATGTCAGTCATATAGTAACAAATTACATATGCCTTTTCTGGTTCACGTGCCTTAAAGAGGCACCTATGACATAATGATATTTGTGAATTCACAATTTATTTAAATAATATATTTCTATGGTATACTCTTATATTGATAGTTACTGTAATTGTACATTGTATAACAAAAGTTACATATGTATGATGTTTCACTTTTAAAAAATTCTTTAATTGCTGCTCTAGAAGAAGTCCCTGTATCACTTTCCTAAAGGCTAGGTAGTTAGCTTCCCCTACTTGTAGTAAAAGCCACAACCTTTGGAAACATGATCTATGAAAGTTGAAAAGATAAAACATATGAAAAAAACTGCAAAACTCCAAGAGACTAAGAAAAGCAAAACTGAAGACATCTTGTGAGTCTCAGTGTTACAGACCCCACATAAACTTTATGACTTTACTGTAGTCCACTGGAAACTGTCAAACTGAATTCTCTTTTCTATCTGAATATAACATTTAATCTGCTTTGGAATCATATATTCTAAATTGCGAGGACACCAAACTCAATGTGATTTGTGCAATTGTTGAGCTAGAATTCTTATTTCATGCCATAATCACCTAGGAAATGCTCTGAATTGAACTTTTCTTCCCCAAACTTTTGCTTCCAACAGTATTATTTCCCAGAAACTCAGAGTGTATACTGAGAAAGCTCTGAGTGACTTGGACTATCTCTGACCAAGGCAAAGCATCTCCTTTTGCACGACTGTCCTTATGTGGATTGGGTTAGGCAGCTTAGAATGTGTTTAAGAAGAGAAAGAATGGAGATTTTTGGTTTTCTGTGTTGACCAATCAAATAATTGCTTGACTTCCTATTCATTTTATTTTATCTAAATCAAGCATAAACAATTTAAAATCTAGGCTCTGGGGGCCAGCGGGATTCAGGGCAGAGCCTATTGTAGGGACAGCCTTTCCACACACCCCATTGTCGTTGCAGAAGAGGATGAACTGGACGTACCTGAAGACATCAATGTCCGGGTTATGTCGTCCCAGTCTGTGCTGGTAGCCTGGGTGGATCCTGTTTTGGAAAAACAGAAGAAAGTTGTTGCATCAAGGTACTTTTCCTTCTTTCTTTGTCTTTACTTTCTGTATGAGACACATGGTTTTTCTGGCCCTGAAGAGACACATGTTTATTTGAACGATTGTATTTTCAGACATACGTGAAGACCGACCTCTTTTGTAGCTGACAGGTAGACTGTTCTAGGACAATCCAGGTGATTCTGTGGGTGGTACACACTCCCACAGATTAGATGTGGGTAAGACACACAGTGGGCCCTCACATCTCATCTGTTCATAGTCTGATCTTGTGTCTGGGATTTTCCTAGATTCTGCTTCATTCTTTGCCCCAAGTTTTGCCTTGTCTCTTGAATGTTCTGTTCAGGCACAGAGGACATGGGTCCATCTTAGGAAGAAGAGCCTTATCGTCTTCCTGGTATTTGGAGATAGTGGCCGCAGGAAGGGTCATGTGTAGACTGGTGTGCATATGTCTAATGTCTTGTGCAGAGTGACTCCTCTTGAAATAGTCTTCAAACGCTGCATGGCTTCCCATCCAGCTCATCTATGCATATGCAACAAAATGTGCTTTATTTTGTCTTAACCCATGATTTTATGCTCTTCTGGTTTTTATGGTCATTTGCAATAGTAATGGAGGAAAAACCAGTCATGAGGTTAAAATAATTTTTGTGTTAAAAAGGCCACTGTTATTGTTTGGTCCTTAAGTCATGTCCAACTCTTTGTGACCCCACTGACTGCAGCACACCAGGCTTCCCTGTCTATCACCATCTCCTGGAGCTTGCTCACACTCATGTCCATTGAGTCAGTGATGCTATCCAACCATCTCTTCCTCTGTCGACCCCTTCTCCTCCTGCCTTCAGTCCTTCCCAGCATCAGGGTCTTTTCTAATGAGTTGACTCTTCTTATCAGGTGGCCAAAGTATTGGAGCTTCAGCTTCAGCATCAGTCCTTTAAATGAATATTCAGGGTTGATTTCCATTAGGATTGACTGTTTTCATCTCCTTGCTGTCCAAGGGACTCTCAGAAGTCTTCTCCAGCACCATTGTTCAAAAGCATCAGTTCTTCAGCACTCAGCCTTCTTTATGGCCCAACTCTTACATCCCTACAGGACTACCAGAAAAACCATAGCTTTGACTATACAGACCTTTGTCAGCAAAGTGGCCACTGGTGAATGCCATTTCTAGTTAGTGGTAGACCAGTAGTCATAAAAATGTGCATTAAATGACTAACACACAGCCAAGAGAAAGCACACAGCCAAGAGAAAGCCAAAGACTTGGTGGTCTAGTCATTATATATTATTTTTTTTAACCTATTTGCAACCAGGAAAAGTGAATATACTTTAGAAAATGAATGGAATATAATGCTGAGTGTGTGTATATATATATATATGTATATATATGGTATATAGATGTAATTCTACATTATATATATATATAATATTATTTGTTCTAGCTAGAGCTTCTGTCACTGTCTGCTAGTAAAAAAAGACATCTGCTTCTTGTCAGAGACCTCAGAAGATGCATAAGTGGTTCTCTCCCAAGCCATAGGGCCTCCCCCAGCAGGAAGTGTTCCTGATCAACACGGACTTTGGTTTCCAACATCCTGATGAAAACAAAAGAAGACTTGAGTTTTCTTAGTAGAACTCTTACTGCTAATTGGTGAGCTGTGTCTGCAACTGAGGGCTTCCCTGGTAGCTCAACTGGTAAAGAATCTGCCTGTAATGCGGGAGACCTGGGTTCAGTCCCTGGATTGGGAAGATTCCCCCGGAGGGAAAGGCTACCCACTCCAGTATTCTGGCCTGGAGAATTCCATGGACTGTATAGTCCATGGGGTTGCAAAGAGTTGGGCACGACAGTCTTATCATAACTAATGAAATACCATAATGAGTAGCACACTGTTAAGGCATCAAACGCCGTCTACCGTAAGGTGGCCACAAAGAAAACGTCTGAGAAAAGCGACTCAATGGACATGAATTTGAGCAAACTCCAGGAGACAGTGAAGGACAGGGAAGCCTGGTGCTCTGTAGTCCACGGGGTTGCAAAGTGTCGGACATGACTGAGCAACTGAACAACAATAAATGGTGTTTGTAACTTGTAACGTCGAGTGTTGAGGGTGTCTTCTGCCTGGGCCTGTCAAATATGACTGTGTTGGGTCTATGGTACTCCTCTGCCTGATAAGCACACAGCAGAGTTCCTCTGATAAGCCTCTCTCTCCTGCTGTTTGTTGTATGTTTTTGTTCCATCTCATAGTAATAAGTCTACTCAGAACTACAGGCTGCCTTTCCTTACAGAACTCACAGAAAACACACCTGCTTTGTGTTTAGTGCTTAGTGAGTCTTCTTGTCTTTGTTTGCTGGAGAGCCAAGGTGCTTTGGGCTGGATCTGGTTCTTAATATTTCCCATTCCACAGAGCACATACACACCCCTGCCACACACACACACACACACACACACACACACCACATAACACATACACAGGCAACACATACACACACACCACATATACACACAGACACCATGTATACACACACACACCATGTACACACACACCACACACACATACACCACACAGAGACACACACCACATACACACACACACACCATATATACACACAGACACCACATACATGCCCCTGCCACATACGCACACACACACAGACACACACCAGATACACATGCACAGACAATACATACACACACACTACATACACACACACCACGTACACACACACACACCACACAGAGACACACATTGTGTACACACACACCATATACACATATATCACGTACACACACACACACACACACACACACTCGTACACACCCCCACACCTCACTCCCACATACCACGCACATGTACACACACACATACACACCAACACACACATACACCACGTACACACACCCCCCACACACACCCCTAATAAGGCACTTGCCTCATAAAAAGTGTCCCCCCCTTATCCCTCCCTTTTAATTTCTGCTTGACATTTTGAGCAATAAAATGTTTTGGTCTTGAAAAGACACTAAGCTCTGTCTTTCCTGGGCTACTTTAGACACACCTCCCTGGAACATAAGTAGATTCTTTGAACTAATAACAAAATCACAAGTTTAGAACTTTCTCTTCTTGATTTCACCACTTACCTCCAGAAGTCATCACTTACGGGGAAGGGAGAACATCAAGGACGCCAGTGTCCCCCTGCAGAGAACCGGTCAGCTGGGTGTGTCGCTGCTTTGTGTTTTCTTACAGACAGTACACCGTGCGCTACCGAGAGAAGGGGGAGTCGGCGAGATGGGATTACAAGCAGGTCTCCAACAGACGCGTGCTGGTCGAGAACCTGAGTCCAGACACCATGTATGAATTTGCAGTGCGCATTTCCCAGGGCGAACGAGATGGCAGGTGGAGCACATCTGTCTTCCAGAGAACACCGGAGTCTGGTCTGTATTCAGCATGGCCTTTGCACTTGCAACTTGGGAATTACCCCTAAAAGGAGATTTAAAGACACTTCAGGGAGCCATAGTGATAATGGCCAGGAGAGGCATTTTGCAAAGTAGCATTACCCCTAAATCTCGTGAGAAGCTTCCTTGGGTCCATGCTTTAGCCTTTACTGGCTATTTTCCTGAGCATGTTTTTCTGACATGTGGAGTGCATTAAAACCACGCGGAGCCTTCATAAATCCCTGCTGTCTGTGTGAACGCCCCTGAGTAACAAACGCATGGCTCCAGAGTATTGGAGAGACTCTCCTTTCTTAAGACTCAAGTTGTGCTTGATTCTGGGGGAGAAATTTGTTCTATATTCAAGGTTACAATTATTTTCTTTTAAATTACGTCTATTAAAAAAACCCAAAATTTTATCCAGAGGAAGTTGGAACTGGATTGTATTCTTCTTTGTATATTTCAATATTCACCAATGAGAGAAATTCTGAATTCCTAAAAACATTTCCCCATGTGTGTCTAACCTCCTTGCTCTATGAGTTGGTAAAGCTGACATAAACCGCTAAATACACAAAGAGCAAGTGGAGAATTTTCTCTCATGTATAATAAAAATTAACACAGTAGCTCTGCAATGAAATATATGTATGCAGGGACCATATGTCATTTTTAGAACAGCCATAAGGGCCTTTTTAAACCTTGGATTCTTGTCCTTTTGTAGCTCCTACCTCAGCTCCTGAAAATTTAAATGTCTGGCCAGTCAATGGCAAGCCTACAGCCGTCACTGTAGCTTGGGATGCTCTGCCTGAGACCGAGGGGAAAGTGAAAGGTAGGAACCTCATGACTGAGAGTATAAGGCACACGTACGTGGGAGTGAAATACCCAAAGAGAACTGTGTGCGTTGACCCTGATAAACACGGGTTCTAATCGCAGGCTTGGCAACTGCAAAAGCAACAGGGAAGTTAACAGACGGATTTGGAATGCCAACCCAGTGGACAAGGATATTTCAGCAGGGTTTTCACTGTCAGTCAGATCAGGGTCATCACGCAGATGACTTTCCATCACCCCGTTTGCAGGGATTTTGATGCTACTATCAAGAGGGCTGTTGTTAATTGTATGGATGTGACATCATAACCTTTAACCAAAGTGACCCCTTGTTTTTCATCCTATGGATCTTTTCACTGTGCCAGTTAAGATCATGGCAGGTCAGGCTGAGCAGGAACCCCATGGGATCATAAATGTCTTGAATGCGCTACAAATATTTGTTGTTATTGTTCAGTCGCTCAGTCGTGTCCGACTCTTTGCAGCCCCATGGACTGCAGCATGCCAGGCTTCCCCGTCCTTCACCATCTCCTGGAGTTTGCTCAAATTCATTTCCATTGAGTCTGTGATAACATCCAACCATCTCCTCCTCAGTTGCTCCTTTCTCCTTGAAAATTAAAATATTATATAGATTTTTCCCCCTATTTGTCAACATTTTGAACAATTGAATTTTGGGGAGGTGGGATTTGAAGAAAAATGACCTTAAAACAGGAAAAAAAAATACTGTAGATTTAAAAAAATGAAAATAGAATAAAATAGTCACAACTAGATAAATGTTAAAATAGTCTGTTGAGAACATTAAATAAAAGCACAAGTAATTTCTTTTTAATGTAAAAACATTCAGAAACCTTTTGGAAATCTACTTGGAGACATTTAAAAGAGCGGTATTAAGGGTTAGGCTTCCCAGGTGGCTCAGCAGTAAAGAACCTGCCTGCCAATGCAGCAGACACGGGTTCAGTCCCGGGGTCAGGAAGCTCCTCTGAAGAAGGAAATGGCACCCCACTCTAGTATTCTTGCCTGGGAAATCCCATGGACAGAGGAGCCTGGCAGGTTACAGTCCATGGGGTCGCAAAGAGTCAGACACGACTTAGCAATTAAACGACAATTGAGGGTTAGGTTTCGACTATGCAAATGTACTCTAAAGGTACTTTTTTTATTGTCGCTTGATTTTGGAAGAAAACTTGAATATGCAAAGTTTGTGTAAGCTGAAAGAAATTCAGCAAATTATCACTGATCTCCTTTGAGAATTTCTTAATTAAAGAAAATGGATGGTTCTCTTTTGTATTCAACCTTAAGTTATCTTTGGTAATCTATAAGGATATCTTTTCATGAGACAGTAAAAATTACAGAAGATAGAAGAAAGTATTTTCTAAAATTCAATGCTTTCTTTCTAGGTTTTTAAAGAATATACTGCACTATTCTTGCTCATTTATTTATTTTTTTTGGAATAAATCAGAAACAAATGAAGAAATAGTTGGCCCCTTTTAATCATTCTTTTTATGACAATTTGAACATTGGCTTCTGTATTATTATCATGATGCTGAAAAGACTTCTGAAACCTGAATAAAAACATTTTTTAGCTGACTACCATTTTTAGTTATTAAAAAAAGTCAATTATTGTTCCTCGGTGACCTTATTACCATGCTCCTTACTTTATTCACCCATTCCCACATCTTACTTTACATTTTAGCTCTTTGGCAAAAGAAACTCCCTAGTAGTCAATTAAATATTGCCAGAAGTAATAATAGCTACTGAGGTTTTATGTCCAAAAGAACTCATGTACCTCACTAACCTAAAGGTGTAGTGGTGGAATTGTAAATTCACAATTATCCTGGGGCATATTTTACATCTGAGAAAAAGAAAATATAATAAAAGAATATACTTTGACATGGTCAAATTTTTTCCAGATGAATTGAATCCATAAAAACAATCTAAATTACAAAATTTTATAGACAGTGGGTTTTTTAAATTCTTACTTTTGACCACCACAAATGACTAGTTTGTTCATTTTCGACAAGAAAAGAATGCTGGTTTATTTTTTTCAGACAAATGCTGAAAAGGATTTTTGGATGAAAGTTTTTTAACTAATGTACTTTTGAAAGATTAGAGCTTAGGGAAAAAAGGAAAGCTCATCCATGCTTCCCTAAGAAGTATGATGGTTGCATGGTTATTGTGTAATTCACCCCACCCCCCTCCACCCCCGCCCCTTGGTTAGCTCCTACTCATATTAACTCAGTAAGTTATAAATCTTGTTATTGGCAGGAAAATATTCATGACAGTTTTTAGTTGAGGATGGAAATTATGCTTCAAAACCTTGTTGTTATTCAGTCACTAAGTCGTGTCCGACTCTTTGCGACCCCATGGACTGCAGCAGGCCAGGCTTCCCAGTCCTTCACTGTCTCCCTGAGTTTGCTCAAACTGATGTCCTTTGAGTCAGTGATGCCATCCAACCATGGGACTGAAGCCTTGGCATGGATGGTTTCAAAACATGACTTCCTTATATTGCACTATTTCCATATAACCACAGAGATATATTAATTCCTTGGACTGAATTTGCTATGATTTTCAAAGCCCAAGGCATAATATGTTTGCAGATATAGGCAAACATTAAACATCACATAAGTCTATGTATGACTCAGCAACTTGTCCTTACAGTTTTAAAAACTGAAAAATCCTTTTCCGAATATATTAAGAACTTCCCTAATTATTATAAAAGTGAAATTATATTTCAAATATGGAATTTATCTGGCTTAATGTACAAATACAAACAGCCCTGATTCATAAAACGGAACTCTTAGAGGTGTCAGCAGCTGTTCAGAATCAGTTCCTAGAAATTGTCTTTCTTTTTCCCTGCCCTGATTTCTTCTATTCTGGCTATATTCTGTCATGGTAAATTAGTAAATAAATGCAATGAGGAAAAAACCCAAACACAGTGTAAATATTTTTGGTACGTTGTGTGAAGACTGGCCTCCTGGGGTCCATATGCTGAGTTTGCAGTAATGGAAAATTGCCAGCTGATTGACTGTCTGGTGGCCTGATTGAGTCACCGGTTCACCTCTTACTGTGTCTTTATGCTCCAGCTGCTGACTTGGCATGTATAGCTAGAGTATTAATTTTAGTAATGCGCATTCTAATTCATCCTGCCCGTACAGTCTGTCTGCTGGACACAGGACTGTTTTCAGTTTCCTCCTTCCAACCGTCTGCCAAATCATTTCAGAATACATTCTTTCATACGCCCCGGCTCTCAAACCATTTGGAGCGAAGTCCCTCACCTACCCTGGAGAGACGACGTCTGCCCGGGTAGAAGGTCTGCAGCCTGGGGAACGCTATCTTTTCAAAATCCGGGCCGCCAACAGGAGAGGAATGGGGCCTCATTCCAAAGCCTTCATTGTTGCTCTGCCACCAAGTAAGCATGGTGTGTTTGTGGCTCTCTTTCTCTCTCTCTTCATTACTCCTAATTGTGGTGTGTTATTTTGAATCATTCTCATGGGTTTAGAACTGCTCTGTTGATGAATTGCGGGGTTAAAGTGCTATTCTGATGTCTAAAATATTTTTGTGGTCCCTTCCGAAATTGGTCTCCCCAAACCCTAAAATGATATTGATTGCTAATGACATTAATTGTTATTATGATGTTAATTACATATTATGTGATTAATGGATACATCCGTGATTAATCTTATATCATTGTGTAATTTGGGGTTTATGATGACAGGGAAAGAACATTTTACAGGCATAATGGGACATTTTTAGTCGGTCCCATTTCAGTGAATAAATAGCACATAAAATTTTTATAGTTTGTATTCCATGGTTTTGGAGTGCAGCAGTACCCAGAAGAATTTCAGTTACCTTGTTTATCTGCTCAGTATCAAAACCCAGCAGGTCAATAAAGTCCAAAACTGGAGTGGGCTGTATTTTCCTTCCTGCTTCTCTGAGTTTGCAACAGATGTTGGTAGCTCTCTCCTTCATTATATGCTGTGAGGATCCATAGTCTACTGCAATTCTATCTTCAAACAGCTGAAATAAATGAAGTTTGCTCTCTCTGGATTCCCCAGCACTATCTATATAAATCTTTCTCCCCTGACAGCATCCTTTTCCTGCATTCAACCGTGGTCTCCAAAAAGAGTAAATTGTAGGGTTCACATAATATAATGTTTTGCCTATCCCAGGGGTCTTTTTATTTTAAGCTTTATTGTGGGATTACAAATGTATCCATCATTAAAGGGATTTTAAGTCATAAAAAAGCAAGTAAGGACATGTTATGAGGAATAGGGAAGTCTTTGTAATGCCTCAAAAATGACAAATGTGTAACTCACCCCAGTCATTTGCAAATCACACACAACACATCTGCATATAACTTTAAGTACAGATCATTGAACATTCTGTGCCAGGCTTATGTGTATTTCTTGCCCACATTGTAAGGAACAGCTATAATGCATTTGTAATATCTTGACAGTTATATTAAGAGTTGACTCATTGAAAAAGACTCTAATGCTGGGAGGGATTGGGGGCAGGAGGAGAAGGGGACGACAGAGGATGAGATGGCTGGATGGCATCACTGACTCGACGGACATGAGTTTGAGTGAACTCCGGGAGTTGGTGATGGACAGGGAGGCCTGGCATGCTGCGATTCATGGGGTCACAAAGAGTCGGACATGACTGAGCGACTGATCTGATCTGATCTAAGATTTTGTACTTATGAACTCAATGGATTGGTTCAATG
Organism: Bison bison bison; assembly: GCF_000754665.1. Classification (NCBI taxonomy): domain Eukaryota; kingdom Metazoa; phylum Chordata; class Mammalia; order Artiodactyla; family Bovidae; genus Bison; species Bison bison. The sequence goes on from NW_011494720.1 coordinate 8,409,823, forward strand.
CACTCATTTCAGAATTCCTTCAAATAAGCTGTGGCATAGCCTGATTCAATTTATAGAAACTCAGCACACATATTCTCTAGGACTATATTGCTTAAAGCAAAATAGAACTTTAAAAGTTATCGAGGCTTCCCTCGTGGCTCAGACTGTAAAGAATCTTCCTGCAATGTGGGAGACCTGGGTTTGATCCCTAGGTTGGGAAGATCCCCTGGAAAAGGGCATGGCAAAAAAAGGACTATATTGCTTAATGCAAACTAGAACTTTAAAGGAGATTGCTATAGTTGAGAAAACAAGTGTCTAGTGTCTAAAGGAGGAGAAGTTATCAGTTTTATTACTAGTGTTCGGCACCTCCATACTGCCATCTTAATAATTTTTCATCACACATCTTTTAGATTGCTTCTTTGACAGCAAATTCTTTAAAATCTGTTACAGCCCCTACCAGTGAGTCTGAAGTTCAACAGAAAACAGACACGGAAGATCAGCACAAACCTGAAAAGCCTGAGCCTTCCTCATCTCCTAAAGCGCCAGCTCCCTCAAAACATACTCACTTGCCTGTTTCTCCCCAAGGGAGAAATGTCAAGAGCCCGCTTCTCGACTTAAAGAACAAAATATTAGCTAACGGTGGACTGCTCAGAAAAGCCCAGCTTCCCCCTAGGAAGAATGGAGGTTCGGGTCTTCAGTCCACAGAAATCACTGACGAAGAGGAGCCGGATTCCCGCGGGGACCCACCAACCTCGCCCCCAGAGACCCAAGGCCAGAAGTCCCAGCAGAGGCCACCAAGTAGACCTGTCCACCCGTTCCTTGCCGCTGGGAGGACTCCAGTGAGAGCCCGCACTCCCATGCTGCCGCGAAAGGAAGGCGTGGACCAGCGCGGCTCCTCGCCCACCTCCCACCCTCGTCCGGGGGCGCCCCCCTCCGCATCTGCATCTTTTTCTGCCTCCCGTCCACCCCCTGAGAGCAGCACTCACCGCCTTTCTGGGGGACCCTCCACCAGCCGGCCTTCCAGCTCTACTGACAATGACTCAGTGGGTCTAGAGGAGGAGGAAACCACCGCTCGCTCTCCGCCCCCCAAGGATGCCCTGTCGGAACACCTGCCTGGCAAGAGCGCGGCGCACGCTCGGCCGGCCCTGTCTTCCGGCCGCCACCCGGCCTGGAGTGCCCTGCGCGACCGAAGCGCGGCGCACCATGGCACAAGACCAGCCCTGCCTGCCCGGAGGACACCCCACTCAGAGGATAGGGAGGAAGGTTCCAGGGCCTCAGCCCCACCCTCGAGACTTTCTCCATCTCCTGGGGGGTCATCTCGGCTCCTGATCACCGAACCACAGCCCGGGTCTCCGCTCTCCCGCGGCTGGAAGGATGGTCAGGATGCGCCGGCCGCCAGGTCCAACGCGCCGTCAGGGTCCACCCGGCCGTCCTCGAGGACACAGGCCTCTGAGGGAGCAGGCGGCTCCGATGGCGATGGTGAGAGTGATACGGAAGAGCGAGGGAGGCCGGCTGCAGCCACGGCCCCAACATTTAGGTCCCGGCTGCCCGCAGGCCCTCCGGTCTCTGGACACTTCAGTTCGCTCAGAAACAGACCCTTCGCTGCCCACGGCAGATATCCACACAGGTTTGGCAATGGCCGGGGACCCCGGTTGCACCCCTCCAGCTCCCCTCCGTCCACCGCATCCCCCTGGGTTCACCCGAGGGTGGATTCTCACCCAGCTTCTGACCATCGGCGCGGCCCCGGAGGCCAAGAAGACAGCGAAGAGGAGGCTGAAGACGAAAAGCCACTTCCTGCCACCGTGGTGAACCATCACGTGTCTTCCTCCTCCAGGCAGCCTGCCTCCCGGGGCGCGGACCATCTGAGAAGAGGCCCCCAGAGAGGGGCGAGCCTGCAGCGGAAGGAGCCCCTCCCAGAGAACCCCAAATCCACGGGCACTTGGGCTGGGGTGCCCCCTCAGGCCAAACCTCCGTCCTCTAAGGCTCAGGATACGCAGCAGAGCACAGACGCTGGTGAGGAGGGCGGGTCTCCCAAAACGCAGCTGGGTGGCCGGCCACCTGCGCCACGGTCCCCACACCACCAGGAGCCCACGGGGCCCCAAAGGATGGGTTCCCGGTCCGCTGCTCTGGAAAAGTCACCCTCCTCGGCCGTCCCGGCGTCCCAGCCACAACCCCACGGCCCACGGAGCAAGGAAGTGGGGCGTCCGCCTTCCAGACCCCAGCCTGCGTTCCCCTCCGAGGCTGGCCGTCCGCACCCCACGTCGCAGGAAAGCGCCTCCTTCTCAGACTCTTACTCGTCCAGAGGCGGACAGTCCTCCCGCGCGGCGTCTCCCCAGAATCTGGACGACGACAGCGCAGAAGCGGGGACCGGGGGCGTCCGAGCACCCGCGTACTCGGCCGGTGCCAAGGACGCCACCCCATCGCTTCCCAAGCACCGCCAGGTGGACGCTCAGGCAGGAAGCGCGGGCGATGGTCACCTGCGCAGGCCCGCGGGCAGGCCCGGCAGCCTGCACCCCCACGCCCGCACCAGGGTCCCGGGCAGAGTAGGCCCCCAGTGGGCGGGCAGGAAGGATGGGGCGTCCCAGGCCTCGCCAGCCAAAAGGGAGCCCCTGCCGTCCAAATCGCAGCAGTCAGTGTCAGCCGAGGAGGAGAATGAAGACGTGATGTTCTTTAAGGGAGGAAAGGACAAGGACCCGCAGTCTTCCTCTGCTCCTAAGTGGCCCTCCTCCTTCAGCCCCAGGGGCGGCAAACACGTGGACCGGACCCTCGCTAAGGGGGAGACGGAGCCAGTCATTGTGCTGGCGCCCCCCAGAGTGGGCTCCCCGCACGACGAGAACGCCACCCCGGTGAAAAGGCCTCTTTCTCCACCTGCGGGCAGCTCCCCGAGAGCCTCGCACCTCCCGCCCAGACAGCCCGCTCGCAGCCCCGCCGCCACCCCGAGCCCCACGGTGGGCACCCCCGCGCCGCCGCGGTTCACCACGCGCGCGCCCGCCCCGTCCGCCCCCACCACCCCGATGCTCTCCTTGCGCCAGCGGATGATGAACTCCAGGTTCCGGAACCCGTTCTCGCGCGCGCCGGTGAGACCCCCTTCGAGACCAGGTGAGTTGTTTTTACCTGAACGTTGTCTTGACAGTTCTCAGCAGGGTTCGTAGCAATTCCTAGAGCCTTTTATCTTACTGAGCATCTGCTCAGTCTAAGCACTGGGTTAGGAGCTTTGAGGTGTAAACACGATCTTATCCTGGTAACCATCTCCTGGATTTGCATCGCTTCCCGGGTCTTCAGATGAGGAAGCCGGGGTTTAGGGGTCTGAGTGGCTTGCTGGAGGTCAGACAGCTAGGAGGTGGCTGATCGGCTGTTCCAATCCCAACACCGATTCCACAACCCTCTGGTAGGTGTGTGTGTGCCTGCTCAGTCGTGGCCGACTCTTTCCTGCCTGGTGAACGGTAGCCCGCCAGGGTCCTCTGTCCATGGGATTCTCCAGGCAAGAATCCTGCAGTGGGTTGCCATTGCTGTCCCATCGCGCTTCTTTGAGTTCCTTAAGATCTAAATCTGTGAATGTGTGTCACAGCCATGATGCCATACTCAGGTTCCTATGTTTTAGGTTGTTCTTGTCCCAGGGGGTATTAGGGAATCCACAGGAAGGATTAGTTCCTGTGGAGGCTGGAACTTGTTCTGGTTATTCTGCATATAAACCTCTCAGCTAAAAATATCTGGGGACAAACTCAAATGTCTTGGGTGAGAATTGCTAAGATGTTGCAATCAGTGAACCTTGTTTAAAACCTCCAGAAAAGACTGTGAAAAACGATGGTCGCACAGAGGAGTAGCATGCTGATGTGTGACTTAGGTTTTGGACAGAATGTAGACAGCTGTGAGCTGGAGTCTATGTGGACCCAGGGCAGGAGCTAAGGTATTTACCTGAAATCTGCATTTGGTTAAGTGGTGCCTTGCGCTCCCCCTGCATGGATTTGGGGCATAATAGAACATTCTTGATTAATTGTATTAGTTGTTGTTAATCCATGCAATATACTGTTAATTTAGCTCAATGTAAAGCCCTAGAACAGTGCCCCCACAAGGAGGTCAGTTTTCCATTAAAATGGACTGTTTTATGCAAACCTAACACCCCAATAATAGATGTAAAAGTCACATTCCCTTGTATATAGTAAAAAAGTCAATAAATTCTTAATTTTCATTAACTGTTTGAGCGAGAGAAATGTCTCTGACATGCAAATAGCTGTGGGGAAGCCCAGGCACTTTATCTGGTGGGCCAAGCTAGAGCAGATGTTTCCAGCAGAGGCCTCAACCAAGCTGCAGGTGATCAGAAAGGGCAGGAGGTGAAGAGACAGGGCAGGTGCAAGGAACAGCCAGATAGCAACTAAAGGGCCTGCTACCTCCTCTATGAGAAAATCCTTCTGTGGCCCCACTGAAGTCAGCGAGCTCTGAGTCAGGACTGTGTGTTTATACTTGGCGATGGATGATCTAGACCCGAGTCAGCTAGAGACGGTGGTTGCATTTAGTATAATCTGCGGAGGGGAGCAGCACAGTATCTCATAGACGTCAGAGAGAATTTTCCCTGTCCTTCCAACTCTCCCTCCCTCCACCTTCCAGCTGGCTAAAATACAGCTACAACTACTATGGTCTTAAACTTTACCTGGAAATTTTACTTAGGCCAAACCCTCTCATTCCCCCAATGTTGTAGAAAACTGTGACTGTACCATGCTCTTCACGGACATTCTTATTTGTCATGTAGAAGTCACAGTTTCAGTCAATCTTTAGCTGATGTATTTGAGCTATTGGTTCAAAATTCTGTTTAGTGTTTCGGTTTGAAATGATATGTTACTACTTATAGGGTGGTATGAAGCCAACTTTCCAGGAGTGTTGAATTTACCAGGTTCTGTATTTTTTGTTTGTTTGGGAACTTGTAGGTTATAATGGAAGACCAAATGGAGAAGGGAGAGTACTTGCTGGTAGTAATGGAAAACCAAGTGGACAAAGAATTATCAATGGCCCTCAAGGAACAAAGTGGGTAGGGTAAACTTCTTTACACATACCAGTTGTTTTCATGCTGTTGGGAAGAGAAAAATGGTGGGCGTTGTGTAATAGAAAATGAAGCCGTCTTTTTTTCTCTAGTTTTAACCACTTGTATGTCAGTATACTTATACTGTGTTATTTCTTCCAGTGCTCAGAAAAGGCTTTGATTCTCCTAAGTAGTTCTCCTAAGAACTACTTTGCTTTCTTCTCATGCTAATTAGGTCAGGCATGGGCATTTGTCAGACTCATTTGACTCATTGGAAAAGACCCTGATGCTGGGAAAGATTGAAGGTGGGAGGAGAAGGGGACAACAGAGGATGAGATGGTTGGATGGCATCACTGACTCAGTGGACATGAGTTTGGGTAAACTCCAAGAGTTTGTGATGGACAGGGAGGCCTGGTGTGCTGCAGTTCGTGGGGTCGCAGAGAGTCGGACACGACTGAGCGACTGAGCTGATTCTGATGGGCATTTGTTCCCGTTCTTCTTGACTGGTTAAGAAGGTCACATAAATCTTTAGGCCAACCAGTCAGACAGAACCTGAGGCACAGCCTCTCCAATGAATTTCTGTTTTCCCATTCCTGCTAGCTTTATTTTATTTTTTCTTTATGGTTCGATTAAACAGAATACATATTTTCTGTAAATTATCTCAAATCCTTTATAAAAGGAAGCAGGATAAAAACAACTGAACCAAAACAAAAATCTCCAGATCAAATAGGCAGCTTTTATCAGATCACCTTTTAAATCTTCCAACAATTTTTGTTTGACTGAAATAAAAAATAAGTATTAGTACTTTATGTATGTTTAAGCTAAATGACTTTAACTTCCTGGGGTTAAGGTAAATGTTTAGGAGTTTTTGGTGGGTTGAGGGTGATGGACAGAACACTTAGAATGTTCAGAGATTTAAAATATTTTTTCAGAGAATCAAATAATTATTCATAGTAGAATTCCCAATCAAAATTTCTCACTTATATATATAGTAGTAAGATTTAGGAAAACATATTGATGAACTTCAAAGAATTTTCAGTCACAGGTGGCCTCAAGATACATTTTGTCATTTCTCAAAGGAACAGAAATTTATAGAAGGAAGAATACATATGAAAGCAAAGTGTCATTGTAAACAATTTTGAATTGAAATGGTATGGAGTAGATTTTGCAAGTAGGGTTTATTTATGTAAGTTTTATTTTAATTACTGAGATAGTTCCCTACAAGTGGCCTGCTTGCAGGGGTTCCTCCAGTGACTTGATTGTTCAAAGTCATGGTTTTCAAACACTGATGGGCATCAGACTCCCTGAGGGCTTGTCAATATGGTTTGGTTCAGGCCAGGTAATTCTCATATCTGACAAGTTTCCAGGCGAGGTTGGGGAAGCTGGTCCAGGACCATATTCTGAGAATCATCAGTGTGGCACATGAGTTGTTTCTTAACAGAGATAATAATACTTTTTGTCCAAGTTGTATAATTCCTTAGAACATGAAATTTTTTTCATGTGTGCTATATTAGGCTAATTACAAATGAAACTGGTTTTGATATAACAACTTTGATTTTTAACACACAGCAAAATGGAAACCTGTTGTGTTCATGGCAAGAAATTAAAACAATTCAGACATATATAAAAAGATAATAGCCATCCCAGATCACTTCTCAGAAACAACCACTATTAATAGTTTGGGATATATCTGTCCAGAATTTTCTCTTTACACTTTTAAGCTTATATATACAAGTGAATATACTTCATTTTGCAAAATAATCAGTCCTTTAATCTAAGTCTGCATCAGTATATCTCATGATAAATTCAGAATTTCCAAATCCCTTTCACTGGCTTCACAGTATTTCACTGTATGGATGGGACATGATTTATTTAATCTCTTTTCTCCATTGATAAACACCTAGGTCGTTTCCTGCTTTTGACATACAACATACTCAATGGTAAATGTATTTTGAACATCTTTTGAATATTTGAGAAAACTTGAAACAATTGTTATATGGATAAACACTTATGAAATATGACTGTTTTGTACTTCGTTCCTATTATACCTTATGAATGATGCTGACAAAAATAGTGTTTCCTATTTGTCTATATTCATGTAGTTGGATTAATGTGTATTTTGAAATGTTCAATATATCCTTTAATCTGTGTCATGGATTTAGGTCGTGGACCTTGATCGTGGGTTAGTATTAAATGCAGAAGGAAGGTACCTGCAAGATTCACAAGGAAATCCTCTCCGGATTAAACTAGGCGGAGATGGTCGAACCATTGTGGGTAAGTGAGAATGGTCCTCATGGAACAAAAGTGCCCTGAGTCATCTGAAGCGTAACAACTTCTCTCTTCCTCCTTTTCCTCATTTTTAATGGGGGCCCTTGGTCCAGTTACATGAACCTCGTGGAGATGAGGTGCCTTGGAAGGGGTGGAGCTTAGCTTCTTCCCTGATCCAGCTATCTTCCTACAGACTCCACCGTCTAGAGGACGTGGCTCTTGACTTCATTCTTGGGATTGGGCAGTCCAGAGCAGACCTCAGCAACACCACTTCTAAAGCCAAACCCTGCCTGCTGCCTGTTTTTGTATAGCCTGTGAGCTCAGAATAGCTTTTATGTTTTTAAATGACTGCCAAAAAAATCACAGAATAGTATTTGTGACATGTGAAGATTATATTACCTTCATAGTTCACTCTCCATACACGAAGGTTTCTTGGAACTCAGAAACATGCGTTTCTTGGTTTACTGTCTATGTTTTTTGTTATGCAGTGGCAGCGTTGAATAGTAGCAACACAAAGCTTAAAATATTTACTCTCTGGCTCTTTGCAGAATAACTTTGCTATCACTGGTCCAAAGTAACACTTAAGTCCATAGTGGTAGGAGTAAGCACAGGGAAAGAATCACTTTCCTTCCTAGAGACTTAGAGTTATTGCAGGTAATGCGATATTTATATACTTTTATAAGCTAGTGCAGAGTAATGGACAATATAAAAGGCCCAGAAGTTTCTGGATAGTAGCAGGTACTGTGACCTCAGCTGGTATCCTTTTCATTATTTCTTTGCCTTTTATTGATTATAGAATGTAAGACATTGAGAAGATACTTTCCACTTGCTTTTTACTTCCCTGGATTGTTTCACCTGGCTGCACAGCTTTTATTTGCTTTTGTTTCAGATCTGGGAGGGACTCCCGTGGTGAGCCCCGACGGCCTCCCACTCTTCGGACAGGGGCGCCATTCCAAACCCTTGGCCAGTGCCCAGGATAAGCCCATTTTGAGTCTTGGAGGCAAGCCCCTGGTGGGCTTGGAGGTCATCAAAACAACCACCCGCGCCCCCATCACAACCACAAGACCCACCACCACGACCCCTCGGCCCACCACGACCCCTCGGCCCACCACGACCCCTCGGCCAACCACCACCACCACTCGCCCAACGACCACCCGAACCACGACCCGGAGAACCACCACCACCACCCCGGAGCCCACAACCCCTATCCCCACCTGTCCCCCCGGGACCCTGGAACGGCATGACAAAGATGGCAACCTCATAATGGGCTCACGTGGGGTCCCGGAGTGCTACCCTGAGGAAGGTAACTGTCTTCGTTCTGTTGATAACTCAGGTCGTAAAGTGGCATTTCAGAAGGGGGTGTTGCAGAGCCTGCCGGGTGTGGTGAGTGAGGCGCACAACTTCAGATCTAAGTGGGCTTCCTCTGTTTTATCTGGCAACCCTTGTCCCCACCCGAGTCAAAAATTTGTCTGAAACATGAGACACTGTTAGTTTGGACCAGCATTTCCCAAAGTGTATTCCACTGGATATTAGTAGATCATGTGTGCGTGCCAAGTTGCTTCAGTCATATCCGACTCTTTGTGACCCTATGGTCTGTAGCCCACCAGGCTCCTCTGTCCATGGGATTCCCCAGGCAAGAATACTGGGGTGGGTTGCCATTTCTATTAGTAGATTAGTACTTGTTATAATAATAATATAGAAAAAAGGTTCTGTAATTAGCTATGTGATTCAGACAAAGTTAAAGGAATTTCTGACTGTTGGACTCTTACCACTGAATAGTCTCACTGTGAATTTCCAAGAATAGTAGTATTTCCCAAGCATGTTTGAACAGCAATCCCTCAGACGGTAAAGAATCTGCCTGCAGTGCAGGAGACCCGGGTTTGATCCCTGGGTCAGGAAGATCCCCTGGAGATGGCAATGGCAACCTACTCCAGTATTCTTGCCTGGAGAATTCCATGGACAGAGGAGCCTGGTGGGCTACAGTCCATGGGATTGCAAAGAGTCAGACATAACTGAACAACTAACACTTTCACTTCTTTGCCTTTGAAAAATGCTTATGCTTACATGACCTGGCTCTCATGGGAGCGGGGCTGTCCACTGGCTAAGACTGAGCCCTTTCCTGATCTGGGACACCCAGTCCCAGCTGTCCTGTGCCCCTGCTGTGTCTTCTTACTGAGAACCACACCCCCCCCCCATTGCTTCCCTAAGGAACGGAACCTGGGGGCGCTTTGGGCCAAGTCACAGTGGAGCCAAGATGCCATCATCTTCTCTGCTTGTCCCTGTTCGCGCTGCTTGGGGGAGGTCATCTGTATTTGCCTCAGGCTTCAGAAGGCAGGTCTTCCCTGGTGGCTCCGATGGTAAAGCATCTGCTTGCGATGTGGGAGACCCGGGTTCGATTCCTGGGTCGGGAAGGTCCCCTGGAGAAAGAAATGGCAATCCACTCTAGCACTCTTGCCTGGAAAATCCCATGGACGGAGGAGCCTGATAGGCTACAGTCCATGGGGTCACAAAGAGTCGGACACGACTGAGCGACTGCACTTTCCAGAGGTTGAAATGAATTGCCATGCAGGCTGTAAAGCTTCTGTCTTTTTAAGCTAGTGCAGAGTGAAGACCCTTTATTTCAGGAATCACATGCGTGCCCTGAATTCGTAGCACACCGTCATTCAATCTGAACGTGAATGCTGTCTCCAGATTGAGAATTCTGTTTGAAATTAGTCTTTCCACGAAAAAGTTCCAAATGAACAGGAACATCTGATGTATCTGAAAAATTCACACCGAAGAACAGGCACATATGAAGAAGAGGACAATCAGGAAGAAAATTCTCACACCACCAATTAAAAGTGAGTACAAATTTGAATTTACCTTTGGGTTTCTGGTATGAAAATATCTTGTACTTTCCTTGACTTCTTCAGCATACACTGGTGTGGCTATTATTTAATTGAAGTATGATTAGAACAGATATTTCTTTACTAATAGGTTATAAACAGAAGAGTGGCTGTTTGGATTTTGTTCTAATTACTACTACTATTATTATTAATATTTTACATTTTCTTCTGGCTTTTATGTAGGTCTTTTCATTTCTTTTCATTTACTTTGTAATTTTGGACTTTTAGTTGCCATGAAAGTCAGATTCTTGATATTTTTTTTCTTCTTTTCTTTGCAAATCTTGATAGAGATGTATATTTTTTACTTTACTCCTGTACATTTGTCTAATAGCCTAGCCTAAGCCAAATTAGTGTCTAAGGGTTAGTAATAGTTTACCTCTAGACAGCATTTTGAAAATAAGGACAAAGTCTTGGAAAAAGTTAAATTTGGGGAGAGTAATATGCCTTAATTGTATGTCTATATTTTATTATTTAAAAATACTTCACTGTGGCTTACCTTCCTTTTTCATTTCTGCTGCTCCACTAACAATTTCATTAAATATTTTCTTCCTAGTATTATTTCTAATCATAGTTGTTTCTATTTATGAAAAAACATCTTTAACAATAGCTTTCCTGACATAAAAATCACATGCCATAAAGTTCACCCTTTTAAAGTTTTAAAGACCTTAGCATATTCGTAGAGTTGTGTGACTGTCACCGTTATCAAGTCCCAGAATATTTTCATCCCCCCCCCCGAACAAACCTTACACGCATTAGTAGTCACTCCCCATCCCTGCCCCTCCCAGCTCCAGGAGCTGCTTGTCTCCTTTCTATCTCTCGATCTGTCTGTTCTGGACATTTTGTGTAAATGGAATCCCATGTGAAATGTGTCGTTTTGTGTCTGGCTTCTTTCACTTAGCATAATTTGTTTTCAAGTTATCTGTACTTCTTTCTTTTTATTGCTGACTAATACTCCATTGTGTGGAAAGACCACATTTTATCCATTTATCAGTTGATGGACATTTGGGTTGTTTCTGCCTTTTGTCTATTATGAATAATGCTGCTGTGAACATTTGTGTACATATTTTTTTCTTTTGAATATCTGTTTTTAATTCTCTTCTGTAGAGTTGTTTTGTTGGTTGGTAACTCTTTGTTTAAATTTTTTCCCTACTACTTTTTAAAAATTTTAATGGGAGGATAATTGCTTTACAATGTTGTATTGGTTTCTGCCACACAACAGTGTGAATCATACATATGTCCTCTCCCTTTTGAGCCCTCCGCCCCACCTCCCACCCCATCCTGCCTCACTGGGTTATCACAGAATCCCAAGTGGAGCTCCCTGTATAATGCAGCAGCTTCCCACTAGCTATCTGTTTTACATAAGATAATGAATGCGTTTCCATGCTACTCTCTCAATTCACCCCACCCACTCCTTCCCCTGCTGTGTCCGTAAGTCTGTTCTCTATGTCTGTGTCTCTGCTCCTGTCCTGCATGTGGGTTCATCAATACCATTTTTCTAGATTTCATATGTATGTGCTAATATACGATATTTGCTTTATGTTTAACTTTTTGAGGAGGCACCAAACTGTTGTCCATAGCAGCTGCACTATTTTCATTCCCCGCTGGAAACGTATGAGGCATCCAGTTCCTCTCCATCTTCACCAGCACTTGTTATTATCTGTTTTTTTCATTCTAGCCATCACAGCTTGGATTCCTTGTACTACACTATTTTATAGGAGGGACTTGAGCATCCATGGATTTTGGTATTCACAGGGGCTTCTGGGCCAATTCACAGGGGCCTCTGGGCCAATTACCTGTGTACATCGAGGGACACTGTGCTTCAGTCTACAATGTACACTCACAGGTGCTGGGGTTCCATGTGTACACACATGTGCTTTTTACCAAGTGCATTTTGGCCATGGCACTTTGCAGCCTACTCACCTGAAATTGTTACAAGAATGCTGACTTAGACCCTCTGCTGTGATCACTGTGAGAATACCTGCCCTTCTGAGACTCCCCTCCTCAGCCCCCAGCTAGCCAACCATTTGTCATTACCTTCTGTTGGCAAAATCCTAACATTTTGTTTTTAGCCCTCCAAATTTTTTTTAACTTTTATTTTATATTGGAATATAGCCAGTTAACAATGTTGTGGTAATTTCAGGCAATCAGCGAAGGGACTCAGCCATACATGTACATGTGTCCATACTCCCCCAAAACCCCCTCCCATGCAGGCTGGCACATAACATTGAGCAGAGTCCCATGTGCTGTACAATAAGTCCTTGCTGGTTATCCATTGTATTAATAACTATAGCAGTGTGTACATAACCATCCCAAACTCCCTGACTATCCCTTCCCTTCCCAGCCCACCACCCCTGGCAGCCATGAGTTCATTTTCCTTTGAATCATTTGTAAGTTCATCTGTATCATTTCTTTTTAGATCCCACATATAAGGGATGTCATACAGGGTTTCTCCTTCTCTGTCTGACTGACTTCACTGGGTATGACACTCTCCAGGTCTATTGATGTTGCTGCAAACTGCAGGATTTCATTTTTTTAAATGCCTGAGTAATATTCTTATATATATATATATATATATACCATATCTTTTTTATCTATTCCTCTGTCGATGAGCTTTTAGGTTTCTAGCCCTCCAGTTTTAAAAGTCATCTTTTCAAATATCTTAGTCTTTACTCTCCTGGTTATGTCAGTACCCTCTTTTCCTTGAAAACGCTGCTTTAACAGTGTTCTGGGAATAACCTTGTGTCATTAAATTATTCAGTAATTTAGGCATCTTTTTCTAGACATCATAGTTATACATATTCCTGTATGCATAGATGCATATTATATGTTTGTTTCTAGTGTATTGACACCCTTTCTCTCTTTACATACACACACACATGCACAATTTTTTGCTTGCTATGACTTCTCTATTAAGTCATAAACTCCTTGCAGTAGAGACAGCATCCTCTGCTTCATCTCAGATTGCTTGTGGTACCCAATTATGTATCTTTGGGTATCTATACCATACCCTAAGCCATAGGCATGCTCCGTTTTCTAACGGAGAAGTTAGAGTCTTTTGAGAAGTCTTTTTACCAGTGATGCTTGTTTTTCAGGTTCCATTTTGACAGCGGATCTGATGGTATCGTGTGTGTTTGGAAATGTTATGAGCCAGCTGAACATCTTCAACAATTTGTAACATGATCTGGGGGCATCTTTAGAAGAACATCAGTCATTACGGAAAACAGTTCTCTCCTGCCACAGCTCACTCGCAAGACAGAAAATACAAAGAGAATAATTGAAAGTTCACTTGAGCTGGACCAATGAAATAATTTGCAAATATCCTTGGGTTTCAAATGACTGTAATTTACCTTCTCTCCAAAGTTTTAATGAGAATCTACTTTAACAGTTTTTTTTTTTTTTTTAATGTATCTCTGGAACTAAGACCCAAACATTTTGCACTTTCTTTTTTAAATTTCACAACCGTTTGGATAAAACCACTGAAAAAACATACATATATAAACTGTAGCACATGGTTGGTGGCCGGCTGCTACTTTTATGTGAAGAGGTGGAAGCTTCTGACATGGATTTTGGGTTGGCTTAAAAACATCCAGTTATATGTGGCTCCAGATACTCCAAATTGGCATTCAGGTGGGGCAAATTCTGAGGGTCAGCGTTTCAAAAAAAAAAAAAAGGTAAATCTGTTTCATTACAGCTGGAAGTTTCTTTGACTTGGAATCAAGATGGTGCTATTTTAGAAAAATTATCTCTGACTTTATTTGGTTTTAAAACAAAAAAAAGGAGCACTAAATCACTCAGTAGGGTGTTTACTTTTGCCAGAAGACTTAACTGTCACTCGTCTCAAGAAGTGATCCAAGTTCACAGGTGAAGGGGTGGTTTCTGTGGTCTGGTGCTGGACCAGAGTGCTTCAGCTCCTTAAGGAACTGTACTTAGTATCAGGAATCCATGGAGGAGACCCTAGACTCGCCTCTTTCTCATTCACTCTGGGCTGCAGCAATTGTACCATTTATTCATTCTGACCTAACCAAAAATAATAATGAAATGAAATGACTCTGAGCTGATAATAAGCCACAAGAGGACTACGTTCCTGAAAGTTAATAAAGGAAAGAAAATGGTGTCATGGAAAACAACAGCAAGATAACCCCAAATGTTAGGTGGTGTGAACTTGAAAACTCTGATTTAAACCAGCCCAGAAGTAATTCCTCTTGGATTCAGGCATATTGACATTGGAATGAACTGAAAAAAAAATCTTGTCTAGTCATTTTTCTCAAAATGCACATCCTGAAGGGTGGATCTCTTACAACCTCTCTTTGATGACATTTGCTGGCCACGTCAGAACACATCCAGCGTCACCACCTCCATGGTGAGGCAGGTGGGATGCATCTCATGGGCCTCCGGTGTCTACAGGGCTTTTCACTACGATCCCAGAGCGGCTGGACAGGCGAGGCAAGGTCGCCACTGTCCTCCGCTGGTGGAGTTGTTCTGGCAGCACCACATTCATGAAGTTATTCGAAGTAGGCTCAAAAAAGCCTAATAGAAGGATTCTATTGGACTATTTCAGGGGAATGATCAGTTATTTCCTAACCATAAACAAAATTCAAAATTGGTGCTTGTAATTTTTTAGTGAAGGAGGTTTATATACTTTTCTAGTTCAATTCCCCCTTCATTATGCTGCAGAATGATGATTCTAGTGAAGCGCCCAAAGGTTTACAAGCAAAAAGACTGGTTCGTCCAACTTTTAAACAGTGGAGGCAGTTTGATGAAGCATAAAGTCTTTGGAGCCAAGGCCTTGCAGTTCAGTTCTGTTTTAGCTCTTTGTCCTTTACCAGCTGTGAGACTCCAGGCATGTTATAAATCCTTGGTGTCCTTGGCTGAGAAGTGGGTGTAATCAACCCCACGTATCTGGAGATTTATGTGAGGATTGACTCAATATATACCCAACAGTGCCCGATGCCCCAAAGGCATGTGATGCACCCCACTTCCTGCTTCCTGTCTCCTCACTCACCCTCTCTGCCTCTTAAGTGTGCCTTGGATTGAGAGTTCTGTATAATTTGCTGTGGCTTCAGGTCAAAGGAAGTGAAGGAATTCTTCTGAACTTTTTTTTTTTGAGTTAGGAAATCTTTTGCCTCAATATTTCACCAACTGCAGAGAAAGTATCTTCTTTTTTAGCTGCATCTGTCTTCCTCCCCCAGAGAAGTCATGTATGGATTTCCTCCCATCTTCCCAAAACAGCTTCTGCTGAAAGCAGTACTCAGCTTGTGGAGGCAAAAAATTGTTTTTGCTTCAATCACTCACTTTTTTGAACCAAGTTTTCATCCATGCTCTTATCAGTTTTGTTGTTTTTAGTCACTAAGTCGTGTTCGACTCTTTTGCAACCCCTATGGACTGTAAGATCTTCCCTAGTAGCTCAGCTGGTAAAGAATCCACCTGCAGTGCAGGGGATCCAGGTTCGATTCCTGGGTCAGGAAGATCTGCTGGAGAAGGGATAGGCTACTGCTGCTAAGTCGCTTCAGTTGTATCTGACTCTGTGCAACCCCATAGACCGCAGCCCATCAGGCTCCACCGTCCCTGGGATTCTCCAGGCAAGAACACTGGAGTGGGTTGCCATCTCCTTCTCCAATGCATGAAAGTGAAAAGTGAAAGTGAAGTCGCTCAGTCGTGTCCGACTCTTAGCGACCCCATGGACTGCAGCCTACCAGGCTCCTCTGTCCATGGGATTTGCCAGGCAAGAGTACTGGAGTGGGGTGCCATTGCCTTCTCCTAGGGATAGGCTAACCACTCCAGTATTCTTGGGCTTCCCTGATGGTTCAGCTGGTAAAGACTCTGCCTGCTATGCGGGAGACCTGGGTTCAATCCCTGGGTTGGGAAGATCCCCTGGAGAAGGGAATGGCTACCCACTCCAATATTCTGGCCTGGAGAATTCCATGGACTGTATAGTCCATGGGGTGGCAAAGAGTCGGACACGACTGAGCAACTTTCACTTCACTTCATGGACTGTAACCCTCCAGGCTTCTCTTTCTATGTGGTTTCTTAGGCAAGAATACTGGAGTGAGATGCCATTTCTTCCTTCCGGAGATCTTCCTGACTCAGGGATCAAATCCACATCTCCTGCGTCCCCTGAACTGCAGGTGGAGTCTTTACTGCTGAACCACCGGGGCTTCCCATTGAGCCACCTGGGAAGCCATTAATAATAGTCATTTGAACAGTGGTTCTTATAATTAGGGCTTCCTGGTAGATTAAAAAAAATCACATATAAAAGTCTACGGATTGCATGTATAGGATAATTTTGTAGTCATAGCAGATCTAGTGGCTTTATAAGTAAAATACAACTTGTTTGTAAAGAGATGTTTGTAATCATTAGGATATTATTTCCAAACTTCATAGGCAAGTTAAGAAGTTCTAATCATTACAGATTTATCTCCCGAGTCACTGAGAGGGGATGGAAGCTTAGAGGGAGCAGTGAAGCCAGAATAGAACAGAGAAGCAGGAGGGCACCTGGATCATGTGAGCGGCAAGACCAGGGGATGGAGGGAATGAGTGAAAAATCAAAGTGTGACTGGCTCAGTTGTGTCTGACTCTTTGCCACCCCATGGATTTGCAGCTCTTCAGGCTCCTCTGTCCATGGAGTTCTCCAGGCGAGAAAATGGAGAAGGCAGTGGCACCCCACTCCAGTACTCTTGCCTGGAAAATCCCATGGACTGAGGCTGCAGTCCATGGGGTCGCTAAGAGTCGGACACGACTGAGCGACTTCACTTTCACTTTTCACTTTCCTGCATTGGAGAAGGAAATGGCAACCCACTCCAGTGTTCTTGCCTGGAGAATCCCAGGGACGGGGGAGCCTGGTGGGCTGCCGTCTATGGGGTTGCACAGAGTCAGACACGACTGAAGCGTCTTAGCGGCAGCAGCATCACCAGCAGGCGAGAATACTGGAGTGGGTAGCCATTCCCTTCTCCAGGGGTTCTTTCCGACCCTGGGATCGAACCTGGGTCTCCCGCCTTCCTGGCAGATTCTCTACTGTCTGAGCCACCAAAGGCCATGAACAAAGGGGTTCCCTGCCCTCCGAGAATGTTTGTTCTCACGCCTGCCCCCTTCCCCCTCTCCATCCCCCTCTCCCCTCCGTCCCCCTCCGCCTTCCTCCCCTCACAAGTCGGGAAGAGCGCCCTCTGCTGGAGGGTCGGGAGCGCTGGGGAGGTGTCTTTTCCAGTGCACCCCACTGAGCGCAAAGGAGAGAAACTCTCCGTTCGTATGGAGCCCTCCACGTTCTGAGGCTCTTCCTCCTGAGGAAGCCGAGGCGGCCGTGGCAGGGGGGGGTTATCCCCCCGGAAGCCAGCAGCAGGGGGCTGGATTGCCGTGCCCTTGGCGCCATTCTGAGAAGAGAGCCTGGGGCATTTGCTGACTGCCCTTGCCTTCTCTTTCCTAGATGAGTTCTCAGGGCTGGAGACCGACACGGCAGTGCCCACGGAAGAGGCGTACGTCATCTATGATGAAGGTACGATTGATTCCAAGCACATGATTGGGGGTATTTTCTGATTAGAGAATCTGATGTTCGTTACTAAGTGCGTGCACAGTCGCTCAGTCATGTCTGGCTCTTTGAGACCCCATGGATTGTTAGCCCACCAGGCTCCTCTGTCCATGGAATTCTCCAGGCAAGAATACTGGAGTGGGTAGCCATTCCTTTCTCCCGGGGATCTTCTCCACCCAGGGATCTTCTCCACCCAGGGATTGAACCCGTGTCTCCTGTGACTTCTGGCTTGGCAGGCAGATTCATTACTACTGAGCCACCTGGGAAGGCTGAAGTGGGCTAAGTAGATAGCCTCAATTCCTGTTTCCCTCAGAACTTAGGGCTGGAGGGCAACACTTAGAGAAGGGTGGTGGTACTCCCCTTCCAAGTTACCTCCCCTCGCCCCATAAAAATTTGATCCAGAGGAAAACTGTGTGCTTGATACACAGATGCAGCCTCCAGACAAGACCCCTGAGCCCCCTTCCCTCCATCTCAAACCTTCTCCTCCTTCTTTTGGAAATTCTGGAGTTACTTCAGTCTGAACACCCCCGCACCACCCATACACGTTAATAAAAACGACTTAGTTTAACCGAGTTCCAGCTTCCCCTCTTGGCTCTTCTCACTCTCACTCTTTCCTTTCCTTTTCTAATTACATTCAAAAAGCAATGCGGTAGATGTGCTGATTTTTTAAAAAATCAGAATGTTTTCAAGTGAAAGTGAAGTTTCTAAGATGAAGAAGAGGCTTGCTTTGCATGGTGTCTGGTCACTCCATTCATAGTAATTACTGCTGTGATTATATTTACCTCCATGCGGTTGTTCTTGTGTTTTGTAAATTGCCCTTGAAATTGAAGGAAATTTGCGTAGAAAGCTTGTCCCCTTCCCAGTGCTGGCCTTTGGCACCTGGGGTGTCAGTCCTCACTAATGTGCTCAGCCTGCCCGCTGGCTGGTTGTGGATTCAAGGCTCTTCAGTCACGAATGTGGGAATAACATCACCTCTGATGCAGTCAGGAGCTTCAGTGTAGTTGTTTAATCCCCAGTTTTCAAAACAAAACAAAACAGACCTGAAAGAGAAATAGCAGATGTGAGAAAGCAAAGGAAGTTTTCTTAGCACCTTTGGAAATAAAACCCTGTGATTTGAAGCTGTTGAAAAGGGAGCAGAATTTTCTTTTTTTTGTTAATGGATTAGTTCTCTCAATAGGATTAGTCCCACCTCCCCCCTCAGAAAATAACCCCTACGCAGGTGACAAATTTTTTAAAAAATCAGGTTTCTTTTCTCGTGTGATACTTTTCTGGCTTTAAAAGGGAAAATTACTTAGGCAGAGAATGGTCAGGGGCCAGTAACAGGAGCGTGCTAACCTGGGTAAGTTCTAAGGTTCTATCCAGCTTTGATTCCAAAAATCTCATTTTTCTTGTCATGTGTGTTTCTTTTTAATTTTTTCCCTTCCTTTCTTCTATCTGCAGCTGCTTTTCCCTAAGGACTGAAAAATGGTCGGTGGGGGGATATTGTTTTGTTAGCAACAAATTCTGTTCAGGTATAGCGTTTATTCTAGAGTCTGCTGCTGCGCTAAGTCGCTTCAGTCGTGTCTGACTCTTTGTAACCCCATGGACAGCAGCCCACCAGGCTCCTCTGCGCACGGAATTCTCCAGGCAAGAACACTGGAGTGGGTTGCCATTTCCTTCTCCAATTCTAGAGTCTGTTTGTGCGCCTTTACACTTTAGTGTTGCGTTCAATCTTAAGGTGCCCCTTTTCTGGATGTGCCCAGTTACAAAACCATCATATCATTTCAGATTATGAAGTTGAGACCTCGGGGCCGCCGCCTACCACCCAGCCCTCCACCACCACCACCACCACCACGCCCGCCGTCATCCCGCCTGAAGGCTCCATCAGTTCCTACCCCGAAGAAGAATTCGATCTGGCTGGGAAGAAACGTTTTGTTGGTAAGTAGAAGTTCCTTAATCAGAGAAACATGAGTTTTTAGCTCTCATCCTTTGAAGAAGAGCAGAACGAATCTCTTGGCTTGGCCGTGGCAGCTCGTTTGGAGCAGAGGTTTCTCCCAGGGTGACGTTTCCACTTGGGCAAGTCAGTGCGTCAGTCCTGTTGGGATGCTTTCTAAACATGAACTTGCTCTCTGCAGAAGTCAGGGGACCAGGCGTGCAGGAGAACATGTGGTGTCCAATGGAGCAGAGTTTAGAGAGGCTGTGTTGTGCAGATGAGGAGTAAGAACTACTTAATAGTCATCAAGTCCAGGGACTATAAGACTTTTGTTATAGCCAACTTTTCTGAGATGAGACTTTTATTAGGCCTTGCCTGCACATTGGTTTTTTGTTTGTTTGTTTTACTTATTTATTTAGGCTGCTCTGGGTCTTAGTTGTGGCATGTGGGATCTAGTACCCCAACCAGGTATCAAACCCAGGTCCCCTGCTTTGGGAGTGGGGCGTCTAACCACTGGACCGCCAGGGAAGCCCCTGAGTGTTGTTTGTTAACTCCTCCCTAAAAGATGAGCAATTTGATGAGTTGAGCTACTAGTATGTCTTACAGTTTCAAAGAGCTGAAGCTGTTTTCCTTGAGGTTGTTTCCTATAGTTTTCATTAGCCTCAAGGACTTGCGATCTAGAAATTGACCGTATTCCTCTTTCTCAGTTATTAAAACAGTTTCAGGAAGAAATTTTATGCCATTAAACTGTGTTTCATTCCCTTTGGGAGCCTTCTTTTCCCATGCCCTTAATGAACTTTGCTAATAAGACAGATTAACATATCACTAAGTGGAAAAAAATCATTTGTTACTTAGTGGAGACAGGCAACAGCTTAAACTAATATCACACTTTTCTGTTTCCAAAACAAATGTTCTGCCATCAGCAAAGAACAGCTCTTGTCAGCCAAGATGTAGTATTGAGTGTCTGAACTACTCACACTTGAAGAACAAGAATCTTAATTGGGAGGAGGATTCCTGAGGCCAGTGGTAATGCTGGTCCATGGCATGCCGCAGCCTGGCTGAATTCACTCAATGTTCTGACTTTTCTCTCTGTGGTTCCATGACAGAAATTGAAACGCTTTCAGCGCTATTATTAGCTGTTCTGAAGACCTTTTCAAAGGCTGAAAGGCTTACTATTGTCTGGCTGTTTTCATATGCCTATAACTTTATAAAGCACAGTAGACAGCTCCCCCAAACTTCCTGATCAGATCCATGCACAAGCTCAAAACGCCTAATTTTGTATGGATTATTGGAAAACAGAGGAGCTTAAAAATTGCTTTCAGTTCTAACAGCCCCTGGGAATGAGAAGCTGTATGAGGAGATGCAGTGGGATGTTTAGAAAGTTCTAGAAACTGTTACTTGGGAGCACTTGGGGGTCTTGAATGTATAAAGCCCAAATCCAATTCCTTGGCTATTCTAGCGTGTATGTAATAAGTCTTGTGGGCTCTTTCTCAGCACTGGTAGGTTCAACTGGAGTGTGGGTTATCAGTTCTTATCCTGCCTTAATCCTGGGGCCCTTGTATCTGCTGAGATCATGAGTGTAGGAAAAGCTTGAAGCTATCCATAAATGTGAGTTGCTATTTTCGTCCTGAGTGGTAATGTTGTAGACGGCTGTTCAGGCCTAGCCTGTGCAGACATGGGTGCAAGGGGTTATGTGAGTCCCTGATGTCCCAGGGGAGGCCAGTCTGGACTGAGGCTAAGGTTGTACATCTTGGCTGGTGTATGGTTTTTTTTTTTTTTTTTCCTGGTCCCAAGACAGTCTAGGGAATGAAATGTGTTGAGAGAACTCCAAGTTGGATTCAATCGCACCTTTCCAAGTTTAAGGGCACAGGAATGGCACAATGCCGCAGAATTCTATTAGACATTAAATTGTCATTTGGAGCCGTTTCAAAACCACTATGAGAGCATTGATGTTGATGGGGCAATGGGATCTTTTGAAACCACCAGATTGAAAGCTATAATAAATATGTGGATCCAATCAGGAGAGGTAGGGATGTGCGCTTGCGTTTGGCCTCAGGGCTGATGACCCTGGATGTTTAGCAGAAAGAGACTGAATGTTGGGCCTACTCCATGGAGCAGACATCATGTTTCTGCCCTCAGAGAAAGCGTTAAGCAACGCGACTGGGTATCTTTGTTCTTTTCCAGCTCCTTACGTGACGTACCTAAATAAAGACCCGTCCGCCCCGTGCTCTCTGACTGACGCTCTGGATCACTTCCAAGTGGACAGCCTGGATGAAATCATTCCAAATGACCTGAAGAAGAGTGACACGCCTCCTCAGCACGTCCCCCGCAACATCACCGTGGTCGCGGTGGAAGGCTGCCACTCATTTGTCATTGTGGACTGGGACAAAGCCGCCCCAGGGGATATGATAACAGGTGAGTCCAAGGCAAGTGCTCAGAGTTCCTGTCAATCTGCAGGTGAGAAATACAGACAATAAGGGATGAATGGATGCTGGATGAGTGGATGGATGGAAGATGGATGGATGGATGGGTAGATGGATGAAAAGTGGATGGATGGATAAATGAATAGATTGGATAAATGGATGATGGGTGGATGCAACGATGGATGGATGGATTGGAGAAATGGATGATGGCTGGATGCAAGGACGGATGGATGGGTGGATAAATAAATGAATGGATTGGAGAAGTGAATGATGGAAGGGTGCCAGGGTGGGTGGATCAGTCAGATAGCTAGATGGAGAGATGCATGGATGAACTGGATGGACGAATGCAGCTATTTTCTTTTAAAAGGATGGATCAGAGGCAGTAAGGGAAGCCTTGTAGGGCAGTATGAGGAGCACTGGATGGAAGTCAGAAATCCTGAACCTTAATCCCAGATGGGTTTGTATGACCTGGAGCTACTGCTTCGTTTTCCCTGGACCTTGGTCTCCTATACAAAGTATCATTAGGTCTCTTACCCTGTAATCCTGCAAGTAGCCAAGGAGTCCACCGAGCCCCTTGTCAGATGAGCTCCTGCAGCATGGGTGATGAGAGTGCTCCTACTGTGTGCTTCCCGGGGTCATGATCAACCCTGGGGTCATGACTCAGGCTCTTTCCAGGTCTGCTCGGGGCTCCTGAATTCCTTAGGTGGGAACTGGATGTGATGGAGAAAATGCCCAGGGATCTTGAGCCTCCAAGATCTTGGTCTGTGAGATGTTGATGAGTTCATTCGACTCTGCCGAAGACATATTTGAGGATAAATTTGTTGAGATGAGTTCTTACACAAAAGAGTTAATGTTTTCTTTGGATAGACACCCTTCTTTTGCAAATGATTCCTTTTGGGTCAGTGAGTTATATAAGAGGAAGGAATGTGTGTGTGTGTGTGTGTGTGTGTGTCTCAGGGCTGGGGATGGTGGGATAAGCCGGAGTTTGACATATTATGTCACTACCATGCTGGTGTTGATCATCGAATTCGAAATTTTTAATGTTCTTGCTTTGGGTCCCCAGAATGATCTCTTAAAATGAGGAAAAAAAAAAAACCCAAGCACAACCAGAGAGCTAATTTTTTTTTTTTTTTTAATGAAGTGTGCACTGCAGCACAAAAGTCAGGATAAAGGGCACAGGACTGAATGCCTGGGTGTTGTGCCAGGCAGGATGGAAGGGCCGTGGAGAGCCAGGGTGCAGATCAAGGGGTCTGAGTCTTGGTGTAGCTATACTTGCTGGGCCCCCAATCTATGAGTTGCTCGGGCCATTGGGGCCAGCTTCTGTGAAGTCCAGAATGTTCCTAATAGCAAGCAAATAAATCAATGGCAGGAGGAGAGCGTGTAGTCAAAACAGCCAGAAAATCCTTTTATGAACTGAGTATGATTTTATGAATGGCAGTTTTGAAAAGCAAGAGAGCAAACAGGGAAAATATAATCATGGAATACTTTATCTTAAGCTACTTAGCTTTTGATCTCTTGCATAACAGATGTTACTTAACATAAATATACCCCTGTGCCCTGAGCCACGGGGCTTCTGAGAAACAGAAGGATGGATACAGGATGAAAGGACCAGCCACTTTAGGCATGCCCCCTGGGCTGGAGCGTGAGGAGCCTTCGGAGAATTCCGGTAAATGTCGCTGGACTTAACTCCGACACAGTTCCTATAACATCCCATAGAGGGCGTGCTTCCGAAACACATGCTCCTGTTAGCTTTGCATAGAAAGCCTTCCGAAGCTCCCCAGAAACTGGGGTCATCTCATCGCCACATACCCCCACCATCTAATCCCAAACCAAGCCCCAGGGCCCTAATCACGAGCACTCATGCCACGAGCATAAATAATACAGCTGAGGTGTTATTGGGATTCAGGTCCCAATAGAAAGTTGTGCCAACTCCTGCCAACTGCTTATCATGGAATATTTCAGTGCACGACAGCCCTGTGATATGCAGAAGAAGCATGTTAGACCCTAGAGGCTAAAAGGGAAAAGCATGGGAGTGCTTCATCAGTTAATGAATCAAGCACCAGCTCTTAGCTGCAGAACAACGAGGTGAGGTGGATACCCAGATGCCTCCTAGACCCAAAGGGAAGATCACACTTTCAGGCCCACCACAGGGCGTTTGGGTCCTGGTAGCTGCGTGAGATGCAGAGCACTTTGCTGATTTCCACCGGCGGTTCTTTTCTTTCACACGGGTCCTGGTAGCTGCGTGACATGTAGAGCACTTTGCTGATTTCCACTGGTGGTTCTTTTCTTTCACACGTGGTTGAGTCAGTGTGTAACCAAATGGTGGCCAAACGACACGAAACTCCCGCAAAGTAAATAGGTCCATGACCTGTTGCCTACCCTGATCGGTCCTAATGAATGAAGCTGTCTCTTCATCAGCAGTAACTCTGTGGGAAATCACCTTCGTGGTGGTCTCTGAATCTTTTCAGGACTGGTTTTGATAAGAACAGAGAACGCAGGAGTTACATGTGCTCAGCAAGCACGTTATAAAAATCCAGACACAAGGATGAGCAGGGAAACTTGAGTAGTATATGGGATGAAGTGCAGCGTTCTAATTCATATGAGGTCAAAGAGGATGAGCCGGGCTGACCCGTGGAAGCCAGGGCTCCTTGGGCACATCTGCCCCTGGCTGGACCCTTGTTGGGTACAGCGTCACCATCAGCTTCTGTGGCTTGATGTCACCATCTTCAGAGGAGGAGGGTACCCTATGGAGAGAGCAGCAACACTTCCCAGGTCCCATGAAATAGTTGTTGAAAAAAGAGAAGGAATTTCTCTGAAAAGGCTTCAGAGCCCAGGACCCCTGTTTCTGCTCTCTGCCTGCTGGGGTGGAGCTATGTAACTCTAATCCACTCTTCCCATCAACAGAATGGCCCTTGGGGAGGCGATTGGTGAGAACAGGTTGCTGAATAAAGCCATTTGCCTCTTTGATGCCTTTGATTTTCTTCATCTTCTCCTTGACCTGTGATCTGATTCTTTCAGCCCAAGTTTTCCTTACAGGCTCATCCGCTTTGACCTGACATTAAAGATCGGAATTGCTTAAGGCATGGTCCTAAGTCACTTTCTTCTTCAGTTCAGTTCAGTTACTCAGTCATGTCTGACTCTTTGTGACCCCATGAACTACAGCACACCAGGCCTCCCTGTCCATCACCAACTCTTGGAGCTTACTCAAACTCATGTCCATCACATTGGTGCTGCCATCCAACAATCTCATCCTCTGTCGTCCCCTTCTCCCACCTTCAATCTTTCCCAGCATCAGGGTCTTTTCCAATGAGTTAGTTCTTTGCATCACGTGGCCAAAGTATTGGAGCTTCAGCTTCAACATCAGTCATTCAGTCCAGTCCAGCTAGACAGTAGCCTCTTGCTCACCACAGCTAGAGAAAGCCTGAGTGCAGCGATGAAGACCCAGTGCAGCCAAAAATAAATAAATAAATAAATGTAAATGCTTATAAATATATATATATATACACATTTAAAAAAGACATCTGCGTGGATAAAATCCTGGAGAGAGAAAACACAGGGTAAGAAGAAAAGCTTCAGCTTCAGCTGAAGGATTTTACCCATGCACAGGTCTTTTAAAAATGTATATATATATATATATATTTACAAGCATTAAAAATTTTTTGTTTCTTTTTGGCTGCACTGGGTCTTCATCGCTGCACTCAGGCTTTCTCTAGCTGTGGTGAGCGGGAGGTTCCTGTCTAGTTGCTGTGTGTGGGCTTCCCCTAGCAGCGGCTTGTTGCAGAGCAGAGGCTGTGGGGCACATGGGCTTCAGCAGCCACGGCCCGAGGGCTCTAGAGTACAGGCTCAGTAGTCGTGGTGCGTGGGCTTCGTTGCCCCTCTAAATGTGAGGTCTTCCTGGACCAGGCATTGAGTCTGTGTCCCCTGCAATGGCAGACAGGGCCCTAACCACTGGACCACCACGGAAGTCCTGATGCATGTGGTCTCAGTGTCTCTTGGTGATGAGCCACTGGTTTGTAGGTCAGGCCCCAGCCTGTTCTCCTCTGAGCCTCAAACTGAAAAATCATATCCACTTGACACTATCACCCGTCGGGTCTCCAAAGCTTCTCAGACTCAGCATATCCAGAATCAGACTCATGATCCAGACACACACCTGCTCATCTGGGTTTTCTGTCTCACTCTCTGTCCATTCTTGCAAACCTGAAGTCTTTGGAGTCATCTTCCCATCTCCTTCTCTATTTCCCCTCTGTATTCAGTTTATCACTCAATCCCATCGCCTTTACCTTTCAGATTTTTCCTGCACGCATCCACTGTTCCCCATTAAGCACCCCAGTACCTAAGCTGTTGTGACCACTCACCTGGATATTGTCACAACTGTCCTGCTAGACCACCCCCTCCATGTACCACGCCTGTCTGGTCCTCCACTCAGCACCAGAGATACACGGAAGACAGTCTTGTTGTGTTGCCCCATGAATGTCTTCCTTTTCTCCTGGAATGAAAAGCAAAAGCCTTTGTGACCAAAGAGCCTTGCATTTTTTTTTTCGTCTGATGCTTCTTTAGCTTCGTTTCATGTCGCGCTTCCCCTCACCCTGCCACTCTGAGGCCCTCCTGGCTCCTGGTTCCTCCCTTGCCTGTGTCTTTGCCCAGGTATTCCCTCTACCTGGAGTTCTCCCCACTTCCCATCGTGCATCGTGACTGCTTCCCATCCTTTAGTTATCAGCCCGATTTCATGGTCCTGGGAAAGCGCTCTGCGTCCAGCTCTCCCCACCCGCCAGTGCCCCCAGCACTTAGTTCTCGTCAGGCTGTATAAACAAGCTGTATAATCATACTTGTCTGTCTGCCTTGCTGCTCCTGAAGTTTCCAGTAAAATGAATGATCATTTAATCTCTAGCATTTAGTATACAGTAGCCCTGACTTGCAGGAGGCACACAATAAATATTGGTTGAATGAATATACAGTAAGCACGCAATAAATATTTGTTGAATTAACAAGTATGAAACTTGGACCAGATATTTGACCTCTAAGACTCAGTTTCCTCCTGTGTCAGAATGGAGACAGACAGAGAAACCTAAGGTCAGGAGAATTAATCAAAGTAAAACCCGATCCAAAGTATTTGGCATAACGTTCGGCGCAGAGGAAGCACTCGGCAAATATTTCCTTCCCACGTAAGAGAGCAGCGTAAAGGATGTGTGATGCTGTGACAGGACGGTCACTCAGCCCCCCGGGGTGGCCTGGCAAGCTGGGCAGGTATCAGGGCAGAGTCCACCTGCTGAGCTCCATTAACAGCGGATAAGGCAGAGCTGCCTGGCTGTTGTCACTGGACGTCACGGTCGAGGGCAGGCAGAGATATGCAACAACTAGAAACCACAGGAGAGTCTATGACACGAAGTGGAGAGACCTATCAAGTTTGGGATCTTTCAGCCACAAGACACGGCACTCACCATCACAGACGCTTCATTTCACATGAAGGATAGTTGCATATACTCTACCAGGAACTTCTTAGATACTTGTGTGGAGGTCACTGCTCTTTCCTTGTGCTGTGCCTTCATGGTTAGATGTGATTAGTTTCGAGGAAATGAGGAAGCCCGGGACTGTGGGAGATCAGGAGAAGGAAGAAAAGTAGGGAACCAGCTAGTCGTCAGGAAGTGTCTCTGCCGTTACCTGCATCTGGTATCGCCAGTGGGTACCAGCGTTCTACCCCGTCCTGACCCAGCACATTGCTTGCTCCCCTTCTAGACTTCTCCCACAGAGCTGCCCCCACCCCACGGCTCCTCCCACCCTCCCCGAGTTACGCCTCTTGGGTGATGCTTCCTTGACGCTCACGGGGTTCCGCCTCCTCTCCTCCTGTAGGTTACTTGGTTTACAGCGCGTCATATGAAGACTTCATCAGGAACAAGTGGTCCACCCAGGCTTCATCAGTAACTCACCTGCCCATTGAGAACCTGAAGCCCAACACGAGGTATGATGCGTCCATCATTTATAAACAGAAAATGAGACCCGTGTGCACGGTCACGGGTATCCTTGGGTTGAAAACAAAAGGCCTAACTAAAAGCGTTCCTATGGTTTCCTTTGAATTCTCTAGTTGTTTCTCATAGACTGTGAGTGCTTACCATGTGTCATGTACTTTTCTTCGGAGAAAGGGCTATGTGCTTTGTGATTGTTACGTTATTGTGTTTATATTTTGTTCCCTGTATTCCAGAGACTGAAACTACCTACCATTGGGAAAGGAAGGATTGCTCTGTGTGTTGAAAGGGAATCCATCTGTTTGCAGTCACCAACATGGTGACTTTATGCAGCACAAGCTTCATATATGACATTAGTGGAGCAGCAATTGAGAAGCATTTTTTATTGAAGTCTAGTTGATTTACAATGGTTGTTCATTTCTGCTGTACCCAAAAGTGATTCAGTTATGTATATACATACACACACATATACATACATAGACACGTTCTTTTTTATATTCTTTTCCATTGTGCTTTATCATAGGATATTTAATATAGTTCTTTTGCTCTCCAGCAGGACTTTCTTGTTTATTCACTCTGTATAATAATTTGCGCCTGCTAACTCCAGCCTCCCGCCCCATGCCGCCCCCACCCTTGCCAACCACACGTCTGTCTCTCTGTCTGCAAGTCTGTTTTTATTTTGTAGGTAGGTACATTTGCGTCATATTTTCATTTCCGCATATAAGTGGTATCGTATGGTGTTTATCTTTCTCTTTCTGACTAGATCCACGTCGTGTGATAATTTTTAGTGCCATCCATGTTGCTCCAGACGGCATTGTTTCATTCTTTTTTATGGCTGGGTACTGTTCCCAGTGTTCCATCGTATATGTGCACCATATCCTCTTTGCCTGTTCCTCTGTTGACGGATGTTTAGGCTGTTTCCATGTCTTTGCTACTGTCAATAGGGCTCCTATGAACATAAAGCTACATTACAGGCCCAGGCGTGGGATTGTGAGATCTCATTGTAATTCTATTTTTAGTTTTTTGAGAAACCTCCGTGTTGTTTTCCATAGTGGCTGCACCAACTTATCTATTTCTACCAGCAGTGTAGGAGGGTTCCCTTTTCTCCACACCCTTTCCAGCATTTGTTATTTGTAGACTTTTTGGTGACAGCCATTCTGACTGGTGTGAGGAGTACCTCGCGGTAGTTTTGATTTGCATTTCTCTAATAGCTAGTCATGGGACCAGATGCCATGATCTTCGTTTTCTGAATGTTGAGCTTTAAGCCAACTTTTTCACTCCCCTCTTTCACTTTCATCAAGAGGCTTTTTAGTTCCTCTTTACTTTTTTGCCATAAGGGTGGTGTCATCTGCATATCTGAGGTTATTGATATTTCTCCCGGCAATCTTGATTCCAGCTTGTGCTTCTTCCAGCCCAGCGTTTCTCATGATGTACTCTGCATAGAAGTTAAATAAGCAGGGTGACAAGATACAGCCTTGACGTACTCCTTTTCCTATTTGGAACCAGTCTGTTGTTCCATGTCCAGTTCTAACTGTTGCTTCCTGACCTGCATATAGGTTTCTCAAGAGGCAGGTCAGATGGTCTGGTATTCCCATCTCTTTAAGAATAGACTCTGGGAATTGGTGATGGACAGGGAGGCCTGGCGTGCTGCAATTCATGGGGTTGCAAAGAGTCAGACATGACTGAGCGACTGAACTGAACTGAACTGAATAGCTAGTGACGTTGACCATCTTTTCATGTACCTGTTGGCCTTGTGTACTTCTTCTGTGGATAAATGTCTAATTAGGTTCTTTGGCCATCTTTCAATTGGATTGTTTGTTTTGTTGTTGTTGTTGAGTTGCATGAACTGGCTAAACATTTTAACATCTGGTACTCGACCTCTGTGATGTACAAGTTCGGATCATTCAAGAAAAATATATTTTACATGCTAATGTCAGTTATATGATGCATGGCTTCCTACATGGAGAAGTGGGTCGCCAGCCAGAGGGCCATCTGGGAGTGAGTCTTTAGCCCTCAGTGTGAAATGTGCAGAACTTGTCTCAAGGGTACAAACACTGTGTGTGTGCGTTTCCTATTTTATATTCTCTGGTCTTGCTGGTAACACCCACCATCCTTGGTGGGTGAATGTGGGCGGAACACCAAGGACGCGATGGTCATGCAGTGGTGTGCTTGTAAACTGGCTGTCTGGGAAAAAAAAAGTAACAGCTGCTTTATGGTATTTGCCAATTTCAAGCTAGTCTGGGCCTGCAGAAATGCTGATATTTAACGATCGGCTCTCTGAGGCCTGTAGTATGGCTCCAGCACACCGTGTCATGTCCAGCCACCGTATTTCCACAGCAAAGTGTTCTGAATGATGTGACTTGGGCCCGAGGTCTCCCATTTTTTTATGCAGTCAGAGGAACAGAGAGGAGATTGGAACAAAATGCTTTCCTTAAACAGAAATGTTGAACCTTAAACAGAACTGTCGAAAGGGACAGAAACTGGACAATAGCCTTGGGCACCGAGAGACTTCTGAACTAGCGGAGAACTTTGCCCAGGGCTTGTTAATGCCCTGGGCTCACTTGAACTGAGCTTTCATAAACTATTACAAATTTTAGGATTCAGCAAATAAAAATATCAGGAAATTGAGAAAGCTCTTTTCTTAGCTCTTCCTTGATAGTAATGAAAAGTTGATTCATTAAACCAAGAACAAAACTAAAGAAAACAAAGCCAACATCCCTCTTATTTTGTTTTTAATTGTGTTCAGAGTGCCTATTTTTACAGCACAGTCTCAGGAGCAGCTGAAGGAGGCCTTAGCAATGTTTGGCCTCCTGGCTGCTTGTAAATTCTGGACTCCTGCTGCCCCTGCCCCCACAGCCCAGTTTTCTTGTGACAGCTTTTGGTACCAAACTGATGTTGAGTTTTGAATGCTGTCAGGGGATGGTTAAGTGGGATGGTTTATTCATTCTTCCTATAGGTACGAATGAGTGTCCACGGTTCACTCAGTGAGAACTTACTGTGTGCTCAGGGCCAGGTTCCGGGCTCCAAAGAGGGAAGAGTGGAGGGGTGGGAGAGGGGCCTACAATACACCATGGCCCCTCATGGTGCTCACAGTCTGACAGAGACTGATGGTTTATAAACACGTAGATATGGACTTTCCCTGACCAGTATCCTGAGAGACAAGCACCCTGTGCTGTGAGTGTGTAATAGGGGGCTTTTTTCCCGAGCTCGAGGATAAGGGGCGGTCAGGTCAGGCAGATGCACAGCATTTGACCTGGAGAAGGTAAGTGAGCTGTCAAGTTGCTTGAGGCAGGAAGGGTGTTGGGAAGCTGGTGTTTTTGAGGAAGAGCAGGAGGCCGATGCGGTCGGGGGGACGGAGGAGAGAGGGGGCTGGCGGCTGGACCAGCCGGTCACAGATGGGCCCCAGTGTCCGCTGAGGCTTGTGTCCTGTGTCCACCCATGCTGGGGGCCCTGGGAGACGGACTGGGAGCAGCAGCGGCCACTGGGGCTTCTCCCCAAGTGTGGCCTTCCCTTCTGTCGTTCTTTGGAGGGAGAGTGCTCCCTGGTTTCCTCCTATGAGGATTTCCTTCAGACCCCTCTGTGCCTGCATGCGTGCTAAGTCACTTCAGTCATGTCCAACTCTTTGTGACTGTAGCCCTCCAGGCAACTCTGCCCACGGGATTCTCCAGGCAAGATTACTGGAGTGGGTTGCCATGCCCTCCTCCAGGGGATCTTCCCAACCCAGGGATCAAACCCACGTCTCTTGTGTCTCCTGCATTGGCAGGCGGTTTCTTTACCCCTAGCGCCCCCTGGGAAGCCTAAAGAATACAGATCTGTCACCATGGAACCTATTCAAAAGAAGGTACCAGAAGCTTGTATAAGAAGGCAAGGCATGGGATGCTTTTGTTACTTAGGTGACATAGAGACACTTCAGGGTATGAAATATTTATTTTAGCCTGTAGAAAAAAATGTAATGTGCTTTTTGAAAAATTTGCTTTTTTATAATACCATATTGTTTTTCAGCTTGGCATATGTAAACTTACTTTGACACAGTAGGTGGAGTTCAAAGGGAAATAACGCAACTGTAGAATTGGGCCACGTGGGCTTTGTGGAGGAATGGAGTCATTGTGCAGCAGGAGGGTCGACTGGAGAATACTTAGGTTTCAGTGTAAAACAGAATGGATACAACTAGGAAACTGGAGTAGGCTCTCCCAGCCAATGGGTCACCCCTCTACCATCGCCTCTACTGCACAGGGCGCTTCCCTCTGCCAAGCTGGGGAAGTGGTACCAGCTTGCCTCCAGGGATGGCCTGAGAAAGATGCAGCAAAATAAATGTCCCCGGTAACCTCTGAATATCAGTATCACACCCTAGGTCTTGATTTCCTATTTTTTTTTTTTAGGGAAAAGGCGTCTGTAAAGTTTGACTGTTATCGTTGACATATGCCAAGCCCACTGTTTGAACTGCCAGCGGAGTTTGCCTTAAGTAACTCCACGCCCGCTGAGTTAGAAGTATGCACAGTTGAGAACAACACACAGTGCTGAGTGAATTGAGCTTTGGGACTCATATGTTCTTAATTGTGCATATCTTTTTTTTTTAATGAAATTTTAAAAAGGATTCTGTCTGAAATGAGATGTGAATATACTTTCTTGAAAAGCTTAAGAGAAGACTTGGTTTTACCAAATGGACTTTTTCTTTGCTCTCTCTTAATCAAACCCAAAGTCAAATACCTCTGTGTAACTGTGAGGCCAGAGGCTCCCCTGGGGACCTCAGCTCAGATGCTCGGTAGGCTTGGTGCCAGGGCAGAGGTGCAACAGACATGCACCTTTGCTCTCTGGGTGTAAATAGTTCTCCTTTTAAAACTTTAGTGCATCTTAGTCCGTGTGATCTGTGTGTCTGACTTAAACATAGGATTTTGTAACACTGAAGTGTAGCTCCTGGTGCCCAGAAGCCAAGGCCCCTTCTGGACTCTCTGAGGTGGTGGACACACTCCCCTGCCCAATTTTTTTTTTAACCCTCTTTCTTTACCTGGAAGCAGTTAGGGACTGTATGTATTAGTTGTTCAGTTCTGTCTGACTCTTTGTGACCCCATGGATGGTAGCCTGCCAGGCTCCTCTGTCCATGGAATTCTCCAGGCAAGAACACTGGAGTGGGTTGTCATTTTCTTCTCCAGGGGATCTTCCTGACTCAGGGATCAAACCCAGGTGTCCCACATTGCAGGCAGATTCTTTTATCATCTGAGCCACCAGGGAAGCCCCAGTTAAGGACTAAGAGGACACAGATAATACCTAGAATTCCAGGGGGCTGGACAACATAGAGATTACCGTAGGTAGAATAGGTCTCAACTGTGTTGGCTTCCAGTATTTTCTCAACACTGCTTTTGGTCCTGTAGCTCACGAGAGTCCAAAGTAAGACGCTCTTGGACTCCGGACTGAACTGGCTTATCTCCTTCTAGATGAACAGGCTGATTCGGGCCATGTGCTTTCTAGCACATTCTCTGTTCCAAGACAAAGATTAATCCCCAGCAGAGCCTCTGCAGGCTGTTTCCACTTCCCCTTCCTGGACTTGCTTCTCTTTCCTTGAGGCACAGAAGCTGGAGACTCAGTGATTTTAAGGCTCCAGGGCCAAGCGTAGCACTTGTCCTGTGCCCAGAACATTGCTGTCACGTTAGTTCCCCCAAGGAGGCCAGCTTCTGGACTGGCTCAGCCTCCCCCTGCCAACAGCAGGTTGCATCATCATCAGTCCCTCAGACATTTATACAGCACGTCCAGGGGTGAGACTTAGGCTAGAACTGGAAATCTGCTCAGTAAGCATTTCTCCCTGCTCTAGCTTCTCCGTCTTGCTGGTGGAACTCAAGATGAGACAGGAGGGGGCCATACCGTCCAATGGCAGGCCTGCAGGGCGTGGCCTGCATGGGGCGGGTGAACCCTGGATGCTCTAAATAACACACACAGTCCAAGTGACCTGTTTGCCTAGTCTGCCCCTCCGTTCCTAGTGGGAGCATGTCTATGCTGTTCATTATATTGTTCTGAAAAGTTATTCGAAAATGAGAAAGTTTAGAAATAGCATGAAGAAATAGCGGTGGTGTATGCATTTGTGAAAAGATAAGACTCGAACCCTGCCACAGAGTAAGTGCTCAGTAGTTTGGTTGTTTGTCTCATTATACAAAAATCAAACAAGGTTCTCTTTCAAACTATGTTTTCTTCGAATTTCAGGTATTATTTTAGAGTTCAAGCCAAAAATCCTCACGGCTATGGACCTGTCAGTTCTTCAGTTTCATTTGTTACAGAATCAGGTATGGATGACTTCATGTTCTTTTTTTCTGTTTTCCTTAAAAACAAGTAATCTGAAATCAGGTCTACAATAGAATAAAAATGGAAAAGTAAAACTTCTGTTTAGTGAGTTCATATTGGATATCACTTTATAAGATAAACATGATTTTCTTTCTGCTAAGTTAAATCTTGGATAATAAAAGTAGTCTTCATTGGAACTGCTTGAAAAGTGAAAAGAGCAAATTCCAATGAAAAGGGAAGAAAATCTAGTTCTTAGCCATGTGGGAAAGATAACTTTGAATCCGTCTAGTTGCAGAGGTAATTTCTTTATTGTTATTGCAAGCAGCCGAAGTGCACACATGTGTGATCTGAGGGGCAGTTGCTTCTTTCAATCAGTCAGATCTCTAGGATGCTTGCTTTCCTAGGAGACAAAGATATCTCTACTTAATATGGAGGGTTTAATTAAAATGCTATCCATCCTGCAAGCAGCGTCACACAGAAGATGTCCCTACTTTGGGTTGCTGGTGTGCAGAGCTCTCAGACCCTTTGGTGAAGTGTTCCATGGTCATGGTCTGAGGCAGTGTACACAGTGTCCCATGGTGGGTGGTCATGGTGTGAGGCAGTATTCACAGGGTTCCGTGGTCATGGTCTGAGGCAGTACTCATAGTGTTGGGTGGTCATAACCTGAGGCAGTACACACAGGGTTCCATGGTCATGGTCTGAGGCAGTACACACGGTGTCGGGTGGTCATGGTCTGAGGCAGTACACACAGGGTCCCGTGGTCATGGTCTGAGAATACACACCACTGGTTCATGGTGGCAGTTCCTGGGTTGGCAGCCTCTCTGTACAGGAAGCCAGGTGGGAGAGTTGGTGACCATGGTCCCAAGACAAACATGTACAGGAGCCCAGCAGGGTCAGCTCCACACTAACGTGGTTCTCGCTTCCATTTGGTTAGATCATTCCCTACATGTAGCTTGACCCCAGAACATTTGCCTTTGGAAGATATTTTTAAATGCAGTGATTTAAATCTACTGAATCAAAATATATGGAAAAAGTCTTTTTTGAGAATATGCTTTATACTGGAAATGTTGGCAAAGGACTTCAAAATTGGTGTTTTCACGTGTTTCATCTAAGAAGTGTGTTTCTCATTCGTAATTAGAAAGAGTACAAGAAAACCTTTATCAGTGGTTAATTTGCTACAATAATGTGTCTATGGCTGAATTTCCTAAAAATAACATGGTCTTTTGGCAACTATCAGAATTAACATGATCAACGTCTATAGAAAAAAACCCAAATAATTCAAATCTAAATAGTTATCAAGAAACTGAGGGCTGAAATTGGAGAGTAGAAAGATATAAATGTAACTTCTGAGACTGTGATATAGTACTTTTAAAGTTTTGGCATATGCCAAATGAATATTGCACTTTCTTTATCTACTGCAGCTTGGTTAGCCCTTTCAGTTACAAAAAAATTCCATAGCTATGTGGCTCCATGACATAATAGTGAATTCAGCTGTTTCTTTTTCATTCTACAGATAATCCTCTTCTTGTCGTGAGGCCACCAGGTAAGTTTCTCTTCTGGATAATCTTGACATTCTAGTAATAAAGTTGGATATTGAACATGAGATTGTTATGGTTACTCACAAGTAGAGATGCCAAACCATTTTTGTATTGTCATAATTTTCCAACAACTTCTGTGGTTTCTTTGCACCTGCTCTCCTAATCTAGGGAAAAGAATGGTCCGGAAATTGTTAGATAGGGTCCTAGTAGACAATAGCTGGGCTTCCCTGATAGCTCAGCTGGTAAAGAATCCACCTGCAGTGCAGGAGACCCCTGTTTGATTCCTGGGTTGGGAAGGCCCCCTGGAGGAGGGCATAGCAACCACTCCAGTATTCTTGCTTGGAGAATCCCCATGGACAGAGGAGCCTGGCAGGCTATAGTCCATGAAGTTGCAAAGAGTCAAACACGACTGAGCGACTAAGTACTCCACAGCCCAGACAATAGCTATAAAAACCATTGTGGGCGGCCAATAACCTATGAAGCGGTAACTATTTTCCTAACCTCCTTGAATATTTCAAATTGCTGAAAAGATAGCAAAATGGATTAAGAGTACAAAAAAAGTTTACTTTGTTTTTCAAATAAACAGAGAAAAACCTATTGCCTAAGTTCAGGACAGGTCTTAGGAGTGACAGGAACAGTAGGCATCTGTGCTGAGGGGTTTTGAGGGTGGGGAGGTAGGATGGTATGACCCCCCAAGGTCAAACTTGTCATTATAGCTTATGTTCCTTGAGGCCCAAAGGCTTTTTCTTACTCTGAGAATCCTTTATGGAAATGCAAATAGTTCAGATATCTTCAGGTGTGAGGAACTCCCGAGCTGTACTTCAGTACAAAGAAAGAAGAGAAGAGAGAGCGCACCCATCGGGAGATGGGAAAGCTGCTCAGAAAAGCCCTGCAAGGAGGGCAAGGCCCAGTGAATAAGCCGACATGCCTGGTACTTTGTACGAGAGCAACCACTGTGAAGTGCTGTGACTTGGAAGCTGTGCTTTGTGTTGTCCAGGCGGCGAGCCCATCTGGATCCCGTTTGCTTTCAAACATGACCCTAGCTACACGGACTGCCATGGCCGACAGTATGTGAAGCGGACTTGGTACAGGAAGTTTGTGGGAGTCGTCCTCTGCAACTCGCTGCGGTATAAGATCTACCTCAGTGACAACCTGAAAGGTGGGTCTTTGGGGGTGGCGTGCTGAGGGAGGGTATGAAAAGTTTCCAGTTGATCAGATACCAGCTTGACATAGCGGGTGCACCAGAATGCAGTTGAGGTGTGGACCGGTCATGTCTCAGTCTGGCTCAAATGCCAACCAGTTTTGCAGGCTCTATGCTAGAGTGACTTGTTTTCACATGGGTACTCAAGAATATATGTATATATTTTAAATCAACTACTTTTTAGGAATGAAGTCCAGAATTCTATTAGAAAATCAAAGGCCATTTTTTTTTGTTGTTGATTCTATAACAGTAGGCATGCGTGTGAGCTGGAATTATTGAGGACAAGTCCACACTACGGTCGTTGCCACTGGCACGACTTTACAGAAAAAAAATGT
>NW_011494720.1:8447226-8471978 GCF_000754665.1 Bison bison bison
AAAATGTAGATGGTGAAACATAGATGAGCTGCTCTATTTATTCTGTGTCCAAACAAAAATTACATTGTTTTCATCATGGTAGGGGATTCAAACAGAGAATAACATACGTACTTTGGACTACTAACATTTCAAAATGCCATTTCTACCCAGCTGGCTTTGACTCACCCACCTACACATAATTGTTTTATATTTCAAAATTTACACAACTTTTATTCTTTTAGCATACATTAAAAAAAAACTTTCCTGCACCTGGTTTATATTTTATCATAGGTCAGTTATTTTGTTCTTTTATTTGTTGCTAGTGATCATCATTTCTCAATAATGTCAAAATCTCCCCAACCATCCCCCTCTCCAGCAATTTCTCAGTGCTATGCCTTCCCAACAAGCAGTGTCTGTTTCTCTCTGCTTTTTCCCCACTCTCCCACACTGCCCTTTCCCTCCTCTGCTTCAGAATTCCTGGAAGAGGTTACACAGCCATGTCTGGTATTGCAGAGTTGAGAGAAACAACTCGGCCCTACTGTGCAGCTCTGGTTCAGGACCAAGGACAGCACCTCCTGCTACGGATACACCCTACTTCTAGTTTCCTAGGAAAATGGGTCCCACTATTTTTATACATATTCATGCTTTTCATAATGGTTTCATAAAGTATTCTGTGTCAGAACTTCCACATTTTTGAAACCATAGAGTAGAAAGGTCTCTCATTTATTGGCTGAAAATGCCTATAATATTCATAGTTTCCATTTAAGGAAACTTGCTAAGTATATAGCATACATGATCTCAATAAATCCTTACAATGCTTTGAAATCAGTGCCATCATCACCATCTTTCAAACATGGAAAGTGTGACACACAGAGTATAAGTAATGTGCCCTCTTCAGTTCAGTTTATTCGCTCAGTCATGTCTGACTCTTAACAACCCCGTGGACTGCAGCATGCCAGGCTTCCCTGTCCATCACCAACTCCCAGAGCTTGCTCAAACTCATGTCCATCGAGTCCCTGATGCCATTCAACCATCTCATCTGCTGTCATCCCCTTCTCCTGCCTTCAATATTTCCCACCATCAGGGTCTTTTCCAATGAGTCACTTCTTCCCATCAGGTGGCCAAAGTATTGGAGCTTCAGCTTCAGCATCAGTCCTTCCATTGAATATTCAGGACTGGTTTCCTTTAGGATTGACTGGTTGGATCTCCTTGCAGTCCAAGGGACTCTCAAGAGTTCCACAGCTCAAAACCATCAATTCTTTGGCACTCAGCTTTCTTTATGATCCAACTCTCACTTCTGTACATGACTACATTAAAAACCATAGCTTTGACTAGATGGACCTTTGTTGACAAAGGAATGTCTCTGCTCTTTAATATGCTGTCTAGGTTGGTCATAACTTTTCTTCCAAGGAGCAAGTGCCTTTTAATTTCATGGTTGCAGTCACCATCTGCAGTGATTTTGGAGCCCAAGAAAATAGTGTTTCCATTGTTTCCCCATCTATTTGCCATGAAGTGATGGGACTGGATACCATGATCTTAGTTTTCTGAATGTTGAGTTTTAAGCCAGCTTTTTCATGCTCCTTTTTCACTTTCATCAAGAGGCTCTTTAGTTCCTCTTTGCTTTCTGCCATAAGGGTGGTGTCATTTGCATATCTGAGGTTATGGATATTTCTCCTGGCAATCTTGATCCCAGCTTGTGCTTCATCCAGCCCAGCTTTTCACATGATGTACTCTGCAGATAAGTTAAATAAACAGGGTGACAATATACAGCCTTGATGTACTCCTTTCCCAATTTGGAACCAGTCCATTGTTCCATGTCCAGTTCTAACTGTTTCTTCTTGACCTGCAGAATTTCTCAGGAGGCAGGTATGGTGGTCTGGTATCCCCATCTCTTTAAGAATTTTCCAGTTTGTTGTGATCCACACAGTCCAAGGCTTTGGCATAGTCATTGAAGCAGAAGTAGATGTTTTTCTGGAATTCTCTTGCTTTTTCTATGATCCAGCAGATGTTGGCAATTTGATCTCTAGTTCCTCTGCCTTTTTAAAATCCAGCTTGAACATCTGGAATTTCTTGGTTTGCATACTGTTGAAGCCTCACTTGGAGAATTTTGAGCATTATTTTGCTAACGTGTGAGATGAGTACAATTATGTGGTAGTTTGAACATTCTTTGGCATTGCCTTTCTTTGGGATTGCAATGAAAACTGCCCTTTTCCAGTCCTGTGGCCACTGCTGAGCTTTCCAAATTTGCTGGCATATTGAGCGCAGCACTTTCACAGCATCATCTTTCAGGATTTGAAATAGCTCAACTGGAATTCCATCACCTCCACTAGCTTTGTTCATAGTGATGCTTCCTAAGGCCCACTTGACTTCACACTCCAGGATGTCTGGTTCTAGGTGAGTGATCACACCATCATGGTTATCTGGGTAATTAAGATCTTCTTTGTATAGCTCTTACATGTATTCTTGCCACCTTTTCTTAATATCTCTGCCTCTGTTAGGTCCATACCATTTCTGTCCTTTTTAGTGCCCATCTTTGCATGAGATATTCCCTTGGTATCTCTAGTTTTCTTGAAGAGAACTTTTGTCTTTCCTATTATATTGTTTTCCTCGATTTGTTTGCATTGATCACTGAGGAAGGCTTTCTTATCTCTCTTTGCTATTCTTTGGAACTCTGCATTCAGATGGTTATATGTTTCCTTTTCTCCCTTGCTTTTAGCTTCTCTTATTTTCTCAGCTATTTGTAAGGCCTCCTCAGACAACCATTTTGCCTTTTTGCATTTTGGTTTCTTGGGGATGGTTTTGATCACTGCCTCCCATACAATGTCATGAACCTCTGTCCACAGTTCTTCAGGCACTCT
This sequence comes from Bison bison bison, assembly GCF_000754665.1. Classification (NCBI taxonomy): domain Eukaryota; kingdom Metazoa; phylum Chordata; class Mammalia; order Artiodactyla; family Bovidae; genus Bison; species Bison bison. Next base: position 8,450,064 of record NW_011494720.1, read on the forward strand.
GCCTATCAGATCTAATCCCTTGAATCTATTTATCACTTCCACTGTATAATACTAAGGGATTTGATTTTGGTCATACCTGAATGGCCTAGTGGTTTTCCCTACTTTCTTCAATTTAAGTCTGAATTTGGCAATAAGGAGTTCATGATCTGAGCCATAGTAGCTCCCAGTCTTGTTTTTGCTGACTGTATAGAGCTTCTCCACCTTCAACCACAAAGAATATAACCAATCTGATTTCAGTATTGACCATCTGGTGATGTTTATGTATAGAGTCTTCTCTTGTGTTGTTGGAAGAGGATGTTTGCTATGACCAGTGCTTTCTCTTGGCAAAACTCTGTTAGTCTTTGCCTGTTTCATTTTGTACTCCAAGGCCAAATATGCCTATTATCTCTTGACTTCCTACTTTTACATTCCAGCCCTGTATGATAAAAATTACATCTTTTTTTTGGTGTTGGTTCTTCAAGTTTGTGCAGATTCCTAGATCACCTGTAGCATTTTTGGGTCAGTCACTGACTCATCAAATTCCTTTTTGCAGATACATTCTACAGCATTGGGGACAGTTGGGGAAGAGGTGAAGACCACTGTCAATTTGTGGATTCACACCTTGATGGAAGAACAGGGCCTCAGTCCTACATTGAAGCCCTCCCTAACATTCAAGGTAATGTGAACAAAGGCCTGACCTATTACACTGGGGTGTGGGGAGAAGGGCCAACATAAGGAGAAAATCCACGGTATCTCTGCCTTTGTTTACCATTTGGAGATGGATGTAAGCAGCATTTTTGATCATAAAAATAAGGAATCAACAAAGTACTCCTACCATGTGCTGTATTTGGAGTGAGCCTTGGAGAGGTGGCTCAGACAGGAAAGCATCTGCCTGTAATGTAGGAGACCTAGGTTTGATCCCTGGATTGGGAAGATCCCCTGAAGAAGGGAATGGCTATCCACTCCAGTATTCTTGCCTGGATACTTCCGTGGACAGAGGAGCCTGGAGGACTGTGGTCCATGAGGTCACAAAGAGTTGGACCCAATTGAGTGACTAACACTTTCCCTTTTACTTTGGAGAGGTAGGGATACAGAGGAATATAAGACCTTATCCCTACTGTCAGGAAACATAGTCAGAATTGGAAAGAGAGGATAAATATATGAAAGGTAACTGGAGCAGACAACTTAAAGTGCAGACAATGGCAAGTTGTGTCACATTATTGTCCCATTATCAGGTAATTGTGCAGATTATAGTCAGTCTCTGAGTTCAAGAGAAGCAGGCCACTTGAGGCTGCCAGGGGAAGTTCTCATAAGAGGCCGAGTCTGGGCTGAGTCATAAAAATTCATGCAAAGATTAGAGAGTCTTCCAAGTGGAGGATGGCATGAATAAGAGCGCAGAGAAAGAAAAAATAAATAAACGCAAACCAACCAGGATATGTTTCAGGAGACTGTGTATCAGTTATTTCATGATGGCCTTGTGAGAGGAAATGCATATACTCATCTCAACGTTAACAATTTGTAATACATTATTAACTCCAGTAAAACAAGTAGATTAGGCAGGGTCCTCCAGAGAATCAGAACCAGCAGCAGAAAGATAGAGACAGAGAGACAGAGAGGAGAGAGAAATAGAGAATGAGATTTATTTTAAGGAATTGGCTCATATGATTGTGGAAACTGGCAAATCCAAAATCTACAGGGTAGCCCAACAAGGCTGCTGGAGACCTAGGGAAGAGCTGATGTTGCAGTTCAAGTCTGAAGGCAGAATACCCCTGTCCCCAGGGAAAGTCGGTCTTTTTCTACTAGAGCCTTCAGCTGGTTGGATGAGGCCCACCGCATTATGGAGGCTTCATCACTTGCATGCTTAGTCACTCAGTCATGTCTGACTCTGCAACTCCATGGACTGTAGCCCTCCAGGCTCTCAGTTCAGGGAATTCGCCACACAAGAATACTGGAGAGGGTTGCCATTCCTTCCTCCAGAGGATTTTCCTTCCCAGGGCCTGAACTCACATCTCCTGTGTCTTCTGCATTACAGGTGGATTCTTTACCACTGAGCCACCAGGGAAGCCCATGGAGGCTTTGTTACATAGGTACAATTGGTGAAAGCATTGACCATGAGTGACTGAACTCAGTCTCTGGCTCCTCTCTCCTCCCTGAGGTTGGGGGTGGGACGGAAGCCCCCACCGCATATTCCCATGGTTGGTTCTCTGGTGACAAGCCCTTATCCTCAGGTGCTTTCCAGAAGCCACTTCATTAACATAAGCCCACATGTGGTTGAAGAGGCTTATTATGAAATAATCATTTCCCAGACATCTTTATTGCTCTTCAGTTCAGTTCAGTTGCTCAGTCACGTTGGACTCTGCAACCCCATGGACCGCAGCACGTCAGGCCTTCCTGTCCATCACCAACTCCTGGAGTCCACCCAAACTCATGTCCATTGAGTCGGTGATGCCATTTAACCATCTCATCCTCTGTCGTCCCCTTCTCTTCCTGCCTTCAGTCTTTCCCAGCATCAGGGTCTTTTCAAATGAGTCAGCTCTCCGCATCAGGGGGCCAAAATATTGGAGTTTTAGCTTCAATATCAGAGTTATTGCTCTTACCACTCAGGAAATTCCAAGGGTTTGGGGAGCCTTGTGGGGATGAAAACCAAATATCCATTTTCTATTATAAATCACAGTGTCACAGATGCATTTTCTTTCTCTCTCTCTCTCTTTTTTTTAACCTTCCAGGCTACTATCGCCAGTACCGCCAGGAGCCAGTCAACTTTGGCAACATAGGTTTTGGAACTCCCTACTACTACGTGGGCTGGTACGAGTGTGGGGTCTCCATCCCGGGGAAGTGGTAACTGCAGGAAGATCGTGCTGGAAGCTCACCCTGCCGACCCCCTCGTTAACTTGAGTGAGGGCCTGTGAGCAGGAAAAGAGGCAGGGTCCCAAGCCCCCTGCTGTCCCCGGTGTCAGCAAGGCCACACAGTGGACACTGGACACTCCAGGCGTCTTCAATCTGGAGCTCAGTCCTACGTCTCGGCCTGGACCACACACCGGCTTCAGTGTTGCTGTTAACTTAGCTTCTCTACAGGTTTTACTTATAACAGCACGTCCCAGAGATGGCACAGACACTCAGCTATGGGGATGCACGGTGCAATTTTCATCCTTTTTAGGCCCAAAGTTCAGATGCTTCAGTATCTCCAGGGATCAGTATCAACATGCCCAGCTCTCTTCATGGAACACCACCCGCTTTCTTTTTTCTCACTGGACTCCTCCCAAAGTAGCTAAATTTAAGCTTTGGATCCCTCTCTATGCAGTAGAACTGAATTATTAAAAACACCAGCAAAGGAAATGTAGCCTACTTAAGATTTATTCTGTGGACTTACCCACCGCTAGACCAAATGTATCAAATCTTACTTGTAAATTCTCAATTTTGAGAGATACATATATGTATATATGCATATACATATCTACACTCATCTGCAAGGACATTGATTAAAATCGCTAAATTTGTACTTGTTCACTCGATACATGTGTGCGGGACTTCTTGGAGCAGAGGTGCTGTTTGCGAACATCTTTTTAGAAGGCTTCAGAGAATATGTACTCTGTATAACACGGCCAGAATGGAAAGGTGTGGGTTCTTTCCACGAATGCTGCCAAGCCCGGGAAATGACTGGGAAGCAGTGGTGCTATGAGCCAGTAGCAAACAGAGTGATTTCCACCTTCCACACCCACGTGAAAAATGAACCGGAGGGCTGTGTGAGGACAGATCTAGTGTGTTTCCAGATTAAGATTTTAGGTCCCAAATGATTTTAAAACCCAGTTTAAAAAGACTTCTTTCCCCTTTCCTGCCAAGCCCAGTGTCTCCTCCTCAAATTATAAGCATCTTACCCTCCTCAACTGCAGAACAAGAGGGTTTATGTAGAAACACTTATTCTAATTCTTCTTAAAATATGGTGTTCTTCGCGTGTGCATGGTACCTCTGTGTCCTCGGGCAGCTCTGGGGAATGAAGTGTTTGTCTTCTCCTAAGTTTCAAGGTAAAAGACAGTAGTGGCGGGGGTGTGGGAGGGATTTCCCTGGTGGCCCAGTGGTTGAGAATCTGCCTTCCAAGGCAGAGGTGTGGGTTCAGTCCCTGGTCTGGGAACGAGGATCCCCATGCTGAGGTGCAGCTAAGCCCACACGCTGCAACTAGAGAAAGCCCGCCTGCTGCTATGAAGCCCCAGTGCAGCCAAAACAATTTTAAAAAGAAACAAGAATCAGTAGTGGGAACAAGCCAGGGGCGGACACAGTTCTGGAAGCCAGGAGCCGTGCCACTGTGTAAACGATGTAATGGTGTGAAGTGGCTCGCTACTGGAGTCGGTTATTTTTAGTGCCAGCGCCAGGTGGAAATGAAGCCTGATGTGTCTGGTAGGTGTGAAGGTTAAAAAGCACAAGGAAACAAGTCACTGCGGGTCTTTGTGATGCGTTAGCAGGAGCGGATGTTTTCAGCAACACCCACAATCCCCTCCTGCAGTTAATAACAGTAGAGAAAATGCGGGCATTCTGATGGCTAGGAAAACACCAGGATAAAAATCTTCTGGGTTTCTGAGGCTTTTGTACATAAAAATGGAATTATGAAAAAGGGAATGTCTTTTAAAATACCTATTTTTTCACACTAACCTTCAAACATGCTTCACAATGCCAAACCAAAGATAAGAACTTTAAAGATAAGTGAATTTTCCTTATACACCCATCTTTGTTATAGGGCCTCCTGAAGAAGAGATGGGGATCAAGGGCCCAACATAGAGATGCAGGCACCTCTCCCCTGTGAATCACTATTTCACACACTAAACCGTGTTTCTGGTCAGCCTCACCCCAAAGGGCTTTATACTTGTTTCATACACGAAAGAACACATTTACCACAGAAGGATTTACACTTACTTCACAGAAATCCAAAGATTTCAGTGGCATTCACTCAGGCAATGTGTTTTGAGCTCCTCCTGGCACCTTTGACTGTATTTGAATCTAGACATCTGAACTTTTATTACAAAGAGATGTTTCAATTCTTTATGGAAATTACTGCAGAGGCCAGATGATCGCTCAGCCAAAACAAAAACACCGAATCTATGTGAAGGTGATAGTGTTTCCAATATTCCCTCCAAATTAGGTTATGCAATAGTTCAAACACATCCACAGAGGTTACATGAAGTTTCTAGAGCTGTGAGGTCTCGGAGGACATGTTTTAGGAGCTCCATTGGCAGCAAGATGCCAAGAAGGGCATTCAAGATTGTAGAGGGTCTGGAAACCATTCTGTGTCAAATTAGGATAAAATGAATGTGACTGTTCTCCTAAAGACTTCATCTACTTCCAAGGCTTTAAGGAAGAAAAGGGTTTGCCAGCTCTGTAGGTCAGAGTAGACAGAAGTGGGAACTAAAGGAAAAGAAAAGTTGGCTCAAGGATTTTTAGAATTCTAGAGGAATTTAAGAAGAGTTTAATTACCAAATGAGCCTTGTTGGAAAATACTGAGATGTTCATCACTTGAAAGAGCTGAAATATAGCTGGAAATGTCTACACTTTGATTTGAAGCCCTCAGCCTGTTTTTAATTTGGTGTGTGAGCTCACAATGGTTTTCCTGTGCATTTAAAGGGTTGCAAACAAAACAGACCAAGCGAAAACACTGTATATGCAACAGCGACCATCTGTGGTTCTAAAGTGAAAAGGCAAAGTGTGAGTCTCTCAACTGTGTCTGACTTTGCGACCCCATGGACTGTAGCCTACCAGGCTCCTCTGTCCATGGGATTTCCCAGGCAAGAATCCCAGGTGTGGGTTGCCATTCCCTTCTCCAGGGGATCTTTCCAGCACAGGAATCAAACCCGGGTCTCCCTCGTTGCAGGCAGATTCTTTACCATCTGAACCACTGGAATTATTTAAGGTGATTCTTAAGCCTTAAATATTTACCCTATAAGACAAAGTCTGTATAACTGTGGATTAGAGTTTTCTTGAGGTTTAAAGACAATTTTAGCAAAGTACAAATTTAAAAACTTACTACTTGATAGATGTTTGCTGACTCTTCTCTAACCTGAATAATATTTATTATCTGACTATCAAATCTGAACTCTGCAATGAGCAGTTGAACTGGGTCCCCAGCTTCCCATTGGTCAAGCCCTCTGTGTTGTGGTCTCAGGAAATACTATGGGCTCTAAAGGACATCATGCATGTTTAATATAACCATCTGGCTGAAACATAATTTCCACATTTTACCAAATGAGTTTTATTTTTTTCCTTTTTGACTTTTTCAGGTCACATTATCTTGGTCAGTCCAGGAGGATGGGGTATTTGAGATTGTGGTGATTAATGGTGTTAAAACGCATTTGCTTCTCTGCACAGAACACAGGTCTTAGTCACTACGTATAATTAAAGTGATTCCACCCATAGAATTAGCCCACATTTCTGCAACATCTTCAGGCCTTAAAATCATCTCCTTAGGATGTAACTATTTTATAGTTGGAGATAAGAAGTGAGTTTAAAAAGTACAACATGAAAATACAATGACACTTGTTGTGAATAGTGATCTGGTTTAAAATCTCAGTTGTAAGTTTGAAAGTGAAAGTCATGTAAGTTTCTCAGTCATGTCTGACTCTTTGCAACACCATACAGTGTAGCCCGTCACACTCCTCTGTCAACGGAATTCTCCAGGCAAGAATACTGGAATGGATGCCATGTCCTTCTCCAGGGGGTCTTCCCAACCCAGGGATCAAACCTGGGTCTCCCACATTGTAGGCAGATTCTTAACTGAACCACCAGAGACCAATGTACAAATTTTAAAAATCACAATGAGAGCTAAGCCCATAAGGATTTACAATAAAGTTGAAATAAATTAACATGGAAATGGAGGCTGATAAAATTAACACATTAAAAAATTCGTGGTCCCAATTAGGAAAGCAGTTCTCTCTCATGCAGAAGTTGCTTGTTGGCCAAGAAAAGAAATGCCCTGATAGTGAAGTAAAGGGTTTACCTGAGGTTGGACTGTGCATTCCCAGGACAGGAAATAACGGTCTACCCCCACCACTTGCACAGGTGCTTCCGTGTCGCCGTGTTGTAGGCCCGCGCTCCCGGAAACAAACTCACTCAGAAGGGCAATGCAGACAGTGCAGTGCAGTTTATTACACTGGCGGGCCCAAGGCAGAGTCTCCTCTTAGCCAAGGACCCAGACCAGTTTTTGTGAAAACCTTGTTTGGAGAAGGAAATGGCAACCCACTCCAGTATTCTTGCCTGGAGAATCCCATGGACAGAGGAGCCTGGTGGGCTACAGTCCACGGGTTGCAAAGAGTTGGACACAACTGAGCGACTGCACTTTCACTATATATCTTAAGTGTACGTGCTCAAACCCATGTCCCCAAATTCTCTGAAACTAGTCTGAACAAAGGGAAAGAAAGATGCAAAGTTAACCCATCATTCACATGCCTTAAACCTATGATTCGTATGCCTTAAGCCTAGGTAGTGAACAGTGGACAATTATCAATAAGCCTGTGGTCAAACCCCAATAAGCATAATAGACTTTATGATTCTATTTGGTTACACAGATAATTAGGATATTCTTTTAGGCGACAGAGAGTCTAGGTACGAGCCCTGGGGCTCTTCCATGAGCGGGGTGGGGTGCGGGGTCTGGTTTTCCAATTGGTATGTCATTTCCATAGATACTGGGGATATAGCTCAAAGTCCACAGTCCGGCCCAAGATCGGGCCCAAGATAGAGTTCTGCTTTCCTGTTCTGTCTGTTTCCTCCTTCAGCGGAGGTGAGCGGGCCATTGCTCTTGCCTCCCTTTCTCTCCCTGTGGTTTTCCATACGGTTTATCAGACTATGCCCACAGTCCCCATGCAACACTCCCTGTCACCAATCACCTCCATCCACTTCCCCTCCTATTTCAGGAGACCCCGCCTCATCTCACGAAGCAGACGGGTCGCAGGACGGCAGATCTCCACACGCGCATGCGTCCTTGCCCACTCAGCCATCTTCACACGGAGCCGCCCCCTCAAAGTCCAGGGCCGCACTTTGAGCTCCTGTAACCGCAGTGTCTCCCTTTTGGAAGATCATGCGCCAACATTCAGATGTACTCTAGACTTCCTCATCTTAACTTCTTAAAATTTAATTTAAAAAGTTTTCCCATCACCCATGTCATGACTGACACACGCACGCACACACACACACACACACACGCACACACACACGTGTTCCCCTTCAGCCACTCCCTCCACACTGGCTTTGCGCTGAGTTCCTGAGTGAATCACCCCATCCCCTCCCGCTCCTCGTTCGCGAGCATTGCTCACGTGGCCACACTCTGGCTTCTGGGGCTCAACTCTCCCAGGCCCGGGTCTCTCCCGGTGGCCCCGTCCAGTGGATGCTGGTCAGGCTATTTCTGTCGTCACCTTGTGGCAGCGCTTGACAGTGTGCCCTGCTTGCCATCTCCTGCCTGCATATTCCCTCCAGCTTCAAATGGCAGCTGGACCTCCCTGTTCCTCGTTTAAGGACAGACCTGAAGGCAACTTTCTCGCCTGGCTTTGCCTGGGAGGGAGGGGGAAGAGGAGAGGTGAGTGGTCTGGGGTCTTGGTGGAGCAGAGGGAAGTGAGGTAAGAGCAGTGAAGGAGGTGTTCCCCCACCATGGGGGGAGGAAGCTAGTTGGGGTTCCATGAGGAGCAGGGCCGCAGACCACTCCCCGCCTCCCCAGGGCTATCGTGAAGTGAGGCTGACCATGGGGAGCTGATGAAGTTGGACCACAGAGAGGCGAGGTTTCCAGTCCATCCTATCTGATCCCGTCCCACTCCACAGGGTGGGGAGCAAGAGGGTGTTTGCCTGCCGGGGCCACAGAGGCCTGGGCAGTGGACACTGTGATAATCACACCTCTCATTTCACTCAGTGGATGTTAAATGAATCCAAAATATGCCCTGGACGTCCTTCTAGACCCTCTTCTGGGCTGCAGGGTGATGCGAATACACACAATCCCTTCCCTGGTGGAGACAGCGGAGCAGATGGGAAACACATGGGCCAGCAACCAGCTGCAAGCTGGTGGAAATGAATGGAATAAGTAGAGCAGATGGGTGTGTAATGGGCAAGTAGGGACCGACAGCAGCGAAGGAGCTCCTCAATGGCCAGAGAGAAGTGGGGTGGGCCTGGGAGTAGCGCCAAGAACGCTTGAGACCAAAGGATTTCTACCTTGACACATGGGCTCTCAGATTTGACTCTTAAAGGCAATAATAAAACAGCATTCATTTTCTGATCTTTGAACTCAGTAGAACTAACCTAAGTTGGCTCCTTATGTTGTTAAAATTTTGACACCATGAAGGAGGGGTCTTGATCCTGTCCCATCCAAGGGACCACTGATCCCAATCCAAGTTTCCCCTCTGACTGATCACCCATCTTCAAGCTCCAGATGTCAATAGGGGAGACAACAGCCACAGTTCTGTCACCCAGAATCACCCAGCCAGGCCTCATCTCTCCTCCCAAGAGTGGCTGGCTACTGACTTTATGTTTGGGTGGCAAAAGAGTCCTTTTGCAATTTTCCCAGAACATAAGGTATTTACCTCATGATTAGCTGAAATCTCCCCTCCAACAGAAAAATTAATTGGTGGCTATGTTTTCTAGAACTTTGCCATAGCAATTTCCACTACTCCCTGAATTATAAGTTTCATGAAGGCAGAGGCTAAGCAGGACCCTATGGGAACTTCCCAGAACAGACACCTCCCCCACCCCCACCCACATGTCCTCTGTCTGCCTTTTGTCTGTAGAAGAATTTTAGTCAAAGAATAAATTTAATCAGGGAAGTGATAAAATGCAGAAAGGGAAATGGTCAGACAAAAAAATAATAGTTTAGCCATTAAACAAAGTCAAGGACCTTTTAGTTCCTCCTCAAGGATTATAGATAATATTCTGAGCGATATCCTATGAGCTATTTTCCAATACTGAAACTCCTACCAGGTAGGAGAAGCTAACTACATGCTGCCCACAAGCATGTAGATAACCACAGACTGATTGGAATCAGAGGGTTGATGATGTTGACTCCCAATTAAGTTATCACCAACCAATCAGAAACACACCCACAAGCTGATCACACACCCCACAACCCCCTGCTCTTACCTTGTCTTTAAAAACCTCCCCCTGAAAGCCTTTAGGGAGTTTGGGTCTTTTGAGCATGAGCTGCCTGGATTCCTTGTTTGGCGCCTGTAATAAATACTTCACTTCCTTTCAGCACAACTCAGTGTCAGTAGGTTGGCTTTGCTGTGCATGACCAGGCAGACTCAAGTGTGGTTTGTAACAAGGCCACATCTATTATTTCACCTACTGTTACCTCCTGTCATCTAACCCAGAGCCTGGCCCATAGCAGGTGTCCAATAAATGACTCGAATGCAAGAGTGAATGAGGAAATGAACAACTGAATGCACACTCTGTGCTCTCCTCCAAGTGCACTTCGTGGTGTCCTACTTTGTTCAGTCTGCTGGCCCTGTTCACTTTATTCCAGAGACTTTGAGGCCAGGGTAATTTTCTCAAGGAAGTCCCATTGGCATGGAGAAATTCATCGAGTTCTGACAATGTCTTCTGTTAGCTTATTTCCAGTTCTACGACAATGTTTTTGGCTTTTGCGATTTTTTTTTCCATTCAGAAATTGGAAACGAGATTGCTGGTCATTGTAACTTAGAGCCTGGAATGTAAAAGTTTGGTAACTCAAGGTTACTATGTTTATTTTCTTTCTGTCTGATAGCAAGAGAACATGTAGTTGGGGCAAAAAAAAAAACCTGAGTATTAGAGGAAAAACTCATGCAAAGAGTGTCCCCAAGAAGTCTACTCCTTCCCCAGTCTTCCAGAAGGCTAGCTGACACCAGGTAGCCTGGGAGCAGTGTCTCAGGCCAGGAAAGGAGTGGTGAGAAAGATTTTTAAGTTGGTCTCTGTGTTGATGTCTTGCCTTCGTGTTCCTGTCTGGCCATCTTTGATGTCTTTGTAGTCCCCTTATTCTGAGGCCAGGACCCATCAGAGAACCTACAATTTACACTTCCATGCACTCTCCCTTTCTGAGAATAGCAGCTTTGTGAAGAAGCAAAGCTGGCTACCCTGTCCAAGTCTTATTGGACAAGAATGGTGCTGGAACTAGAGGGAGACGAAAGGGACAGTTGAAATGCATCCCTCAGATTATCCCTAGAGAGTTAGTTGGTAGGTAGCTAGGTAGGTAGAAAGATAGCTAGATAGATAAGGGAGGATAAAACTGTAAAGATTTTTAACAGTGATACTAAGAGAGAGGCTTTTAGAGAACAAGAGAGATGCCAGAAGAGACATGCTGGTCTACAGGTTTCACATCCTTCTGTTTGGTCCAGATATTCACTCTCAGTCAGAAACCCTGGTTTCTGCTCCACAGTTCTGCTCTGTCCTTACTGTCTGCAACCTTTGTCCCATTTCTCCAAAGATGATATTTCTTCAAAGGCTATAAGATCTTAGCAGATATAGACCTTATGCACAGTTCATTAATTAAACAACATTTATTATTTATTAACTTGTAAAAGACCCTGAGATGATGGATCTACATCCCACCAGTAAACAGATGTCACCTTCAAATTAGGATAATTAAAGGAGGTTTAGGGCTTCCCTGGTGGCTCAGATGGTAACGAACCCACTTGCCAATGCAGGAGACATAAGAGCTAGCTACAGGTTCAATCCCTGGGTCAGGAAGGTCCCCTGGAGAAGGGAATGGCAAGCTACTCTAATAATCTTGCCTAGAAAATCCCATGGTCCAAGGAGCCTGGCAGGCTACGTCTATGAGGTTGCAAAGAATCAGACATGGCTGACTTTTCAAAGGAGGTTTAAGAAAGGAACTGTTTCTGTAGGTGCAGGTGGGGACCACAGGGAACACTGCACCAGTGGGCTGTTACCATCCTGAACTTGGAGGACCGAAGGGAGGACTGGTTAGCAGAATCCAGGAGAGTCTGGCAGACAAGTCCAGCTTTCGAGAAGTGATGACCTCCCTCAAGGGACAAAGCAACCCTGCAGGGAGGGAGCCTTGGCTTCCTCCTGCTCACTAGTCTCCCTCCCTTAATCTTCCCCCTTCCTTTCACTTTCCCTCCTGTTTCCTGCCAGAGTCCTCATTACCCAAACCCACCCGGCAGCCAGGTGGCAAAGAGGCTGGTTGATGAAGGTGAAACAAGTCAGCCCCTGCTGCAGAGAGCAGGCTGAAGAAAGGAAGAAGGCAGATCTGCAGAGACAAGTTAGAAGCATCCATCTGCTCTGGGAAGTGACAATGCTCTTTCACAATTGTTTGTTACTTTTAGTATATTATGACATCATCAGCAAAAATTAGTTAAGGATGGTTTTTAGAGTGTTCATTAAACAGAAAGGACCTTCATACTCTCTTCTCTTCCTGGAGCTGGTAGAGACTTTCAAGGACATCTTGTTTGAACTATTACATAGTCAAGGAAATGGAGACCCAGGAAGCTGAGCTCCCCTGCCAAATCCACATACCGAGGTACAGGCCCATGTCTTCCACCAGCAGGAATGGCAGGGGTGAGCACGTGGTCCCAGTCCTATTTCCCTGATTGTGACAGACATTGCTGGTCGATCAAGGCAGAAGGAGCTTCATCTCTGTCAACACTGACCTGTCAAAAGTGTTCTCAGTTGAGCAGAACGAGTAGTCAAGTTCAAACCTGCTTGCCGTCTCCACACTACACGGTCTCATTTCTGTAAATGTCTCTCGTGTTGGCTCAGTGGTAGAGAATCCACCTCAGTGCAGGAGATCTGGGTTTGATCCCTGGGTGAGGAAGATCCCCTAGAGAAGGAAACGCTACCACTCCAGTATTCTTGCCTGGAGAATTCCATAAACAGAGAAGCCTGTTGGGCTACAGTCCATGGGGTTGCAAAGGGTCAGACACGACTGAGTAACACCATCACTTTTCACTTTTGCTGTGCTACATGGCCTGTGGATCTTAGTTCCCCAACAAGGGATTGAACCCATGGCCCTGCTGTGGAAGCATGGAGTCCTAACCACTGGACCACCAGGGAATTCCCTATGTCTCTTAGTTTTGACTGCTCACAAAAAAACTGAACTTCTCTCAGGGCCCCGTACTGTGTGGTCAGAATAGAGGAGAAATGATACTTTGAATTACGTCAGTGTTTTCCACCCCAGTTTTTGCTTCAGTTGATGAATTTGGCTTCATTCAGCACCAGGTTCTCATTTAGTTCAATTTATCAGGGATTTGTGTGAAGCCTTTGTTAGCCACTTAGCACTGTGCTGGCTGCTGTTGAGGCCCGAGTGGGAGAAGCTGGGTTTGTTATCCTCAAAGGTTTAGTCAAGTTCAGGGAAAGCACATTCTTGCCTCTCCCTCGTGTGAAGGTGACCCTGTGGGTACCTGTCCCAGCTGCCTCTTGTGACTCCCAGACTTATGAGCACTCCACCTTCTCACCCTCTCCCTGCGGACATGCACACCCTTCACAACCTCCCACTTGGTCCTACGCAGGCAAGGCTTCCAGGACACTCACCACCCTTCCAGGACCTCAATGAGCCCCACCTCCTACCATCTCCTTGGAAAGTTTGGAAATTCATGGATTTGCCTCAGGATGAAGAAGGGGGTGTATTTCAGAGATAGTTCCCAAAGCTCAGTATGGGAGCTGGTCCTGGCCAAGTAGACTGATTCCTCCAGCAATGGACCTTTGTGGCCAACTGCTCCCGACCCCTACATGCTCACCCTGGCCCACGACCTCGGGGCACCTGACCCAGCTGCAGGCCCAGGGCCAGGTCAGGAGACTGGATGCACCTACCTGTGCCCTCAGCACACAGGGATGGTTAGAAACAACGTCAGGCTTTCTTTACCGTTTGTATTTATCCATGCTTTCTTTAATTCAACAAACTTTTCATGACAACATGTGCCAAGGAGTGTGAATAAATAACATGTAGAGTTCATACCCATCTCAGAGTTCACACTTCACCCTAAAACAGAACTGGAAGAGCTGGACATTTTAAAAAGCTTGGGGAAGTTACATGTAAGTCATGGGTGTTTTATGTTTGTTTCTCTGGGGGCTGTCATCTGTGCTGTGCTATGTCCGTGTGAAACCCAGCTGCTTCGAGACGCGCTAAATTCCGCTTCCAGCATTTCTGGGCTGCCTCGTTGTATAGGAAATATTTCTTTGGTGACCACTGCTCTGTTCTGTTTTTGATGCTGAATCAGAAAATGTAGTCTCTGCTTTGGGAATGTTCTGGTTAATGAAAAACAAATGGTAGCCTGAGAGGTACAAAGCTTGTTGACCGGTCCAAAGAGTTTCTTGGTAGAAAGTAAGGGCTTTGTCCATAGTCAGGGTATCTCTGAGTTAATTTGTAATGACTGAGTTGGAAAATAGCTTGTAATCTGCTTCATGGGTCAAATACAAGGTGAATATCATTAGTACATCCATCCATACATCTGTAATAGCCAATTGTAATAAATCCTAACTAAGTTCCAGAGACCTTTCCAAGTACAGATTCATACTTCGTTTTCATTTTTAAACCATTTTATTGAGCTATGATTAACATACAAAACCTGTATATAGTTAATACATAAAACTTGAGGTGTTTGGAGATGAATCTACCCTTGTGAAATCATCACCGTGATCTATGCCATAAACTTATATATCATCTTGAAAGGTTTTATCCCACACTCTTTATTATTATTTTTGTGTGTAATAAGAGCACAGTGTAAGATCTATCCTCTTTGCAAATTTCTAAGTCTATGATACAGTGTTACTATATCCACTGTGCTGTGTAGTGGATCTCTATGACTTATTCAGCTTGCATAACTGAAACTTTGTACCCTTCGATTGGTTTCCCTGGGGGCTCAGATGGTAAAGAGTCTGCGTGCAATGCAGGAGACCTGGGTTGGATCCCTGGGTCAGGAAGATCCCCTGGAGAAGGGGACGGCTACCCATTCCAGTATTCTTGCCTGGAGAATTCCATGGACAGAGGAGCCTGGAGAGCTATAGTCCGTGGGGGTCACAGAGAGTCTGAAGTGACTTAGCATGCATGAACTCATCCTTTGATTATTACCACTTCATTTTCTCCTCTCCCAGTCCCTGGCAGTCACCATTCTACTCTCTGCTTCCATGAGGTTCACTATTTTACATTCCTCATGTAAGTGCAATTATTAGAATTTGTCTTTTGAGACTGGTTTATTTCACATAGCATAATGCCCTGTGGGTTCAACCATGTCATCACAAATGGCAGGATTTCCTTTCTTGAGGCTGAATAATATTCCTATGTGAGTGTGTATGTGCGTATGTATAATGTGTTTTTATTCACTTAAAATTTTTTTCTGTAGAGTAGAATTCACTTTTTAGCATACATCTCTATGAATCTTCATGAATTCTTAGTCATGTAATCACTGATATAATTAAATTCCCTCACCCCCAAATTCCTTTTCCCCCACCCCTAGTTCTGTCACCAACTGACCTGTTTTCTGTCTCTATAATTTTGCCTTATCCAGAAGGCCATGTGAAAGTGACTGTTCGGGTTTCTGAGTCTGCCTTCACTCCGAATGAGCACACCACCTTTGAGACCCGTGGGTGGTACTGCACACATCACGAGCTCATTCCTTTTGCTTCCTGAGTACTGTTTCTGCCTGTAAAGGTGAGGCAGTGTGATTATACATTTACCAAAGGGAAGAACATTGAAGTATTTTCTGATGTGTGGTGATTATGAATAAAGCTACTATAAATGTTCATGGACAGGACATTGTGTGAATGTAAGCTTGTATTTCTCCAGGAGTGGACTTTCTTAGATATGCTAAGTGTATCAGTATCAGCTCAGTCACTTAGTCATGTCCGACTCTTTGTGACCCCATGGACTGCAGCACGACAGGCCTCCCTGTCCTTCACCAACTCCCGGAGCCTACTCAAACTCATGTCCATCAATTACATGATGCCATCCAACCATCTCATCTTCTGTCATCCCCTTGTCCTCCTGCCTTCAATCTTTCCCAGAATCAGGGTCTTTTCCAATGACTCAGTTCTTTGTATCTGGTGGCCAAAGTATTGGAGCTTCAGCTTCAGCATCAGTCCTTCCAATGAATATTCAAGACTGAGTTCCTTTAGGATTGACTGGTTTGATCTCCTTGCAGTCCAAGGGACTCTTGAGAGTTTTCTCCAACACCACAGTTCACAAACATCCAATTCTTCAGTGCTCAGCTTTCTTTATGGTCAGCTCTCACATCCATACATGACTCCTGGAAAAACCATAGCTTTGACTAGATGGACCTTTATCAGCAATGTAATGTCTCTGCTTTTCAATATGCTGTCTAGGTTGGTCATAGCTTTTCTTCCAAGGAGCAAGTGTCTTTTAATTTCATGGCTGCAGTCACCATCTGCAGTGATTTTGGAGTCCAAAAAAGTAAAGTCTGATACTGTTTCCATTGTTTCCCCATCTATTTACCATGAAGTTATGGAACTGGATGCCATGATCTTAGTTTCTTGAATGTTGGGTTTTGAGTCAGATTTTTCATTCTCCTGCTAAGTGTACATGTGTTTAACTTTGTGAGAAACAAACTGTTTTCCAAAGTGGAGTACCAGTTGCATTCTTATCAACATGTGTGAGAGTTTCAGTTGTTCTACATCTTTGTCAGCATCTGGATGTGTTCATTAAAAAATTTAGCCATTATAACAAGTATGGAGTCATATCTCATTGTGGTTTTAATTTGCATTTCTCTAATGGCTTCCCTGATAGTTCAGACGGTAAACAGTCTGCCTGATATGCAGGAGATGCAGGTTCAATCCCTGGGTTGGGAAGAAATGGCAACCCACTTCAGTATTATTGCTTGGAGAACTCCATGGACAGAGGAGCCTGGCTTGCTAGAGTCCAGGGGGTCGCAAAGAGTTGGTCACAAGTGAACAACTTTCACTTTTCAATGACTAATGATGTTGACCATCTTTTTATGTTCTTGTTTGCCATCCAAATATAGTAGAAGTGAAGTGTCTTTTAAATATATTTTGTCCATGTCTTTTAATTGAGTTGTTTACTTTTTTTGAGTTATAAAATCTTATATATAGTCTGGAAATGAGTGTTTTGTCAGATACATGATTAACATGTATTTTATTTCAGCGTGAGGCTTGACTTTCTTTTTTCTTTTTTTTTTTAATTAATTTATTTATTCTAATTTGAGGCTAATTACTTTACAATATTGTATTGGCTTTTGCTATACATTGACATGAATCAGCCATGGGTGTACATGTGTCCCTCAACCTGAACCCCCCTCCCACCTCCTCCCCATCTCATCCCTCAGGGTCATCCCAGTTCACCAGCCCTGAGCACCCTGTCTCATGCATCAAACCTGGACTGGTCATCTACTTCACATATGATAATATACATGTCTCAATGCTATTTTCTCAAATCATCTCACCCCCGCCTTCTCCCACAGAGTCCAAAAGTCTGTTTATCTCTGTGTTTGCTGTCTTGCATATAGGGTCATCATTACCGTCTTTCTAAATTCCATATATATGCATTAATATAGGAGAAGGCAATGGCACCCCACTCCAGTATTCTTGCCTGGAAAATCCATGGACAGAGGAGCCTGGTAGGCTGCAGTCCATGGGGTCACTAAGAGTCGGGCACGACTGAGCGACTTCACTTTCACTTTTCACTTTCATGCATTGGAGAAGGAAATGGCAACCCACTCCAGTGTTCTTGCCTGGAGAATCCCAGGGGCGGGGAAGTCTGGTGGGCTGCCATCTATGGGGTCGCACAGAGTTGGACATGACTAAAGCGACTTAGCAGCAGCAGCATTAATATACTGTATCGGTGTTTTTCTTTCTGACTTACTTCATTCTGTATAGTAGGCTCCAGTTTCATCTACCTCATTAGAACTGATTCAAATGCATTCTTTTAAATAGCTGAGTAATATTCCATTGTGTATATGTACAACAGCTTTCTTATCAATTCATCTGCCGATGGATATCTAGGTTGCTTCCATGTCCTGGCTATTATAAACAGTGCTGTGATGAACAGTGGGGTACATGTGTCTCTTTCAATTCTGGTTTCCTCAGTGTATATGCCCAGCAGTGGGATTGCTGGGTCGTATGGCAGTTCTATTTCCAGTTTTTTAAGGAATCTCCACACTGTTCTCCATAGTGGCTGTATTAATTTGCACTGCCACCAACAGTGTAAGAGAGTTCCCTTTTCTCCACACCTTCTCCAGCATTTATTGCTTGTAGACTTTTGGATCGCAGCCATTCTGACCGGCGTGAGATGGTACCTCACTGTGGTTTTGATTTGCATTTCTCTGATAATGAGTGATGCTGAGCATCTTTTCGTGTTTATTAGCCATCTGTATGTCTTCTTTGGAGAAATGTCTGTTTAGTTCTTTGGCCCATTTTTTGATTGGGTCGTTTATTTTTCTTGTATTGAGCTTGAGCTACTTGTATATTTTTGAGATTAATTCTTTGTCAGTTGCTTCATTTGCTATTGTTTTCTCCCATTCTGAAGGCTGTCTTTTCACCTTGCTTATAGTTTCCTTCATTATGAAAAAGCTTTTAAGTTTAATTAGGTCCCATTTGTTTATTTTTGCTTTTATTTCCATTACTCTGAGAGTTGGGTCATAGAGGATCCTGCTGTGATTTATGTCAGAGAGTGTTTTGCCTGTTTTCCTCTAGGAGTATTATAGTTTCTCGTCTTACATTTAGACCTTTAATCCATTTTGAGTTTATTTTTGTGTATGGTGTTAGAAGGTGTTCTAGTTTCATATTTTCTTAACAGTGTTTTCTTTATAGCAGACATTGTAAATTTTGCTGAAGTTCAACTTATCAAGTCTTTTCTTTTATGAACTGTGATTTTAGTGAAATAGTTAAGAAATTATGACGATTTCCTCCTAAGATTTCTTCTAGAAGTTTTAACTCTTACTCATAGATCTATAATCCATTGTGAGTTAATTATTGTGTAAAGTATGAGGCATAAGTTGAAGCTCTTTTTCTCTGCATATGCGGTTATGTTCCAATGCTATTTATTGAAAAGCCTAACCTTTCTCCATTCAGTTGCCTTTGTTGAAAATCAATTGATTATGTACATGTGTGTCTATTTATGGACTCTACGTTCTGTTTCACTGGTTTATTTTTACATCAATACCACTGTCTTTTTTTTTTGTAGCTTTGTAATAAATCTTGAAATTAGATAATGTGAGTTATCCAACTTTGCTCTTCTTTTGAAAAATTATTTTGGCTATACAAATGCCTTCACCTTTCCATAGAAATTTTAGAATCAGCTTGTCAATTTCTACAAAAAATTTTATTGTGTGATTTTGGTTGGCATTATACTGAATCTATGATGTGAAAAGAATTCATATCTTAACAATGTTGAGGCCCCCAACCCACGAATCTTTGTTTGTTTATATAGATCTTACTTGGTTTCTATCATCAGTGCTTTCAGTTTCCAGTATACAAACCTTGTATACTGGGCAGGGTCTCTGGCTGCAGCAGACCTGGCACACGTGGCGTGTGGCATAAGCCCTCTTGGAGGAGGTCGCCATTAGCCCCACCGTACAGCCAATGAACAGACAACCCACAAACTGCAGAGCAATTACACCAAAGAGATTCTGGCATTGCTAAGAAAGTTCCAGGACCCACAACAGATTTCTCTACCTGGGGATCTGGCAAAGGGACTGAGAAACCCCAGGGAATTTGACTTTGGAGGCCAGTGGGATTTGATTACACAGTTCCACAGGACTGGAGAAACAGACTCTTGGAGGGCACAAACAAAACCTTGTGTGCACCAGCACCCAGGAGAAAGGAGCAGTGTCCCCACAAGAGACTGAGCCAGACTTGCCTGTGAGTGTCCAGGAGTCTCTGGTGGAGGCATATGTATACAGTGGCCTGCTGTGGGATCAGGGGCACTGAATACAATAGTGCATGCATTAGTCCTTTTGAAAGAGGTAGCTATTACCACAGTTACCCCTGTATAGTTTGGCCTCAGGCCAAACAACAGGGAAGGAACACAGCCCTGCCCATCAACAGAAAATTTGATTAAAGATTTCCTGAGCATGGCCCCACCCATCAGAACAAGACCCAGATTCCCCCACAGTCAGTCTCTCCCATCAGGAGCTTCCACAAGATTCTTATCTTTATCCATCAGAGGGCAGACAGAATGAAAACTGCCATCAGAGAAAACCAACCAAACTGATCATATGGACCACAGCCTTGTCTAATTCAATGAAATATGAACCATGCTATATAGGGCCACCCATGTCGGATGGGTCATGGAAAGTTCTGACAAAACAGGGTCCACTGGAGAAGGGGGTGGCAAACCACTTCAGTATTCTTGCCTTGAGAACCCCATGAATACTATGAAAAGGCAAAAAGATATGACACTGAAAGATGAACTCACCAGGTCAGTAGGTGCCCAATATGCTACTGGAGAAGAGTGGAGAAATAATTCCAGAAAGAATGAAGAGACAGAACCAAAGTGAAAACAATGCCCAGTTCTGGATGTGACTGGTGATGGAAGTAAAGTCTGATGCTGTAAAGAATAATAACACATAGGTAATTAGCCTCCAATTTAAATAAATTTATATTAAAAAAAGAATAGAGGATCCTGCTGTGATGTATGTCAGAGAGTGTTTTGCCTATGTTCTCCTCTAGGAGTTTTATAGTTTCTGGTCTTACATTTAGATCTTTAATCCATTTTGAGTTTATTTTTGTGTATGGTGTTAGAAAGTGTTCTAGTTTCATTCTTTTACAAGTGGTTGACCAGAATATGACCCACCTCCCAGAATATGACCCACCTATGACCCACCTCCCAGAATATTGGAAATAAAAGCAAAAATAAACAAATGGGACCTAATTAACCTTAAAAGCTTCTGCACATCAAAGGAAACTATTAGCAAGGTGAAAAGACAGCCTTCAGAATGGGAGAAAATAATAGCAAATGAAGCAACTGACAAACAACTAATCTCAAAAATATACAAGAAACTCCTACAGCTCAACTCCAGAAAAATAAATGACCCAATCAAAAAATGGGCCAAAGAACTAAATAGACATTTCTCCAAAGAAGACATATAGATGGCTAACAAATACATGAAAAGATGCTCAACATCACTCATTATCAGAGAAATGCAAATCAAAACCACTATGAGGTACCATTTCACACCAGTCAGAATGGCTGCGATCCAAAAGTCTACAAATAATAAATGCTGGAGAGGGTGTGGAGAAAAGGGAACCCTCTTACACTGTTGGTGGGAATGCAAACTAGTACAGCCACTATGGAGAACAGTGTGGAGATTCCTTAAAAAACTGGAAATAGAACTGCCTTATGATCCAGCAATCCCACTGCTGGGCATACACACTGAGGAAACCAGAAGGGAAAGAGACACGTGTACCCCAATGTTCATCGCAGCACTGTTTGTAATAGCCAGGACATGGAAGCAACCTAGATGTCCATCAGCAGATGAATGGATAAGAAAGCTGTGGTACATATACACAATGGAGTATTACTCAGCCATTAAAAAGAATACATTTGAATCAGTTCTAACGAGGTGGGTGAAACTGGAGCCTATTATACAGAGTGAACTAAGCCAGAAGGAAAAACACCAATACAGTATACTAACACATATATATGGAATTTAGAAAGATGGTAACAATAACCCTGTGTACGAGACAGCAAAAGAGACACTGATGTATAGATCAGTCTTATGGACTCTGTGGGAGAGGGAGAGGGTGGGAAGATTTGAGAGAATGGCATTGAAATATGTAAAATATCATGTATGAAACGAGATGCCAGTCCAGGTTCGATGCACGATACTGGATGCTTGGGGCTAGTGCACTGGGACGACCCAGAGGGATGGTACGGGGAGGGAGGAGGGAGGAGGGTTCAGGATGGGGAACCCATGTATACCTGTGGTGGATTCATTTTGATATTTGGCAAAACTAATACAATCATGTAAAGTTTAAAAATTAAATAAAATTTAAAAAATATATAAATATACAAAAAAAAAA
>NW_011494720.1:8472245-8484035 GCF_000754665.1 Bison bison bison
AAAAAAAAAAAGAAGAATACTGCATAGGAAACTGGAGTGCTAGATCCATGAATCAAGGTAAACTGGAAGTGGTCAAACATGAGATGGCAAGGGTGAACATGGGCATTTTAGGAATCAGTGAACTAAAGTGAACTGGGATGGGTGAATTTAGTTCAGATGACCATTATATCTACTACTGTGGGCAAGAAACCCTTAGAAGAAATGGAGTAGCCCTCACAGTCAACAAAAGAGTCCAAAATGCAGTACTTGGATGCAGTCTCAAAAATGACAGAATGATCTCTGTTTATTTCCAAGGCAAACCATTCAATATTACAGTAATCCAAATCTATGCCCCAACCACTAATGCTGAAGAGGCTGAAGATGAATGGTTTGATGATGACCTATAAGACCTTGTAGAACTAACACCAAAAAAAAAAAAAGATGTCCTTTTCATCATAGGGGACTGGAACACAAAAGTAGAAAGTCAAGAGATACCTGGAGAAACAGGCAAGTTTGGCCTTGGAGTACAAAATGAAGCGAGGCAAAGGATAACAGAGTTTTGCCAAGAGAACGCACTGGTCATAGCAAACACCCTCTTCCAACAACACAAGAGATGACTTCATACATAGACATCACCAGATGGTTAATACTAAAATCAGATTGATTATAATCTTTGTAGTCTAAGGTGGATAAGCTCTATACAGTCAGCAAAAACAAGACCAGGAGCTGACTGTGGCTCAGATCATGAACTCCTTATTGCCGAATTCAGACATAAATTGAAGAAGGTAGGGAAAACCACTAGACCATTCAGGTATGACTTAAATGAAATCCATTAGATTATACAGTGGAAGTGACAAATAGATTCAAGGGGTTAGATCTGATAGACAGAGTGCCTGAAGAACTATGGGTGGAGGTTTGTGACATTGTACAGGAGGCAGTGATCAAGACTATCCTCAAGAAACAGAAATGCAAAAAGGCAAAATGGTTGTCTAGGGAGGCCTTACAGATAGCTGTGAAAAGAAGAGAAATGAAAGGAAAAGGAGAAAAGGGATGATATACCCATCTGAATACAAAGTTCCAAAGAATAGCAAGGAGAGATAAGAAAGCCTTCCTCAGTGATTAGTGCAAAGAAATAGAGGAAAACAATAGAATGGGAAAGACTAGAGATCTCTTCAAGAAAATTAGAGATACCAAGGGAACATTTCATGCAAAGATGAGCACAATAAAGGACAGAAATGGTATGGACCTAACAGAAGCAGAAGATATTAAGAAGAGGTGGCAAGAATAAACAGAAGAACTATACAAAAAAGATCTTCACAACCCAGATAACCATGATGGTGTGATCACTCACCAAAGCCAGACATCCTGGAATGCGAAGTCAAGGGGGGGCTTAGGAAGTGAAAGTCGCTCCATCATGTCTGACTCTTTGTGACCCCATGGACTATCCAGGCCATGGAATTCTCCAGGCCAGAATACTGGAGTGGGTAGCCTTTTCCTTCTCCAGGGGATCTTCCGAACCCAGGGATCATACCCAGGTCTCCCACATTGCAGG
The DNA here is from genome assembly GCF_000754665.1 of Bison bison bison. Classification (NCBI taxonomy): domain Eukaryota; kingdom Metazoa; phylum Chordata; class Mammalia; order Artiodactyla; family Bovidae; genus Bison; species Bison bison. The sequence goes on from NW_011494720.1 coordinate 8,473,777, forward strand.
CAGATTCTGTACCCGCTGAGCCACAGGTGAAGCCCTGGCCTTAGGAAGCATCACTACAAACAAAGCTAGTGGAGGAGATGGAATTCCAGCTGAGCTATTTCAAATCCTAAAAGATGATGCTATTAAAGTGCTGCACTCAATATGCCAGCAAATTTGGAAAGCTCAGCAGTGGCCACAGGATTGGAAAAGAACAGTTTTCATTCCAATCCCAAAGAAAGGCAATGCCAAAGAATGCTCAGAGTATTGCACAATTGTACTCATCTCACACACTAGCAAAGTAATGCTCAAAATTCTCCAAATGAGGCTCCAATCATACGTGAACCAAGAACTTCCAGATGTTTAAGCTGGATTTAGAAAAGGCAGAGGAACCATAGATCAAATTGCCAACATCCTTTGGATCATAGAAAAAGCAAGAGAGTTCCAGAAAAACATCTACTTCTGTTTTATTGACTACCCCAAAGCCTTTGACTGTGTGGATCACAACAGACTATGGAAAATTCTTAAAGATATGGGAATACCGGACCACCTTACCTGCCTCCTGAGAAATCTGTATGCAGGTCAAGAAGCAACAGTTAGAATCAGACATGGAACAATGGACTGGTTCCAAATTGGGAAAGGAGTACATCAAGGCTATATATTGTCACCCTGCTTATTTAACTTCTGTGCAGAATACATCATGTGAAATACTGGGCTGGATGAATCTCAAGCTGGAGTCAAGATTGCTGGGAGAAATATCAACAACCTCAGACATGCAGATGACACCACCATAAAGACAGAAAGCAACGAGGAACTAAAGAGCCTCTTGATGAAAGTGAAAGAGGAGAGTGAAAAAGTTGGCTCAAAACCCAACATTCAGGAAACTAAGATCATGGCATGGTCCCATCACTCCATGGCAAATAGATGGGGAACAATGGAAACAGTGACAGACTTTATTTTGGGGAGCTCCAAAATCACTGCAGATAGTGACTGCAGCCATGAAATTAAAATATACTTGCTCCTTGGAAGAAAAGCTATGACCAAACTATACTGCATATTAAAAAGCAGAGACATTATTTTGCCGACAAAGGTCCAGCTAGTCAAAGCTATGGTTTTTCCAGTAGTCGTGTATGGATATGAGAGTTGGACCATGAAGAAAGCTGGGTGCTGAAAATTTGATGCTTTTGAACTGTGGTGTGAATTGTGGTGTTGAAGAAGACTCTTGAGAGCCCCTTGGACTCAAGGAGATCAAACCAGCCCATCCTAAAGGAAATCAGTCCTGAATATTCATTGGAAGGACTGATGCTAAAGCTTAAGCTTCAATACTTTGGCCACCGGATTTGAAGAACTGAATCATTGGAAAAGCCCCTGATGCTAGAAAAGATTGAAGGCAGGAAGAGAAGGGGATGGACGTGAATTTGAGCAAGCTCTGGGAGTTGGTGAAGGACATGGGGTCATAAATTGTCAGACAAGACTGAGCGACTGAACTGAACTGAGCTGCCATGATTACCACATGTAACGGTGTATAGGCTGCACACTGTGCAAGAATGTGGAAGACCTATTTAAAAATATATGTAAGAACTCAGTGTCTGCTTTCTATTAGTTTCCCCATATTTTGAATAATCAAAACCTGCTGTCAGATTTGAAATATAATTGAACTGTTAACTTTCACTTGCAGAAGAAGAGGGAAAGTACTTTGTGTCCCAAACTGAGGGACAGAAGTAACAGCCAAGCTTCTGGATCTGTAAGAGGCCAGTTGGCAAGACCTATAAGGACTGATAATGCAGACCCAGTGGGCAGAGGGAGCTCTCAGCACACACCTGCTTGAGCTAACAGCACTGAGCTAACGTGTCCCTGTGTCCTCCCACCTGCCCGAAGGCTTGGTGCAAAGTACACCCCACAGAACTCAGCACAACCTCAGAGAGGGGAGGGGCATCCTGTGACCGGAGATTAATTTTCTGCCATCCAGTGGAGTCAGGGCAGCGAGGCTCAGAAACAAAGGTGCAGTTTTGGCCACATAGTGGACTGAAATTTGTAACTTCTAGGCACAAATAAGATTTCTTCCTGGAGATGGTCTGTACTTGAAATCCATATAGAAGCCCAACCAAGCAGACCTCCATGTTTGCAAGTAAATGTAAGCCATCAAGGCTCAGCCTGTCACTGATTGGGCAGAAGACTGCCCAGGGAGGTGCTTTAGCACGTCGGCTCCACTGCAGGGAGGAGGGGACCTGGGCTTCCCTGTTGGCACTCTGACACCTTGCCCTCCAGGGTGTTCCCTCTTCCTCCATGGTCTCACCGCCTCTGCCCTTTGGTGATGACCCTCTTCAGATGAGTCCAAAAAGGCCAGACTGCCCCCAAGGTCATCCCTAGATGCACCTGTCTTCTCACACGCTGCAATGGGCTGAATGTCTGTGTCCCCTAGGACATGGAGACTGAAGCCCCAATCCCAGAATGGTGGTGGCAAGAAGTGGGGCCTCTGGGAGGTGAATAGGTCCTAAAAGTGGAGCCCTTATAGGAAGAGACACCAGAGAGCTTGCTCTCTCTCTCTCCCTACCATGTGAGGACACCGTCAGAAGACTGCCATCTTTGAGGCAGGAAGGGAACCCAAACATGCTGGACTCGTGATCTGGTACACCCAAGTCCAGAAATGGGAGACATAAAGTCTGTCATTTAGGCAGCCCAATAGTGTTATCTATGACTCAGACACTTTCTACTCTAATTTCAGCTTTGCACTGTGCATGGTTCGCTGTTGAGAGCTGAGCGCAAAGGTCCTTGGGAAGGACAGTTAACTCAGAAACAATATGGTGGAAAGACAGCATCCAGTCTCATGATGTTGGCAGTTTCTGTGGACTTGGTTCCCTTCTGTGATCTAATTCATTCCTGTTTCCAACCATTTCTTTAGAAACATTCACAAATCAATTTCCCATGATCTCCATTATCTACGGCCCCATTTTTCACAGCTGCTGATAACTCAGCAGCCAAAGACAGCACAATTACAGAATACATTTAGTTGTATTGAGATTTAATTTTGTTCCAAGACTCCTGGTGGCTCAGATGGTAAAGAATCTGCCTGGAATGCGGGAGAGCCAGGTTCGATCCCTGGGTTGGGACGATACCCTAGAGAAGGGATGGCTACCCATTCCAGCCTTCTTGTATGGAGAATCCCATGGACAAAGGAGCCTGACAGGCTACAGTCTGTGGGGTCGCAAAGAGTCGGACAAGACTGAGTGAGTAATTGCATGCTTTGATACCAGACAGCTAAAATAAAATAGGAAACCCTGAGTCAGTTTAAATTAACTTGTTGAGAAAGATTCTCAAATGAAATCTAGAATATTTTTAAATATCACTGAAAATATTTTTGGCCTCTGAGTAGAGGTATGTTCCCCACTGAGTATTTATTTTGATGGTGAGATAAACCATTTAATTCAATTGGTTCAGTTCAATTTTATTCAGTTCAACTCAGCTCAATTCCATCATACAGTAATATTTATTAGCTCCTACCTTGGACTGCAAGGAGATCCAACCAGTCCATCCTAAGGGAGATCAGTCCTGGGTGTTCATTGGAGGGACTGATGCTGAAACTCCAATACTTTGGCCACCTCATGCGAAGAGTTGACTCATTGGAAAGGACCCTGATGCTGGGAAGGATTGGGGGCAGGAAGAGAGGGGACGACAGAGGATGAGATGGCATCACCAACTTGATGGACATGGGTTTGGGTGGACTCTGGGAGTTAGTGATGAACAGGGAGGCCTGGCGTGCTGTGATTCATGGGGTTGCAAGGAGTTGGACACTACTGAGCGACTGAACTGAATATTTACATATAGAAATTTGCTAGGCATTTCAGTCATGGTCCCTAAATTTGAAAATTCATCATCTAATTGGGAAAAGAACAACTCCAAAACAATTTGTAAGCCAAAGCATAGTAATCAGAGGAGCCAGGCATGATGAAGATAAAGCAGGGATACCATACTTTCCTCCATGTCCTGGCAGACAGTACAAATCATTGCTGCATTATCTCTGTGGCCAGTGATGACCTCAAGATATTTCTCAGTCAGGCATTATCAACTGATGCATATTGGTATGTAAACCAAGCCTCTTATCTCTCCCTGGAATAAATTATATAAGTGTTCAGTTGAGTTCCAAATTGGAGAATTTCATTTGGGTTTGTGCCTGAAAGCTTTTTGCTTATGAAAATAAAGTAGCTTGGATTTGTTGTTTGAGAATGAATTAAAACAACATGAGCTTTTACTGAATTTGTCCCAGACAGTTCACAGCATGACTTTATACAGTATTGCAAAGAAACATTTGAGAGATTAATCAGAGAGTTTTGAAATCTGAAACCGAGATGGAAATTTCAAAATTCTGCAAACTATATTGAGACCTAGAAGAAGAAGTTTCCACTGTACTTTACTACTATTCAATTATGTGATCTTCGGGAATTCTCAACCCTTCAGTACATTTGAGCCTCATGATTGAGTTGGGAAGTATTACTTTATTTGGCCACACTCAGTCTTCATTGCCATGCTGAAGTTTTTCTCTAGTTTTGACAAGTGAGGGCTACTCTCTAGTTGAGGTGCGCAGGCTTCTCTTATTGCAGAGCATGGGCTCTAGAGAAGAGGCTCAAAAGTTGTGGCACAAGGGCTTAGTTGTTCCACTGCATGTGGGATCTTCCCGGACCAGGGAAGGGACTCATGTCCCCTGCATCGGCAGGCAGATTCTTAACCACTGGACCACCAGAGAAGTCCAGTATAATGTTTTTACAGCAGCTTTGCCAAAATGATCTGAATGCAGCATCCCAGGAGGCACAGCGGTAAAAAATCCCCCTGCCGATGCAGGAGACACAAAAGATGCAGGCTCGATCCCTGGGTTGGGAAGCTCCCCTGGAGATGGTATCGGCAACCCACTCCAGTATTCTCGCTTGGAAAATTCCATGGACAGAGGCAAACCTGGCAGGCTATAGTCCATGGGGTTGCAAAGAGCCGGACTGGACTGAGCACACCACAGGCAATATAAATAAGAGATACAAATGTAACATCTCTGGTTGAAGCTGAGGCATGAAGACTGGGCCCTGACCTCTGTTATCTCCTCTTTAGCCCTCACCTCAAACTCCTGGAAGCCCCTCGAAATAGTGCAAAGAAACTTAGTAATTTGAGGAACACATTTTGAAGATTCCTAGACAAGGTAAACTCTGGGAGTTGGTGATAGACAGGGAGGCCTGTCATGCTGCGGTTCATGGGGTCACAAAGAGCCAGACACGACTGAGTGACTGAACTGAACTGAGACAAGAGATTCTTTAGATACTCTTCCAGTTCTACACATGTCAATGAGTGTAAATCTGCTAGATCTGATTCAGTACAGTTGGGATGGTATTGATAAAAATAACAAACTCTGGAAATCATTTATACCAAGGGAAAATCTGAGGAGATGGAGCAGATGGTCAATTTTTTGGGCAGTTTAAGGCCACTCATCACTCATGATGTCCTGTTTGGGAATTTCTGTGCAAGCCATCTGATTGTTTTCCTACGACTTTGTTCCCTCCTCCACAGTGGCAGCGTGAGATCACCTCTGTGTATGTAAAATGAGAGAAATGAATAAACTTTTCGTGGACTTAGAGGCCAGACATTCAACTTCAGTCTATTTTTAGTATTTTGACATTTTCTCCTTGACATCAGTTCAACAACACATTAAAAAACCTTTCCAAAAGCTGAATTTATCCTAAATACAGACTCATTGGATCCTGCATGTCATTGAGACATCATGGTCAGAATTAGAGCCTCTGAAACATTCCATTTGGCTACAGCTTCTTTAAAGCTGTTATATGTAAGAGTGGGGCTCTCCTGGTGGCTCAGTGGTAAAGAACCCACCTGCCAATGCAGGAGATTGGGTTTGACCTCTGTGTGGAGAAGATCCCCTGGAGAAGGAAATGGCAACCCACTCCACTATTCTTGCCTGGAGATTTCCATGGATAGAGGAGACCATGAGGTTGCAAAGAGTGGAACACAACTTAGAGACTAAACAACAACAACAATATATAAGAGTTAAATAAAAGTTATAAATGAGAAGCAGAATCTTTATTTTCTACTGGTAGCAGAACAGGTATCTGGTGCTTTGGGGGTCTAGAGTTTCTTAGCTCTTGATGGCTGGGGGCGTTATGGGCAAATTTTACAGGTTAGTAACATGAGATCATTCATGGATTCAGTGCTGCTGCTGGATTTGAAGTTGGAATCACACAAGGAAAAAAAGGCAAATTAAATCATTTAACACAATCCTGCTTTTTGATTGCTCACACGTAAATAGCTAAAGAGAACTCTGCAACATCTCCCTGGGGATAAACTCTCACAGCAAATTTTCCAAGCTCTAGGATTCTGAAGAAACTCGATCTCTCACAGGGGACCCAGGGCCTCACACAAACACAAGTGAATAGCAAAAAGGACATAGAAATAAGCTTGGGCAACACTGAACAGGTCTGGAAACTGGTGTCACTCCTTGAGCGGGAGGTGAGGGGCATCAGAATTTTTTTTAACGGGAATCGTCTAAAAGGGGAAGAGTGGAAGACAATCAAAATGTGTTAGGAAGAGGGGTTGAGAGTTGAAGGCTGTATCTGATTGATTCTCGCCTGCATTTCCTTCCTCTGGTTTCCTTACCCATCTGCTTACAGCTCTCCGGGCACACGTGTCACCTTCTCAGTGGAAGGAACCTTCGGTGGGCGTGGCCTTCCCGCCTGTCAGGGCTGCGCAGTCTCAGTTGTGCTCTTAGGAAATACACCTTCGCTTCCGGGAAAAGAAAAGAAAGTGGAAGTGGTAATTGCTCAGTCGTGTCTGACTTTGTGACTCCATGCACTGTAGCCCACTAGGCTCCTCTGTCCATGGAATTTTCCAAGCAAGAATACTGAAGTGGGTTGCCATTTCCTTCTCCAAGGGATCTTCCCATCCCAGGGATTGAACCTGGGTCTCTGGCATTGCAGGCAGACTCTTTATGGACTGAGCCAGCTGGAAAGGTTAAACCTTTGGATTCGAATTTCTGAAGGTGACTCCTAGAAATAAGTAGGTTTTTAAAGAAAATTTTCAGCATCACTTCCTTGGGGAAGCCTTCCCCTACTTTATTGTAGTATCGGCTGTAGTGCTGACTATACATTTATTTGAAGGATTATGTGTTATTTTCTGTCTTCCCCACTCAATCCAAGCTCTACAAGAGCAGAGACTCACTCACCATTGAAAGCTGTGTCTTAGCCCAGCACCAGGCACATCATGGCTACTCAATCTGTTGAATTAACAAATAAATGAATAGGTAAATAAGTGAAAGAGTGAATGGAGAGTTTGGGGAACGAATAGATGAGCAGCTGGGTTTCTGAAATGCTATTGGGGGTCAAAGTCCTTTCACAGGTGAGATTTTCTGATCTCTGCTAACATTATACTCCTTATTACAGGATGTATGTTGTTATGATTATTAGGGGGAGGAAGAAAGAGAATTAGAAGTGAAATCTGCGAAGTGGACAGAAATATAAACTACATAAACTTTTATTAAAGTTTACTCCTCTGAGTTGTTGTTCAGTCACTAAGTCATATCCGACTCTTTGTGACCCCATGGATTGCAGCACACCAGGCGTCCCTGTCCTTCACTAGCTCTTGGAGTTTGCTCAAATTCATGTCCATTGAGTCAATGATGCTAACTAACCATCTCATCCTGTGTCGCCCCCTTCTCCTCCTGCCTTTGATCTTTCCCAGCATCAGCGTCTTTTCCAATGAGTTGGCTTTTTGCATCAGGTGGCCAAAGTAGAAGTGGCAACTCATTCCAGTATTCTTGCCTGGACAATCCCATGGACAGAGGAGCCTGGCAGACTACAGACCATGCCGCCTCAAAGAGTTGGACGCAACTGAGCAACTGAGCACAGTAAACTCTAAGTATGAACCATTTTGTCATGTTTGCAGCTCGATGCGGGCAACAGATGTCCTGAGGAGACTGATCTTGCCCAAGCTTTGAGCCAAACTCACCGTCTTTCTTACATTATCCTTTGTCTGAAGGAAACCCGCTTTTGATTATTTATTACATACTGAATTCTGTCATGAACAATGTTTGCACACTAAAGCAGTCAGCGACTAAAAATACCATGTGGTTTTACATGGTTGAATGGAACTGGTTACTTTTCCACTGACCTTCTCTACTGTGGTACACACAGAACCAGGATGAGTGTGTAAAGTCTTGCAGGATTTATACAGTTTTCAAATAACCTAATCATAGGGCCCCCAAAATGATAAAGCCAGTCACTCCAGGACATGGGCTAACTCAACATGTGTGACTGAGATGAGGAAAAATAGGTCTTGGTTCAGGTTAACAACAGGTGAGGGGTCCATCCTTTCTAGAAGTCAGGGTAGGTGAGTGGTCTGGAGGTTGAGAGCCAGGCCTTGGTTCAGAAATCAGAAGCAAGCTTGAGGAACTAACATCTTAACACCTAAAACAGGGTCCAGAAGGCAGGATCACCAGGGCCCTGGGACAAACCTGGGGGTAGGAGGCCAGAGTTTCAGCCAAAGTTTCAAAGATCATGTCCCAGCTCAGAGGTCATCTGAAGTTCAGAGTCAGCAAATACTGCACAGCAGAGGTGCTGGGCACCTACACCTCACAGGGAATCCTTACCCTTAAGTTAGGAACTGGGTATCACCATCACTACCTGTAGCTGAGATCAGGCAATAGTTCCAGATAATAGATGAGTCAGTAATAACGTGCACTGAATGTTAATACTTTGTTAACATTCTTTAAATCACTGGAGGCTCCAAGTTCAATAAATACTTACTAAATGCAGTCTTTACAAGAGGGACTGTGCCAAGTGTTGGGGATTTAAAGGTAAACAAAATGTTGTCATCACCCTCTGATCTCAGAGGCCAGAATAGTGGTTCTCAACTGGGGTAGTGTTGCCTCCTAAGGGACGTTTGTCTGACAATGGTTTTGGTTGTCTCTACTGGGGAGGTGGGGGTAGGGGAGATGCTGGTGGCATCATCTAGTGGCTAGAGGCCAGGGATGATGCTAAATCTCCCACACGACTCAGGACAGCCCCACAGCAAAGCATTGTCTGGCCCACACTGGCAATAACACAGAGATAGGGAATCCCTGATGGAGAAACCGACACCCGCGTGGAAAGCTGTTAAGTGCAATGAAGTGCTTGGCATGCGATGGTATCAGGATTGTACAGGATGAAGTGGGGGTCCGGTGGACAGTATGATCAATTCTACTGTGATGGGGGTGGGAAGGGGTGGAACAGGCTCAGCCTGAAGACTTCTTGGAAAAAAATAGGTCTTGAAAGATGAGCAGGTGGTATCGTGACAGACAGGTGGGAGGTGGGTACAAGTCTAGACCAAGGGCAAGGAGTGCTGTGACCTTCCAAGGCCCCCAAGACTGTCCAGCCTTCTCCAGGTTCCATTCAGTGACAAGAATTTTTTGAGATGACCAGAAAAACAGAAGTATGCATCAGTTTTGCCCTCCGAGAGCTCCTACTGTATAAGACCAATCATACCTCTAAATAAAAATAATTCCTCTTGCCAAAGGTGAGGAAGCATAAGTTAAGGACACTTACATCAACTCTGAAATGTGTTCTAGCCACTCACTATTTGATTCACTTTGAAGTGTCATGGCAAGTCCATGAACTTGACTTTCCCACTTGAGAGCTCAGAGCTTTGTCTGAGAAGTACAGAGAAGTTAAATAACTGCAGAGTAAGCTTTCTTTTTTAACTCAGTGAAACTAAGCCATGCCCCTGGGGCAACCCAAGATGGGCGGGTCATGGTGGAGAGATCTGACAGAATATGGTCCACTGGAGAAGGGAATGGCAAACCACTTCAGTATTCTTGCCTTGAGAACCCCATGAACAGTATGAAAAGGCAAAATGATAGGATACTGAAAGAGAAACTCCCCAGGGCAGTAGGTGCCCAATATACTACTGGAGATCAGTGGAGAAATAACTCAAGAAAGAATGAAGGGATGGAGCCAAAGCAAAAAGAATACCCAGCTGTGGATGTGACTGGTGATAGAAGCAAGGTCCGATGCTGTAAAGAGCAATATTGCATAGGAACCTGGAATGTCAGGTCCATGAATCAAGGCAAATTGGAAGTGGTCAAACAAGAGATGGCAAGAGTGAATGCCGACCTTCTAGGAATCAGCGAACTGAAATGGACTGGAATGGGTGAATTTAACTCAGATGACCATTATATCTACTCCTGCAGGCAGGAATCCCTCAGAAGAAATGGAGTGGCCATCATGGTCAACAAAAGAGTCCGAAATGCAGTACTTGGATGC
>NW_011494720.1:8484434-8484986 GCF_000754665.1 Bison bison bison
CAAGACCAGAAGCTGACTGTGGCTCAGACTATGAACTCCTTATTGCCAAATTCAGACTGAAATTGAAGAAAGTAGGGAAAACCACTAGACCATTCAGGTATGACCTAAATCAAATCCCTTATGATTATACAGGGGAAGTGAGAAATAGATTTAAGGGACCAGATCTGATAGATAGAGTGCCTGATGAGCTATGGAATGAAGTTCATGACATTGTACAGGAGACAGGGATCAAGACCATTCCCATGGAAAAGAACTGCAAAAAAGCAAAATGGCTGTCTGGCGAGGCTTTACAAATAGCTGTGAAAAGAAGAGAAGTGAAAAGAGAAGGAGAAAAGGAAAGATATAAACAACTGAATGCAGAGTTCCAAAGAACAGCAAGAAGAGATAAGAAAGCCTTCTTCAGCGATCAGTGCAAAGAAATAGAGGAGAACAACAGAATGGGAAAGACTAGGGATCTCTTCAAGAAAATCAGAGATACCAAAGGAACATTTCATGCAAAGATGGGCTCGATAAAGGACAGAAATGGTATGGACCTAACAGAAGCAGAAGATA
>NW_011494720.1:8485716-8500197 GCF_000754665.1 Bison bison bison
AAAAGTTGGCTTAAAGCTCAACATTCAGAAAACAAAGATCATGGCATCCGGTCCCATCACTTCATGGGAAATAGATGGGGAAACAGTGGAAACAGTGTCAGATTTAATTTTTCTGGGCTCCAAAATCACTCCAGATGATGACTGCAGTCATGAAATTAAAAGATGCTTCCTCCTTGGAAGGAAAGTTATGACCAACCTAGATAGCATATTCAAAAGCAGAGACATTACTTTGCCAACAAAGGTCCAGCTAGTCAAGGCTATGGTTTTTCCTGTGGTCATGTATGGATGTGAGAGTTGGACTGTGAAGAAGGCTATGTATGGATGTGAGAGTTGGACTGTGAAGAAGGCTGAGTGCCGAAGAATTGATGCTTTTTCACTGTGGTGTTGGAGAAGATTCTTGAGAGTCCCTTGGACTGCAAGGAGATCCAACCAGTCCATTCTGAAGGAGAGCAGCCCTGGGATTTCTTTGGAAGGAATGATGCTAAAGCTGAAACTCCAGTACTTTGGCCACCTCATGCGAAGAGTTGACTCATTGGAAAAGACTCTGATGCTGGGAGGGATTGAGGGCAAGAGGAGAAGGGGACGACAGAGGATGAGATGGCTGGATGGCGTCACTGACTCAATGGACGTGAGTCTGAGTGAACTCCGGGAGTTGGTGATGGACAGGGAGGCCTGGCGTGCTGTGATTCATGAGGTCGCAAAGAGTCGGACATGACTGAGTGACTGATCTGACCTGAAGCTTCCTTTATTGACGAGGGCAGAATGAGATCAAGAGCCTATAAAATATTTTTGGAATTTGCTAGAATTTAGGTAGGGCTGTCACTTTGTTCACAACACTGTCTCACTTTAGTCCTATCCCATAGAACTACAGTCTGCCTGGGTGAGCCCACCCTCTCTGCTGGAGATTTACTTATGGTCAGAGGCTAGAGAGATGCTTTATGGAAATGTTGTTTTGTATAGTCAGAACTCAAGTTTTCCCTCATATACTAAAAAAGAAAAAAAAAATGGTAATGAGACCTTAAGATAGAAGGAAAAGGTCAGTATCTGAGAACCCAGGAGGAAATATATTAATACCAAGCAAATCCCTGAGCAGGAAGTGGATTACATAAAATTCTGGCTGACATGGCACAGACATTCCTGAAACCCTAGTGATGGAACTCTCCCCTGATGGCCTAGGATAGGGTTACAGGAACATCATGTGTCGGGTAATTGATCAAACCATTAAAAATAGCAGCATAAAAGTTTAGAGCTTTGATGTGCTTGATTCTTTTCAAGCTGGACTTGCAAGAGTGCTGATGTGCGTCTTTGCAAAGTTCTATAAAATTGTGGTGAGAAAAGGGAAATTTATACTGGAGCTCTGCCACCCATCAGCTGAATTTCCATCGCCCTGTTCCCTAGACTGTCTTGCTGGCTGCTGGCTGACTGGGACCCGGGGAAGCAAAGCCCGGAGCTCAAGTCCAAATGGACAAGGCTCACCTCGGCCACCACTGGGAAATTCACCAGAGGAGGACATCTTCACCGGGAAAGGTGAAGACACATGTGCAACGCGGGAACGAGAAGGAGAGAAAGCCCCAAACTACTGATGAACCATTCTGCGGCAGAGATGATGGGTGGTTTTGTGAGCAGAGGCAAACTCCTCCCAGTCAGAGAGTAGAGAAGAGAATGAATCTACCTAATGGCTTTCCTGTGTGTAAGAACGGCAACCCCAGGACTTCAGGGAACCTCGAAATATTTATAAAGCAGTGCTTCTAGGGTCCTCTAAAACACACTGGCCCATAGTGACTGAGCAGTGCTGATTCCTAGAGCCTTGTGTCGACTCGCAAATCAGGGATCGCTTGTGTAAAAGAGGGGGGAACCTCGTCCCATGTTTGGGAAAAACCGGGTTGTTATCTTTTAAATCATTGCCTTGGTATCCCTCTTGCTTTAATGGGTTTTTCTTTCACTGATTAGTTTGGCTTTTCTTCTCTTACCCCATGTTCCAGGGGAAAATGAAGGGGAGGGAGACTGTGTTCCTGGAGGAGTCTGCCTGTTTTTGGGCAGATTCCACTGCACACGAGAGTGCCCTGGTGAGGGGCACGTGTGGGCTGAAGGCTCCCCACCCCAGGTCTCCCGCCAGGTCTACCAAGCCCCGATCCCTGGCAGCCTTTTCCTCACTTATCCTCATGGGTGTGTAATCCACACCTGTTTGGGGCACCTTCTGCTCCTTCCCCAAGGACGCCATACGTACTGAGGGTGCCCTGTCTGCAGCCTCTCTTCTCACTGAGTCCTGGTTCAGACCAGCCTACCTCCAGGCCCTCCCCCAACCCTGTCCTGTCCCCAGTGCTGGAGGCACCCCAGCTACTGGACCTAGAACACAAAGATGGGCAGGGACAGCCCATCTGTAGTGTGCCAGGTGAATCGTGTCTGTTGGAATGGCCGAGTAGGTCCCGGCTCATGGATAGGTCCTGGCTCATGGATAGATCCTGTGTTGGTAGCTGTGTGCTCCCCTGTGTGTGTGTGTGTGTGTGCACATGCGTGCTAACGGGTCCACATGGACCCCAGCTACAGGGCCTAGAATACAGAGACGGGCAGGGACAGCCCGTCTGTTATGTGCCGGGTGAATCGTGTCCGTTGGAATGGCCGAGTAGGTCCTGGCTCATGGATAGATCCTGAGCTGGTAGCTGTGTGCTCCCCTGTGTGTGTGTGTGTGTGCGCTGCCGGGTCCATGTGGACTCCATGTAAGGGTGTTTGCCCTTGTGTCATGAACTCAGACAGTCCAGGCTTTTGTCCCCCTGAACCATCCCAGGATTGGGAGGAACAGAAGAGGAACAGCTAGAAATGGAGCAGGTCGCTTGAAAGGCAGGCAGAGAGGTAGAAGTGTGGGAACGCGACGCTGGCTCAGCCTAGGCAAGGGCACTGTGTGCTCAGGCTCCGCCTCTATGCCATGCAGAGGGCGGGGTGGGAGGCTGTGCCCTAGAGACCTGACCTAGTTTGGAAAACAGTGACTTAGAGAGCAGGATAGGTAGGAAAGAGTTCTGCAACTAGACAAGAGGGATATTTTCTAGACAACCCCATCTTTGCCCCTAAAGAGCTATGTGACTCCTGGAATTGCTGGAGAGCCACCTCTGCTGAGAACCTTCAGTGGTGCCATTACTGGTGCCTTGATATGCTTCAACCTCTGGGTTGAACCACTTTTGCACACACAGACATTTAGGAACAAAAGCAGGACAGAGGAGACAAATGAGTCCTGACATGGTGAATCTGGAACATTTCAGAAGGTTCCCATATACAGCAACCGACGTAAGCAGCTGCAAATGCCAAGGGAATGGAAAACCACACTGCTGGAGCCAGTAGATCTTCCCGGTGCTATGCAGACAAAGAGACTTTTCTAAGTGGTTTGTGTAATTAAAAAATATCTACTCTAAATAGGCTTTTCAAAAAATTAGTTTTTATTGGCGTGAAGTTGCTTATTTGGAATATAGAGCTTCCCTGGTGGCTGAGACGATAAAGAACCTGCCTGCAACGTGGGAGACCTGGGTTTGATCCCTGGGTCGGGAAGATCCCCCTGGAAGAGGGAATGGCAACCCGCTTCTTGCCTGGAGAATCCCATGGAGAGAGGAACCTGGCAGGCTACAGTCCATGGGATTGCAAAGAGCGACTAACACTTTCACTTTCATAGGTGCTTTACAATGGTGTTAGTTTCTGCCGTACAGCCAAATGCATCAGCTACCCTTATACATATATCCCCTCTGTTTTGGATTTCCTTCCCATTTAGGTCACAGAGCCCTGAGGAGAGCTCCCTGTGCTGTACAGTAGGTTCTCATTAGTTAATCTGTCTTATACACGGTATCTAGAGCATATACACCTCAATCCCCACCTCCCAATCCATCCCACTCCCCTTCCCCACTGGTATCCATAGGTCCAAAGAATCTTTTTTATTCCTTGTGATTATTTTAATGTTCCCATCACTTAACACTTTTTTTTTTTTAAGGATTTAAAGGTAAAGCATCTTTCCAGAACCCTGCTCCATGTCTATCTAGAACTGGCCTCTACAAACATCCAGTCCAAGATGCCTCCTGCAGGGCAGGGAAGGAAGGTTGTCTTGGATATTGTTAAACAACGGGGTAACAAGAAGCGTTTTCCCGCTGGAATAAGGTCCCTGCCCTCAGCTGAAGGCTTCCCTGTGGTCCTAACCACTGTTTGATCTTTTCTTTTCCATCTGGAGTTGAAATGAATGATCCAGATCAGTGGTATGAAATCATGGTCTGCAAAAGACTGAGTTGGAAGCTGGCTGGGTCCCTGTGCCTCGTTAAAGCAAACAAATGTTATGAGCAGTTAAAACACCCTTGGAGACACTGTGTTTACATGTCTAACTTCTAACAACAAAGGAAACTAGAATGGGTTAGACTGGAGGTCTGGATCTCGTTGCCAGCAACACAATCAGTGTTCTCAGAGAACTGAGAGTCATTGCTTCTCTGTGTCTCCTGTCACTGCTCTTAACACTGATCCTCTTAATTTCCAGTTTCCTGGCCCCTTCCTTCCTTGGTCTTCCTAATGGCAAACGGCTTATTCCCACTGAAAGGTTCCTGGTCTCTGCAGTGAGGTTTGCTGAGTGGCTGTAACCTGACCACTCTCTGGTTTGTCTCAGAGAGGGAACTTGCCACCATCTGCAGTAGCAAGGCTGGTGTCTGGGGTCCTTATGAAATTAGGAAACATTTTCATTCTTCTTTAGCATGCTCTAGTTTTCACCATTCCTTCAGGGGTAAGATTTAACTTTTTATTTTTTCCATTTGGAGACAATCCTTGTATATAAAGAAAATTACTAACAGTTATGTCCCTTAATTTCAGAATTATATAATCCAATTTCTTCTGTTATGAGATGTGACATCAGTTCTACACAGAGTGGGTTTGATTCACAGTTATAAGTGAAAAAGATGCATTCAGAATTGGTCCAAAGGCTTGTCAACTGTCTTTGAGGTTTTGTTTATTAGTTAGTTTGCTTTTTAGAGGTTGTATAAAAAATAATTTTCCCATGATTTTTCATCTTCATTAGAAGTTCCACAGAAAAGAGATATCACAATAAAACTGATAAAGCTATAGGTGGCCTGATAAGAAAAAAAAAAGTGTGTGTGTATATATATATATATATATATAGAGAGAGAGAGAGAGAGAGAGAGAGAGACAGACAGACAGACAGACAGACAAACAGACAGAGAGAATGAGCAAAAGAGGTGACACAAATTACTGTATCAGGAATTAGAGAGGTGGTTTCTGGAAATACTAGGATATATTATAAATAACTTTATGCCAATATATTTGGCATATTTGGCAACTTAGATGAAGTAAAAAAAATCCTTTAAAGATACAAACTGCCAAAGCTCACTCACAAATAAATAACCTGAAACACCCTATGCTTTTTAAATAAATCAAAATTTTAGTTAAAAACTTCCTCACAAGAAAAACTCCAGCC
Organism: Bison bison bison; assembly: GCF_000754665.1. NCBI lineage: Eukaryota > Metazoa > Chordata > Mammalia > Artiodactyla > Bovidae > Bison > Bison bison. Next base: position 8,491,166 of record NW_011494720.1, read on the forward strand.
CCTGGTTGCTTCACTGGTAAATCATACCAAAATTTAAGGAGGAAATAATATTAGCTCTTTACAAACTCTTTCAGAAAATTTTAAGGAAAAGAATACCTTTAAACTAGTTCTATGAGGCTAACAGTATGCTGGTAATAAAACCAGATAAAGATGTCACAAAAAAAGAAATTTATAAATCAATAACCTTCATGAACATAACTGCAAAAACATTTAACAAAACTTTAGCAAATCAAGTCTGGTAATACATAAACAAAACATAAAAAGGATCATGGCCATTATGGCCAAGTATGTTTTATCCCAAGAATGCAAGATTGGTTTGACATTCAAAAATCTTTCCATTCATTTCACCATATTACACACTTATAAAGAAAAATCATATGATACTCTGATTAAATGCAGAAAAATACATTAGAAAAAAATCACATCTATTCATGATAAAAACTCTCAACAAACTAGGGGTAAAAAAGAACTTTCTCAGACTTGACAGGGTATCTAGGAAATATGTACAGATAATATCAAACTTCATGGTGAAAAACTGAGCGCTTTCTCCCTAAGATCGGGAACAAGACAATTATGTCCACTGACATCACTTCCACTCAACATTATTCTAGCCAGGGTAATAAGGCAAGAAAAACAAACAGAGAGCATCCAGATTGGAAGGAATTATGTATATGGAAAAATGGAATCTACAAAAAAGCTACCAGATGTAATAAGTGAAGTTAGCAAGTCTGCAAAGATACAAATGAATATATACAAGATTCAACTGTATTTCTACATAATAGAAATGAACAATTGGAAGCTGAAATTAATTTTAAAAATCATTTACAATTTCACTCAGATATAATATGCTGCTATTGCTGCTGTTTAGTTGCTAAGTCGTGTCTGACTTTTCTGCGACCCTATGGACTGTGACCCACCAGGCTCCTCTGTCCATGGGATGTCTCAGGCAAGAATACTGGAGTGGGTCGCCATTTCTTCCTCCAGAGGCTCTTCCTGACCCAGGGGTCAAGCCTGTATCTCCTGCTTGGCAGGCAGATTCTTTGCCACTAAGTCAGCTGGGAAGCCCCCAAATATAACATACTTAAGGATAAATCTGACAAAAGATGTCAAAGATTGGTGTACTAAAGACTGCAAAGCATTGCTTCATTTAAAAACATTTTAAAGATGGAATGAAAGGGAAGAATATACTGTGTTTACAGGTCAGAAGACTCAACATAGTTAAAGGCATCAGTTCTCCCCAGTTTGATCAATGCAATTTCAATGAAATCTCATCAGGACTTTTTTCATAGAAATTCGCAAGCTGACTAGAATTCATATGGAAATTCATATGACCTGAAATACCTAAAATTCTTTGGAAAAAAAGAGCAAAGTTGAATACATACACCCTCTAACTTCAAGACATTATAAAGAAATGACAAGAAACAATAATCAAGACTGTGGTATTGGAAGATATGTAGAACAGAGGAATAGAGAATAAATCATCTAGAAACTGACTCTCATATACATGGACAACTGATTTTGAAAAATGTGCAATGGCAATTCAGTGAAGGAAAGGTAGTCATTTCTACACATTTTGGTGGAATAATTGGATATTCTTATTGGGGAAGAAATCTTTGATTTATGTTTCATACACTGTATATGATGTAACTCAGATTGTAAACTTAAATGTAAAAATCTAAAAAGTTTTTTTATAAAAGTTTTTTTTAATAAAAATCTATAAAACTTCTAGAGGGAACACAGAAGACACATATTTGTAACCTTGGGTTAGGCTAGGATTTCTTATTCACAATACCTATAGCACAGTACCTAAAAGCACAAATTGGTAGATTAGACTTTATCAGAACTTTTGCATTTCAACAAAAACTATTTAGAAAATTTAAAGATAATCTGCCACGTACATAGAGAAAGCCTTTGCAAGCATACATTTGACATTGGACTTGTTTCCAAAATATATAAAGAGCCCTTAAAGCCTTTTGAAAGACAATTCACCAAAGAAGAGATATGAACGGCAAACAAGCACAAGAAAAGATGTTCAACATCATTAATCTTTAAGAAAATGAAAAATAAAACTATAGTGAGATACAGCTTACACATCTGTTAGTGTTAGTTGCTCAGTCGTGTCTGGCTGTTTACAACCGCGTGGACTATAGCCCACTAGGCTCCTCTGTCTATGGAATTCTCCAGGCAAGAATACTGGAGTGGGTTGCCATTTCCTCCTCCAGGGCATCTTCCTGACCCAGGGATTGAACCCAGGTCTCTTGCATTGCAGACAGATTCTCTACTATCTGAGCCACCAGGGAAGCACTTATCTATTAGACTGACAAAAATGAAAAAGACTAACCCTACTGAGTATCGGCAAAGATACGGAGGGTCTGGACTGTCCACTGCAGGGCGGAATGTAAACTACTACAACCTTTTCACAAGTTGTAGTTAAATGTATACCTACAACTTGACCCAGCAATTCCACTCCTAGACAATTACTCAGGAGAAATAAAACATTATGTCCATACAAAACCTTGCACATAAAATGTTCATAGTAGCTTTATTTCTAACAGCTCGATATAACAGCTCAAAACTGCAAACAAATTAAATGATCGAGAGCAGATCAGCAGTTGCCTGGGGAAGGAGAGTGGGTGGTGAGGAAGATTTCAACAGGCCATGGGGATCTTTTTAGGGTGATGGCTATATTCATTATCTTAATCGAAGCAATGGTTTCATGAATTTATATAAACATTAAAGCATTGCATTATTTTTAATATAATTAATGCAATATATTAATATAATTGCATTTAAAATAATTGACTTAATACAATTAAGTTGATGGCCTGTCAGTTATACCACAATATAACTGTTTTAAAAATTGAATACTGTGCTGAAGCTTAAAGACTAGTGCCAAGTATGATGCTTCAAATCTCCTAACTCTTTGCAAACATTTCAGAAACAAAATAGCCCAAAACGTGAATGATGATAATAACCACTGGACTCTTCTATTATTTTATAAACATCTGTCTGAATGTTAGTCCAAGTCACTTCTGGTATTTCTGTCACACGGGAGTCTCAGAACAGGTTAGCAAATGTGCCCTTTGCTCTATTCATGGGGGGAATGATTGGATTGAGAAGTGAATTAGGGAAGGCTGGTGTCAGGGGTCAGAAGCCAAAGGTGAAAAGTGCTCTTTTCAAAAGTGAAGTGAAGTCGCTCAGTCATGTCCGATTATTTGCGACCCCATGGACTGTAGGCTACCAGGATCCTCCACCCATGGGATTTTCCAGGCAAGGGTACTGGAATGGGTTGCCATTTCCTTTTCCAGGGGATCTTCCCAACCCAGTGATTGAACCCAGGTCTCCAGCACTGCAGACAGACGCTTTACCGTCTGAGCCACCAGGGAAGCATCATCTACTCAGTGCCTCACGTTCAGCTACGGAGGGGGGTGTGCTATGGTATGAGGATGCTGTGGACTAGAGCATTCTCAGCAGGAGACTCCCGCCTGCCCACCTTTCAACACAGAACGTTCAAAGTCAGCACAAGCTGGCTGGATCTGGCCTGACTCCAGGGTTGGCTGGAGGTTCCCTCCAATGGGTCTTTCCTCTGTGTGAACCAGGCAACTCACAAACATCAAGTGCTTGTCGCAAGCAGGCCAAGTTTAGGTAAGATTAATGGCTCCTGTTCTGTTGGCAAAGAGGTGAGTATGAGCACAGGCCGGAGCCCACCCAGTTTGCTCAGAACTTCGCTGGATTCATCACTGAAGGTGCCTTGTTCTCAGAAGCCCCTGGTCCCTGGCAAGCCTGCACTAGTTCGATTCAGCGCTCTATGTTCTATCAGGACACCTCTGCTTCAGAAAAGCCCAGGAAGCATCATCGTCGGTGAGGTTGGGAGTGTGCACCGGATAAGAAAGACGTGATGAGAGCTTAACCGAGGCCCCCAGTGCAGACTCTGTTCCCCTTTTAAGGAAGAATGATGTTAAATGACAAAGAAATAACAGCCAATGTGACACTGAAAACAACTATGAAAACCTTTTCAGCTGAGGATTCAGAAGGTAACACAACCAACCCTCCCTGGCCCTCCATGGCCAATTCTTCTCCCTTCTTTTACTCCAGAAACAGATGAACTCCTGAGATTTCTCTCCCCAAGAGACTCACTCTCTCTGCGGCTGGTCTCGCTGGTCACTGACACCTCTCTTCAGGCGGCAGCCCCCTTCCCTATGACTAGGAAGCCATAGCTAATGATCCGTAACTTAAAAACCCAGCAGGGCTTATCTGTGCTCAGCACTGACTGTCATTCTCTCGGGAGCCTTTCCTGTAAGCTGGTGTTTTGAGGGACCAAGCAGGCCTGTTTGGGGCCAGCCTCCTGGTGCAGGGGGAGGGCTTGCCTCCGGCCCCACTGCTGGCTGGACGCCTCAGGCACTCTGAGGTCTTGGGCACGGGTTCCATCTTCTGTGTGTCTGGGTTTCCTCTTCTAGAATGGAGATAATAATAGTGCCTGCCTCTTGGGTGATTCAAGAACCGAGTTAGCATTTGCAAAGTGCTCAGATGAATGCCTGGCACACAGGGAGCCCACAGACACATTTGTTGAACACAACACATAATTATTAAAGCACAGTTGATTTACAGTGTTGTGTGAATTACTGCTGTTCAGCAAAGTGATTCAGTTACGCACGTGTGTGCTCTGTCGCCTCAGCCGAGTCCAACTCTTTGTGACCCCTTGGACTGCAACCCTCCAGGTTCCTCTGTCCATGGGATTCTCCAGGCAAGAATAATGGACTGGGGTACCATTTCCTCCTCCAGGGGATCTTCCTGACCCAGGGGTTGAACCCAAGTCTCTTATGTCTCCTGTATTGGCAGGCAGGTTCTTTACCACTAGCACCACCTGAGAAGCGTTTGCTCAAATATGTGTCCATTGAGTCAGTGATGCTGACATATTTATAACCTCATATATCATATATGTATGATCTAACCTGACATATATATAACCTCAGTTTTACATATATATATTTATGTATGTATGCATATATATGTTTTTTTCTAATACTCTTTTCAATCATGGTTTATCTCAGGATACTGAATACAGTTCCCTGTGCTGTAGAAGAGGACCTCGTTGTTTCTCCGCCCTGTATGTAAGAGTTTGCATCCCCAGCCCCCAAGCCTTGCCTCCCCCTTGGCAGCCACCTGTCAGTCCTCCGTGTCTGCACAACATGGAATTTTTAGCAGCCGCCTAGAAGCAAACACAAAGCACAGGCGTCCCCTTCATCTAACCGCTCGGTACCTCTTGGCTCTTGGTTCTCTTCCAGAGCCTCACTAAGCTGATGTGTCTTATGGAAACTCACGACGTCTTGTGGAAACTGCCCCCATGGCAACGAAGCTGGCAGTCTGCCAGCTTCAAGCAGGAATGGCATCCGGCTGTGTGACTGGCATCTGTTTCATTTTCAGAGAGAAGAGCCTCTAACTCATCAACTGCCCAACTTAAGGCCAAGCTCAAAACTTAATTAAGGGTGTGGTTCAGTCTGTGCCAATGTCTACAAAATTCTTAAATTTGAAGATGTGTTGAGGAAATGGGCAAAAAATGCTGGAATTTAAGGGAAACGTTGCCATTCTTTTTGATGAATGTTGACCTCACCCTGTGTTTCTCCATTTCCTGCCACGCCAGGGACATTTTTCCCACGAGAGCAGCTCACTTGGAGCGGTGATCAGGTGTGGAGAGGCAGCCACGTGAACCGGGGAGGGATATTCTGAATGTTCCATAGCTAGACATCACCTTAGGAAATGGTGAAGCATTTCAGAGCACAAACTAGGAAAAAAAGAGAGCGTTTAGGTCCAGTAAATCGTTGTTGCTATTCAGTCACTAAGTCATGTCAGACTCCGTGACCCCACAGACTGTAGCCTGCCAGGCTCCTCTGTCCATGGGATTTTCCAGCAAGAACACTGGAGTGGGTTGCCATTTCCTCCTCCAGGGGATCTTCCTGACCCAGGGATTGAACCCACATCTCTTGTGTCTCCTGCACTGGCAGGTAGATTCTTTACCACTCGCGCCACCTGGGAAGTGCTTGCTCAAATTCATGTCCATTGAGTTGGTGATGCTATCTAACCATCTCATCCTCTGCTGCACCCCCGCCCCAGTAAAACAGGAAGATAAAAACCTTCTGGAAGTACTATGGGCCCTGCAAGTGAAAAGGACAGACCTCTGTTTTGGAGGAAGCCCTGTGGCTTCAGGGCTCCACGGACACCTGTTACCCAGCAGCTATCTCTCCTGAAATTTTCTCTGGGTCCAGGGCATAAGGTCAGACCTCTTCTGCCACTGGTCCCTGAAGATAGCTGCAGCAGGGAAAGATAAACAGCTTCCTGCCAACTCCAGGACACACGACATCTCTGTTCGCACTAGGAAAGCTTGTTTCAGTAGGAGGTGAACCTCAAAGGAACAGGCTTCGCGTCCAGCTTTCGCTGCTCCGACAGGGTCTTGGTTCACGTAACCGCCCTTCTGTGGGCGCTGCTCTAAGCCAAGGAACACAAGTGTCCCAATTCCAGCTTCCAACACAAACTTCCTTAGCTTTGTCTTCTCCCAGATGAGCATTCTTGCCTCTGCAGATGCAAGCCTCCGGGTCCTGGTCTTCCCCTCCAGTAGGATCACCCAGGATGCAAAGGCCACGGGCTTGCTGGTTAAATTGGGGTTCGGCGCCCCTCCTATGGGGCTGGCGCCCACATTTTTCCCCGTTAAACTCAGTTCCTTTCACAGTAGCCCCTCTCTCAGCCCCTTTGTTGGGTTGGGGGCTTTCTCCCAGAGCTGTTCAGATACTTTGGACATCTTCTCGCCCTGATGTGCCGGCAGTGGGAGGGCTCCCAAGACTTGGCAATTTACTGGAAAAGAAAATCAACAGAGACTGAACTTTTGTTTCAAGACTATGATGTCAAATATATTGCTTCTCTTCTGTGCAGACAAGCAGTTTAGAACTTGCCTTTAATTAGTAGTGTCCTAGCTTCCCTGGTCGGAGAAGGCAATGGCACCCCACTCCAGTACTCTTGCCTGGAAAATCCCATGGACGGAGGAGCTTGGTAGGCTGCAGTCCATGGGGTCACTAAGAGTCGGACACGACTGAGCGACTTCACTTTCACTTTTCACTTTCACACATTGGAGAAGGAAATGGCAACCCACTCCAGTGTTCTTGCCTGGAGAATCCCAGGGACAGGGGAGCCTGGTGGGCTGCTGTCTATGGGGTAGCACAGAGTTGGACACGACTGAAGTGACTTAGCAGCAGCAGCAGCAGCTTCCCTGGTGGCTCAATGTAAAAATCCACCAGCCAGTACTGGAGACGCAAGAGACACGATTTCAATCCCTGGATTGGGAAGATCCCCTGGAGGAGAAAACGGCAACCGTCTCCACTATTCTTGCCTGAAAAGTCCCATGAACAGAGGAGCCTGGCAGGCTATACAGTCTATAGGGTTGCAAAAGAATCAGACACGACTTAGCACTAAACAACAACGACAGAAAAAAACATAAGCCAGAATAAGGTTCATGCTTTTAAACCTACCCTGCTTCATCTCTTACCAAAAATATAACACTAAGAGAAGATAAAAAAAGGCCCCACCTTCAGAAAAGAGATGAATTCTTGCTGTAACATGTCATCATCATTTAAAATGACAACATTGTACGTAATATATACAATGTATACTTTTGCCTTTTCTCACTTAATCTTGATAATTTTTGTAAGAAGTTGACAGAGCAGGTAGATTTCCCTTTACCTTGTAAAGAGGACTTGCCTGAAGCCACATGATGGTGTAATCTCAGCGCAAAGGAAGAATTTGGTTCACCTCACTATGGTTCAGGATTGGATCTATCTGGGGTGGGGATGAGGGGTGGGGGGAACAGGCGTCCCTCAGCCTCTCCCAGCCAGCAGGACAGGGCCCTTGACCTTCTTGCTCCTCACCGCCCCCCACCCCCAGGGAAGGCAGCCTTTCAGCAAATGGTACATTGGAGTTAAGTCCAGAGAAGTGGGCAGTGCCAGCACCAGTCAAGAGGTTTGCTTTTTTTTTCTGATTCTTTTCACAGATAGTCATTAAGATCCAAGGCAGACACTCTTAGCAGAATGGTGATCAGGACTGACATCACGCTACAGCAGAACTCAGTGGAGGATGGAGCAGAAAAGCAAGGAGGCAGTGACTCCAGGGAGAAGGGGAGGTTCCCAGGTCTTTGTTGGAGGAGGCCTGAAACTGACCCTGGACAACAGTGAGGCCCGTTTCCACACCCTTAGGTGCTGTAGTTCAGTTCAGTCACTCAGTCATGTCTGACTCTTTGTGACCCCATGAACCACAGCACGCCAGGCCTCCCTGTCCATCACCAACTCCCGGAGTCCACCCAAACCCATGTCCATCGAGTCGATGCCATCCAGCCATCTCATCCTCTGTCGTCATCTTCTCCTGCCCTCAATCTTTCCCAGCATCAGGGTCTTTTCCAATGAGTCAGCTCTTCGCATCAGGTGGCCAAAGTATTGGAGTTTCAGCTTCAACATCAGTCCTTCCAATGAACACCCAGGACTGATCTCCTTTAGAATGGACTGGTTGTATCTCCTTGCAGTCCAAGGGACTCTCAAGAGTCTTCTCCAAAGTTCAAAAGCATCAAATCTTCGGCACTCAGCTTTCTTTATAGTCCAACTCTCACATCCATACATGACCACTATGGTTTTTCCAAACCATAGCCTTGACTAGATGGACCTTTGTTGGCCAAGTAATGTCTCTGCTTTTAAATACGCTATCTAGGTTGGTCATAACTTTCCTTCCAAGGAGTAAGCGTCTTTTCATTTCATGGCTGCAGTCACCATCTGCAGTGGTTTTGGAGCCCAGAAAAATAAAGGCAGCCACTGTTTGCACTGTTTCCCCATCTATCTGCCATGAAGTGATGGGACCAGATGCCATGATCTTAGTTTTCTGAATGTTGAGTTTTAAGCCAACTTTTTCACTCTCCTCTTTCACTTTCATAAGAGGCTCTTTAGTTCTTCTTCACTTTCTGCCATACGGGTGGTGTCATCTGCATATCTGAGGTGATTGAT
>NW_011494720.1:8500297-8522699 GCF_000754665.1 Bison bison bison
CTCCAGCCCAGCATTTCTCATGATGTACTCTGCATATAAGTTAAATAAGCAGGGTGACAATATACAACCTTGACATATTCCTTTTCCTATTTGAAACTAGTCTGTTGTTCCACGTCCAGTTCTAACTGTTGCTTCTTGACCTGCATATATGTTTCTCAAGAGGCAGGTCAGGTGGTCTGGTATTCCCATCTCTTTCAGAATTTTCCACGGTTCGTTGTGATCCACGTAGTCAAAGGCTTTGGCATAGTCAATAAAGCAGAAGTAGATGTTTTTCTGGAACTCTCTTGCTTTTTCCATGATCCAGTGGATGTTGGCAATTTGATCTCTGGTTCCTCTGCCTTTTCTAAAACCAGCTTGAACATCTGGAAGTTCACGGTTCAGGTACTGCTGAAGCCTGGCTTGGAGAATTTTGAGCATTACTTTACTAGTGTGTGAGATGAGTGCAACTGTGCGGTAGTCTGAGCACTCTTTGGTAGTCTGAGCTTTCTTCATGGCCGAGCTCGCTCATCCACACATGACTATTGGAAAGACCATAGCCTTGACTTATATGGGCCTTTGTCGCAAAGTGAAAGTGAAAGTGAAGTCGCTCAGTCGTGTCTGACTCTTTGCGACCCCATGGACTGTAGCCTTTCAGGCTCCTCCATCCATGGGATTTTCCAGGCAAGAGTGCTGGAGTGGATTGCCTGATGTCTTTGCTTTTTAACACATTGTCTAGGTTTGTCATAGTTAGGACCCCGTGATCTGCATAAAGTCAGGGTCTGTAGTGGGTACGAAATATAGATAACACACATGTGGGTGGGCAGACCTCACGCCATGGAATCAGTATAATCCTCAGGTGTGAATTTTCTCAAATCTTATAGGAGCTACTATTAATGGGGTCCCCAAATAACAAAAATTAAACTTTAAGCATGTAATACAACTTTAAAATGACATTTTATATGAAAGTATCTTTTCCTAGAAAAATCTCAGTAATACTTCAAAGTACTAAATTATGGACTACATTCTAGGCAGGGTTGTTTTCTGGTTAGGTGCATCAATGAAAAAAAAAAAAATATCACGTCTCCTCTTAACCCCTGCCCTGCACAGGGTCACAAACAAACCCAGGCTCTGACCGTGTCGCTGGTCCCTGTAGCTTTAGGAGAGAGCCTGACTGATGTAGGATGGGACCACAGGGCAGAGAAGGGAAGCCATGCCTGCCATGGCACCCAGCATCCAGAAGTCAGTGATGTGAGGAGGGAGTAGGGAGGTGCTTTGGTGGTCATCTGGACCTGTGGTTCACAAATACATCTTCATCAAGAGAATCCTCCCCTCAATGGAACTCTGATGGCTAAGTGACCAAGCCTGGGCTCCTTCCCAAAATCTAGCTCTAGGCAGAATGAGACACGACAGCTAAAAGCCTAGGCTGGTGCTGGCGAGCCTGGCACTGACTCCTTGGTATGTCACTTACTAGCTGTGTGACTTTGGACTAGTCCTTTTACCTCTCTGAGCCTGCTTTCCCACTAGTAGAGTGGAGGTGATATAACAGTAATCCTGCCTCAGGAGCGTGCCACGAGGCCTGAATGAGTCAGTGGGCTTATAGTGCTGATAACAGCTCCAGACGTGGGATGAGCACCACCTTGGTGCTCACTGTCACTTTATAGCAATAGGTTTCCTGAGTTGGAAGCTTGATAGTAGTAACTTTTGATAAGGCGTTGCTTTGCCGCCATGTGCATTTTGGCTTCTGATGCATTCCTGGACAAAGTAGGTAGACTTTTGTGTTTTCATTCCACATTGTCCAGGTTACCATCAGTGTTACTCTATAACAGACCACCCAAAACTTAGGAGGTCAAAATCACAGTTGTCTCACTGTCTGTGATCTTGTGTTTCAGGAATTGGGCAGAACTTAGAAGAGAGGCTCCTCTTTAATTCCCTGGGTTCAGCTGGGTGGTTCAGTTCTCATCCATGGGGTCTCTCTCCTTCCCTAGGACCTCTCATTATCCAGGGGTCCAGCCTGAGCTTCCAACATGGCTGGTGGCTTCAAAGAGGATGAAAGCTGGGTGGCTTCTTGAGGTCCAAGCTCAGAGGCCGCAGGTCACAACTTCCGCTTGGTCTAACAAGTCTTTGGGTAGGCTGGATTCAGGAAAGGGAATTCCCAGGTGGCTCAGATGGTAAAGAATCTGCCTGCAATGAAGGAGACCCCAGTTCGACCCCTGGATTGGGAAGATCCCCTGGAGAAGGGAATGGAAACCCACTCCAGTATTCTTACCTGGGAGATCCCATGGACAGTGGAGCCTGGTGGGCTACAGTCCATGGGGTCACAAAGAGTCAGACACCACTGAATAACTAACACTTGGGGGGGGTGCACACAGGCTGAGGGTGGGGTGCTGTTGGCACCCATCACTGGTGGTGCCCATCCTGCCGACAGTTTACCATGGTACTCTTTTTTCAGTTTTGCAACACTTATTACAATGTATTTTGCACGCCCTTCCCCTGCGGGTGCACATGTGCCCCCTTACCAGGGCCAGCACCATGGCGTGTTTATGCATTTTGCCTCGGAGCACAGCACGCAGACCGGCATGCTTAGTATGTGCTGTTTGAGCTAGGGGGTGAAGACATGGATAAATCTCAATTTTTACCTTGATTTGACAATAACAACAAGAATATTCTTTAAAAAAAACTCTCAAAACCATTTTTTGAGACTTCCAAAATGTCACATTTTCTTCCCTTTGTAAACCTTAATACATGTACTTCTGTTTCAGCCAGTAGGTATTCAGCTTTTGGGCACTACAAATAGAAAAATAACAGGTTAAAAGGATTCTGTGAGAAAAAAAATGTATTTCACCCAAAAGGCAGATAAAGAGGTTTCACTGGAGTGTGTACGGGAACCAGGACTTTAGATATTTAAGTGCTAAAAAAAGTGAAGTAAGATGCATATATGTGTGTCAGAGGGTGCATCTGAAATTTCAAAAATGTGGACAGTTTTTAAAGCAAAGTGAAGTTGAACAATAAAAGCAAGTCCCTATAACATCTCTAGGGAATCTGCACTTTAGCCTCAAGGCACATTCTTGCCTCAAATCTTAGTAAATAGATTTTTCTCTTCATAGAGCCCTATAAAGCAGACCCTAGGTTGGCATAAAGAAGTTTTGTTTTCAACTTTGCATTCAAGCTAAACAACATGTCATTTTTTGTGTAACCTAAACTCTCCAGGAAAGAAAATCTCAACTGTGTTGAGAAAGCCAGCCAAGCCATGGACTCACCAAGGGGAGTTCACGCATCCCACTCTACTCCCACACAGGCCCTGGGCTCCCCACCTTAAGTGTCCACGTATATGGCAAGCCATAGTTATCTGTTCAGATTTACTGATAGACCTTGTCTAGGGTATAGGCTTTGGGTCTGGCAGATAAAGCCTGCAATAATTCTTATTAACTCCAAAATCTCTGTTTTGAGGTTTTTATTAGCAAATAGCAGAGCTACAGAAGCAACCTATCAAGGCCATCAGTGATGATTAGCTGCAAATTTTATCTGGCTTCCGACCCAATTTATGTGAACCCGGGCTTTCAAGCTTATTTAACTATAGAAGATCCATGTATGCACGTGTGCTTAGTTGCTTCAGTCGTGTCCGGCTCTTTGCGACCCTGTGGACTGTATCCTGCAGGCTCTTCTCTGTCCATAGGAGATCCACATCTCATTTAAAACTGTGCAAAGGTCTCACAATGATTCATGGTGGTCAGAAGAGAAAGAGAAGCTACACAAAGGAGGGGTCACACGGTATGGATTAGAAGGATTTTTGTTTTCATTTTGAGGATTCTTACTAGGTCCATGTGAATTCGTTATAGTCTAAGGGAGCTTACTATCAATAACCCTTCACAGTTTGGGAAAGCAGAGAAATTTCTTTTTTTTTTTTTATTCTTAAAACCTAGTTGGCAAAGCCTAGACCCCAGCTAGCTACACACAGTGATCCATGGAACTCTTCCTCCTGCCTGCGGAAATATGATAAGAGCAAGAGAGACAGAGAAGGGTGTTCACGCACGTGTCTACTGTGGCTCAGAGCATAGCTCCTGATGGAGCCTGTGGCCTGGTTCATCCTGAGCATCACGACAGAACCGCTCAGATACCATGGCTCCCCAGGCCAGGCCACCCTGTTACGCTGCGTGGGCCAACAGACCGTGGGCATGAGGAGGGACAGGGACCCAGAAGGGCTGAAGAACCTTGTGGTGCCCGTCCTAGGACTGGGTGGGGGAAAGTGGTCCTTCCGACATTCTCTCTCCAGGTCTCCATGTCCTTTCCTGCCTGTTTCCCCTCCACATCCCTGGCTCTCCTTTACGCACCGAGGTTGAACCCACAGGACAGATCCAAGCCTTATGAGGCAACCTCAGCCCGCCCCCCACTCTGACCTCCAATTCGTAGACTTTGTGGCCATTGTGGCTGTTCCTTGCCGCCTCCTGATGAGAGCATCTGCACACCGCTCCTCCCTCTACCCCCGAGTTGAGCAGGGCTCTTCCCCATATGGCCAGCTGCCCCCAGAGCTCAGAGACAAACCCAGAACCCAACTCTAGGTCTTCCCTCCAACCTTCCTGAGACGTCCTTCAACCTCCTGCCATCAGGAGCTTGACCTGAAGCCCGGTAGGACCCTCTCCTCAGGAACTCACTAGCAGCTGAGTGCACAGCAAGTCACATCAGTGCTTTTATTCCAGTGGCTGGCAAAGTTTCTTATCTTCTATGATGTGGGAAAGCCATCTGACATCATCACGTGCTCTGCCTGACTCAACTTAGGTACATCGTGGGCCCTCAGTTCCATACATCTTTTCCCTCCTTATATTCAAAGTCAAGCTTATGAACCCTGAGGGAAAACTCTCCCCCAAATCCTCTACCCTTGTAATTCAAAGCCTTGCTTTCAATCCTCCTGTCTCTGCTATAGAAACTCGGTCAAGAATCTGATGCTTCTCTTGGCTTCCACGATGCTTATTGGGACTTCCATGGTGGCTCAGATAGTAAAGAGTCTGCCTGAAATGCAGGAGACCCAGGTTCGATCCCTGGGTTAGGAAGATCCCCTGGAGAAGGAAATGGCAACCCACTCCAGTACTCTTGCCTGAAAAATTCCAGGGACAGAGGAGGCTGGTGGGCTACAGTTCATGGGGTCGCAAAGAGTCAGACACGACTGAGCGACTTCACTTTCTTTCCTTCTTTTTTGGCTATTGACCCTGGTAAGCAGCCTTTGCTACATAGGCATTCTCTTCAAAGGCAGGCATAAGAGCTGTTCTTTACTTCTAATTTTAAGTTGATTGAATCTAGGACTTGGACAAGGCAGGAGTACAGGGTTTTGCTTTTTGGGCTTGAGGTGTAATGTGCGTCTAATAAGCAACCAAAGCTAGATGGCTTTTGTTGATACAATAACGGATTGGGAACGAGGCAAGTCCTTACTTTTAAGAAATCATCCCTGAGGTTTCTGTGTGAGAGACGCCATCAGTGCTGTCAGACGTGGTGCAAGCAGTGGGTGCAAAGACTCTCAGGTAACACCTCAAATACGCTCGTTTCCAAATTGCTTTTGCCCTGTGCAGCACGAGCCCAAACTCTGACCCCAGGCTGGATGCTCTGTGTCAGGGAAGGAGGCTGACCGAGTCGACCAAGGCTGTGGCTGCTTATCTGCCTTGTCACTTGACTCCATGTCAGAGGCTCTAACAAAGGACCACAGGCTGGGGGCTTAAACAACACGGTCCTGGGGGCCAGAAGTCCAAGGTCATGGTGTCAGAGGGGTTGGTTTCTTCCGAGGACTGTGAGGAAACTTTTGGTCCGCTCCTCCCTCCTAGCCTCTGGCACTGGCTGGCATTCCTTAGGGTTCCTCGATTTGAAAGTGGGGTTCTCTATGTGTGTTCACATTGTCTCCCCTACCCTGTACACACCTCATTCTCTTCAGATGGCATTTCTTTTATAAAGACACCAGTCATTGGATTAGGACCCCACCACACTCCAGTGTGACCTCAATTTAACTTCATTACATCTGCAATAACCCCATTTCCAAATAAGGTCCTTCCGAAGTACCAAGGGTTGGGACTTTACCATATGATGTTTTTATGGTGGGGCAAGAAGGGTGAAGAGCAAGACACAACTCAGCCCGTAAGAGTCCCCTTTCTCCTCCTTGGGCTGCTCTGAACAGTTTCTAAGAGTCGAAAGACTTCTGAGACTTCCCTGGGGGTCGAATGGGCCATGGGTTCGACCACAGGTCGGGAACTACGATCCCACATGCTGCACGGAGTGACTTAAAAATATCTTTTAAAAAAGTCAAAAGACTTCTGATGCCAGGCTGTCTTTTGCCACATCCCTCATTTCAGAGATGCATCCACTGTCTGAGGCCCTCAAGGCAGAGGAGCTGCGCTTTTTACCCAGTGGACACTGGGAGCAGGGATCCTTACCGGAGCTCTCGGCCTGACTTAAGATTGATGACAAGAAGGTCAAGAAGAGTGCATGAAGCAGGTCTGTACTGGTGTTGAATTCAAATTGGATATGATTTCATTCCAGGGCCCATGGAGACTCTTACTCACGTTGTCTTCTTTTATAAATAATCTTCAGCTTTTGTTAGTACCCTCAATGTCAAGCACTCAATTTAGCTCAAAATCAAATTACTCATTATATTCAGCTAAAATTCCAATGGCTCATTAAGCCAAGCCTGTGGCATGATGAAGTTAGTGACCTTGCATGAATGAGCAGGTGACTAAGGTGTCTCGGAGCCAGCTAATTAGGTAACACTTTTATTTCTCCTCTTGAAATGTTAGACAAGCCATACGTGTTGAGAGGTCTGAGAGCTCAGACATGAACAAGTTCGTGCACCGGCATCTCTAAGACATCTGTGTTCTCACTGTTCACTCACCTTTGACACCGAGGACCCACTGAGGCTGGAGCTGACGTCAGGGCTGTCTCCTCAGATAGTAAGAACTTCTTCCAGTAGCAGAAAAGAGGCAAAGGTGTCTCTCCATCCCTTGCCCTCAAAGACACCAGAAGCTCCATCTTTCCTCCAGAATCACACAAGAGGCAGGGAATCGAGTTTGACTGAGAGCATAAAACTTTAGAAGACAAAGAATTGGAGTAGTTTTTTTTCACTGAACTGTATTTGATTTACAACTGTTGTGTTAGTTTCAAGTGTACAGCCAAGTGATTCCGTTTGACACATACATAATATATATATTCGACTATATATTTTATTGTGCATATTACATAAATATTACAATAGTATATACTGCATTCATATATTACACATATATATTCTTTTTCAGATTCTTTTCCAGTAAACATTATACATTATTACAACATATTTAATATAGTTCCCTGTGCTACATGTAGGTCCTTGATGTTTATCTGCTTTATTTATTTCAGTTGTGTATGGAGTAGTCACTTTTAAATACCACACAGTTTTTAAGCCCCTCCCATCTCAGCCCCTGAAAATACGTCTGGTCTCAGAGCCACAGAGGCCAGCACATTCAGGGCTGTCTCAGCACTCCTGATCACTGAGGAGTCAGGACCCAAGTCCAGGGGCTCTTGTCCTTGTGTCTGTGGACCCCCCCCTTTCTGCCTTCCCTCCCTGTTCCCTTCTCCCTCCTGCTGAATAAGCAACCCATTGTTTAGGGAGCTCATGTTTGCCCTAGGCTGGAATTACCTTCTCTGCCCAGACTCACTCTTTCTGCCAGCTGACAGTGTGAAGATATCACTAATATTTTGTTGCCAGGTTTGAGTTAATATTAATGTCAAAAGTATAGACAGCCTGGGAATAATTATGGACATCTCCAGACACATCATATTATCTTTGGCATCAATTTTACTTGGTTGAAAATGAAACTCTAAATGGACACTAAGCATTCAGTTTGTTACTCATATGACTATTCCCGCACAACTCAAATGAAATATTGACCCATAACAGGGTTTATACTTGCTTAGAACACTTTCGGAGACTGAGGTCGAGTGGAGCATGGATGATCCCTCACTAGTTAGCGCTCACAACTAGTTACAGAGCATCTTAAAACCCAGATCAGAGAAGCGGTGGTGCAAAGTCAAAGGCAGAATTAACTATGACAGCAGAGTCAAGGGGACAAGCCAGGGTTGCTGACTGACAGGTGGTAAAAGCCAGTAGCCAAGAAAATATGGAGATCCACTTTGGGAATCTGTGCTAAGCTGAAAGCTGGGAGGAACCAGAAGTCCATGCAGCCCAGTGAACACCAGCAGAGCCTGTCTTAAGTAAAAGACTCTTCTTGACGTTTTCAAATACTGCCATTTATACCTTTGTACCTACCAGCATTGGGTCTGAAATGTCAGATCCAAGCCAGCTCTGTTTACATAATGTTTGCAGTTTTGTAGGGTCAATCTGTGGTTCAGTTATGTTTAGAACCGTGCAAAATATTATCTGTTATCAACAGATTGAGATTAATCCTCCTTTTCAAACTGGAATGCTCTATTTTTCCATATTTACAGTATTCACCACGGAAATGAATGGATAGATAATCCTTGGGTAACCTGTTAACACCAATACTGGCTGGGAGAAGTGGTTTCCAGCCTGGGAAAGAATGTTTGGCTAACAAATGGTTAATGATGAACCTTGCTCTCCTAGTTCAAACTTCCAACTAGATTTTTAATAATTTCCCAACCCAACCCTCTAGAAGGACCCCGGAGTCTTTTACGCTTTATCTGAACTTGTAATCACTGCCACTTACTCCATAAAGTCCTCCATATATACGGCAAGGCCTTGGAAATATGTGGACGGGGACTTCATTCATCTATTGATTTCTTTTGTTTGATGAGGTGGAGAGGCAAAGATGGCCTGAGGTCTGATGGGCCGAGAGGAGAAAAGAATGGAAGCCGTCACCTCCCTTCACTGCCAAGGCTTCATGTTGTCCTGATCGCTTGCTGGTGGATCTGGGAGCATGAGGCATGTAATAGCACATCTCCAATAGAGTAACTTTGTAAAACCAAAACTGGGTTTTTAGGGACTTCCCTTGTGGCCCAAGGGTTAAGAATCTGCCTTGCAATGCAGGGATGCAGGTTCAATCCCTGGTCAGGGAACTAAGATCCCACATGCCATGGAGCAACCAAGCCTGAGCCAAAACTATAGAGTCTGCATGCTGCAACGAAAAATCCTGCATGTCACTATGAAAGATCCCGTGTGCTGCAACTAAGACCCAATGCAGCCAAACCATAAAAATTAAAAAAAAAATTTTTAACTGGGTCTTTATTGTAAACTCAGTTTAAGTGGGAGAGTTTATAGAATTCAATATATTAATTCATTCAGTAAATACTTACTGAGAGTTAATATCATGCTTGGTATATTCTAGATGCTGGGGATTCAGCAATAAAGGTAAGTCCATCCCTCAATTGGGAGTCTTAACAGATACGCTCTACCATATATAAAATAGACAAGCAACATGGATTTACTGTAGAGCACAGGGAGCTATATCCAATATTTTGCAATAAACCGTACAAACTGTAATGGAAAAGAGTTTGAAAAAAAATAGACATTTACCTTTCTGTGCATAACTGAATCACTTTGCTGTATACCTGAAACAACTATACTATTGTATTAAGGCACAAAAAAAGAAAAAAGAAGTCCATCCTTCAAGGAGACTGTATTTCATTATGTCTGTGGGAGAGAGGGTCATGGTAGATGAATAATGGACAAGTAAATAAATGTACATGTGAGCAGGTGATACCTACTGTGAGAAATACAACAGTGTGTAGGGTGAAAGAGTGATGGCTGACGCTGAGAGTGATGACCTCCCTCTGATCAGTGGTCCTGTAAGCAGAGACTTAAGTACTGCAGCCACCACGCTCCCCAGCCCGCCCCTTGCCCTGCCCCCACCATAGGAGTTCCTAACACTGTCTCATTCCCCTTCAGTCCACAGCCCACACAACTCAGCTTAAGAGACCCCACTGCTTTGGGGCCAGAAAGCAAAGGGGATCATTATTCACCAGGAACTTTAAAAGCAACTGAGCCAGGCGTAACATACAAAGGATTTGAAGGGCGGTGTGACCTGGTATCATTATGTCCCCTTCCCTTCCCTTCTGGTTTCCAGGTTTGTTAAAATCCCTTGAGCTGGGAAGAAGGCAGAGAGTCAAGGATGAAGCAGGTCAGGAAGACGTGAGCAGGGGGTTCTGAGGCTAAGGACCACCTGGGAGGGAGCTGGGGCCACCTGATGGAGTCCCTCTGAAATTTGGGGGATCTAAATAGGGGGTACCCAGTGGCAGTGCTGTGCTTCCAGGGTGCAGTCTGGGAGTCCAGCCCAGACGTGTCGCAGCAGCTCCAGAGGCTCTGGAGGCCAGAGACAGATCCAGGGACTGTCTGTGCCTCCAGAGGGGTGTGGGAAGACAGCATCTTGACGTTTCCATGGGCCCAAATGCAGCATGGGAATTGGGGGGTGAGGGGGATTGGGGGGGAAGCAGGAGGAGGGGAGCGGGAAGCAAATGGCAAGCGCACTGGTCGCTGACCTGAACCAAGGGCAACAATTCAGGGGCACGAGGGATGCCCACACAGCCGGGAGGCTGTCCACCCGGCACGGGGAGGCCGCACGCCTGGCGTAGCCCACCTGACGACGAGGACCACACGGGGCGAGCTTCACCTGCGCTGGATTCCAGAAGCAGATGCAGACTGAGATGGGGACGTCCCCATCCCCCACCTGCTGGGCACAACCCAGGGAGGGGAGGCACGGGGACTGTGATGCTAAGACCAGCCTTTGAACCCACAGCTGCCAAGAAATCTCTACATTTGACGGAGTTTCCCAGACACGACTAGGATAAAGTCATGTCTGGATGTGTTTAGTTTTTAACTGAACGGGATTCAGAGCCAGAAATGTATCTAATTGTTCTAATTATGAAAAATTAACTTTTACTCACTCCAGCTTGCCACTGCGAAAATTAGTTCCTGCTACACAAAACCAAACTAGCCAATTCGTGGGAATTTGTGAGACCGACTTACTTGTGCATAAGTAACAAGGATGCCACTGAGCTCTGCCAAGGAGCTGCCCCAGAGTTCTGCTTTGAGGCAAACCCAGGCCTGGTTCCAATACTGGATTCTCCATGAATGACCTGATACCCTGAAGGTGGCTGCTCTTTCATATTTGAACCTGCTATGATGATACTGGGTCTTTATGTTCGCTGTGAGAATTAAGGTATTTGGAAGTGTGTGAAGCACTAGAATGGAAGCTTCCTTTGAATGCCTGTGGCTGCCAGGCCATGCGTCCCTTCTGGGGAATGCCTGCCAAACAGGGCATTTGCTCCTGTTGGCCCTTGTCACATGGCAGGTGCACAAGCCAAGGACAATGAGGATCCAGGCAGAACACGAGGTGGTTTTGGATGAGCCGAGAATATCCTTCAGAGCATCTTCCTTGGTGTGGTTGAGGCCAGATGCACATACAAGATGCTTGACCTGTTTCTCAACCATCCTGAGCTGCGGTTCTGGCTTTCCGTGAAGCTTCCTTCACTCCCTGAATTGGACATCCCACATGGCCCCTTGTCCCCTTTGGGTCCTTGAAATGAACCATCATTCATGCCTGTATATCTTTTATGTAACCTCAAAGAGCATATGAACATACATCAGGCAAATAAATAAATTTACATCAAGCAAATTAATAGAAGCCAGCAAATAAAATATGAGTAAACCAACAAATGTGGGTTTCCTTGGTGGCTCAGTGGTAAAGAATCTGCCTGCAATGCAGGAGACATGGGCTCGATCCTTGGGTTGGGAAGATCCCCTGGAGGAGGAAATGGTGACCCACTCCAGCATCCTTGCCCAGAAAATCCCATGGACAGAGGAGACTGGCAGGCTACAGTCCATGGGGTCATATGAGAGTCGGACACGACTCTGAATAAACGACAACAACCAACCGACAAATAAAATACAAACCTCTCATTGGCAGTTTGCATCAAAGCAATATGCCAATCTGGATGGGTAAGGGGGTACCTTGCAGCTGTGTGAGTCGCGTTGTTTGTTAGACGCTCTTATTGTGTAGCATGCCACGGGACATCCGTTGTAGCATCCTTTGTCCACCTTGCAGACCCATCAGCAAGCCACTTCCCAGGAAGCCCCCGCTCCTTGGACAGAAGTGGACATCTGAGTGCATGTCTGGGGACTGAAGTAGGCTGGGTGAGGCCTGGGAACAGCAGGGCCCCCAGCAGCTGTATTTTGTCCCAGAGCTGGAGCCCCAGGGTAGAGGGAGGCCAGTGCTGCCCTCTGCAAAGCACCTCCAGCTGCTGCAAAGAAATGGCAGCATCCAACTCATCCGCACATCGTTTGAAGCAGGTTTGGTCACCTGCAAAGAATCGTAAACTGTCCTGAGTAAGGGTGATGGGGATGGGGGATAGGGTGTCTTGGGGACCGCTCTTCTAGATAGGATTGCACTCCAGAATCTGCTCAGAGGGGAAGCAATTTTGGGGCTGAGGGAGGCAGAGATGGCCAAGGTTTGGAGACGGAATAGAGAGAAGCCAGATCTCAGCCATGCCCTGCCCAGGAAGGACGGTTCATTTAACTGGGTGCAGTGTGTCTTTTAGAAACTCGATTTCTGTTCCTGGGCTAAAGCAGTTTCCCATAAATTTTCTTTAGTTGACTGGGTCCCATGAATTCACTTTTCGTCAGAGCCAACTTTCTTATCAGCAAAGTAGTTTGCTACTCTGCGTAGAGGCAGACCAGACAGCTGTAGAGAGCTGCTGCTTTGACAGTATTTACAAAGAGCTTTGGAGACAAGATATGATCTTTTTCATGGTCTTTTTCCTTTTTCAATGAGAAAATGTTTCTTGCAATAAATGTGCTCATCACTTAGTAATTCCACAAGCCTGGGATTGTTTAGCTAAATTTGTTTTTTGTGTGCCAGTCATATACAAATTTTTTCAAGTTTGATGGTGCAAGAGTGAGAGAAAGGAATGGAACAAAGGATCACGGTTACTCAAATGCATATCTTTGGTGGGGGATTCCTCTTTAAAAATGAAGGGCATTACAGAGTTCTGGAAGCTGTGGCACGCAGGATGCAAGGTTGATTAACTCCTCAGGCAGGACATGGAGTAAAACCCACAGAGGATGTGTGACTACTCCAGGCATGTTGTTGCTGTCGTTTAGTCACTAAGTTGTCTCCAACTCTTTGTGACCCCATGGACTGTAGCCCACCAGGCTCCTCTGTCCATGCAATTCTCCAGGCAAGAACACTGGAGTGGGTTGCCATTCCCGTCTCTAGCTCCAGGCATAGGGGACAGTATATGCCAAGGTCCTAGGAGAAGATAGAGCTTGGAGAATTCCAGGATCAGAAAGATGACTGGATCATCTCGTCTTGAGAGCAGGGAGCAAGAGGAAGAGAGAGATGAGCTAGAACTGGAGAGGCTAGAAAGGATCAGACTACAGGGGCACCAGGTGCCACAGCAAGAGTTTCATGGTTTATCCCATGAGAAGGAAAAAGCACAAAATGGTTCAGTTCAGTTCAGTCTCTCAGTCATGTCCGACTCTTTGCGACCCTATGAACCGCAGCACACCAGGCCTCCCTGTCCATCACCAACTCCCGGAGTTCACCCAAACTCATGTCCACTGAGTCAGTGATGCCATCCAGCCATCTCATCCTCTGTTGTCCCCTTCTCCTCCTGCCCTCAGACTTTCCCAGCATCAGGATCTTTCCCAATGAGTCAGCTCTTTGCATGAGGTGGCCAAAGTATTGGAGTTTCAGCTTCAACATCAGTCCTTCCAATGAATACCCAGGACTGATCTCCTTTAGGATAGACTGGTTGGATCTCCTTGCAGTCCAAGGGACTCACAAGAGTCTTCTCCAATACCACAGTGCAAAATGGTCAAAAATATATAAAAGAGAGGGGGGAGGTTGGGAGGGTGAGGGGGGGTGTAACTGGGTTTACATGTGAGGATCGCCTGGCTGCAGCAGAAAGGATTGGAAGCAGCGGGATGGGGAGGCTTGGACAGAGACCCCTGTGGTGATGGTGCCAGAGCCTGGGTCCCAACTAGGGTGAATGGAGAGGAGAAATGGACCAGTCAAGAGACCAGGAGGGTGATCTCGAAAGGACTCAGCCCTGGGTTGTGGATGCAGAGTGCCAGAGAGGGAACAGAAACGTTAGTTTGTTCAAAACTTTGTTTACAGTTGCAGAGGTGGGTAGAGCATTTGACTGCAGACTTTTGTTTACATTTGTATCGGTTTCCTAGAGCTGATTTAACACAGTTACCAGAGACCAGGTGGCTTGAAAGAACAGAAATTTATTCTCTCATTGTCCTGGAGACCAGAAGTCTGCCATGATGATGTCAGTGGGCCAGGCTCCCCAGAGGCTCACGGGGAGAACGCTTCCTTGTTTCTCTTGCCTCTGGTGTTGCCAGCAATCCTCGGCGTTACTTGTGGCTGCCTCACTCCAGTCTCTGCCTGTCTTCACATGCACTTCTTCCTTCTGCGTGTCTCTGTATCTAGATCTCTCCTTTTCTTGAGACAGCAGTCATTGGATCTACGATCCACCTTAACCCACACTGACCTCAACCTAACATGATTTTATCTGCAAATGAAGTCACATTCACAGGCACTGGGGATTGTGACCTCAGTATATCTTACGTGGGGCGGGGAGGTGGAGGGGACACAGTTCAACAGACGATATCCTGTATCTTAAGATAGTACCCTGTCATGGCTGATGATGTTGTAAATAAACATAAGAGATCAACAGTTTCCCTGAGTGTCATAGTTGTCTTTATTATTGTATTACAACTTGTTGATTTTATATATTGTAGCATGGTCAATATCCACAGCCTCACAAATGAATTCAGAATTGGTGGAATCCATATTACGAAGTCATACTACAGCTTACTGGTTTCTCTATTGTTATAGACATTTCTCATTTTCCTAAAAAATATTTTGGTTAAAGTGATTTACGGTGAATTTCATTGATGACTTTCTCCTTTTCCCAGAGGAAAACATGGCTAAATATCATAACTATGTTAAATTCAATCTCTGAAGATGATAGCCACAGAATTCTATTGAGAATATCATCTCTGTGAAGGCTCTTATAGCCCTGGAAGAGAGCCTCATGGGTCCAAGTCCTGGATTCTGGAAGAACTGACATACCCAAGCCAGGCTGAATTTGTGATAGTTCTCCTAGTGAAGAATATACACATGCCCAAACGCATTTCAGTAAAGACATCACCCCATAGTAAATATGATGCCCTTGAGGCAGAAACACTGTAAGTTTTACAGAGTTAAGTTATTATGGAAAACCTCAGATTGTTGCAAGTATTTGTATATTTATCTGTGTGCATATATGTTACCTTACCAGAAACAATGGACGTGAAAAATGACCCACTTTATTTTTGTAAGTCCCCAGGAAAAAATGGATAAACTATTGCAATTTTTCCATTCCCATAAACACATGCATTTTGTGTGTTTATATACCCAGAATATGCTTTTCAAGTTCAGACATAACATTACTTGCCTTTGTTGCTTGGCCTGCCCCATTTGTTATAGTCTACAAGGCCATCAGGGTTATATCAACAAGACTTCAACTTGCCCTCAGCCAAGATGCACAGATTACAGTTCAGCCAACAGAGAGACCCAGTCATGCTCCTGCTGTCTGTGGTAAGTCAACCCTCCAAGCCCTGGTGAGATCCCTCCCTGCTAGCATTTTGCTCCTCAGCCTTCTTTCTAATCATCCCTCTGGGTCTCATGAAGTCTCAAGACCTAGAGTACAGTTGATCTTTGAACAATGAGGGGGTTGGTGGAATCAGTCCTCTAAACAATCAAAAATCCAAGTATGGCTTTACAGTTGGCCCTCCGTACGTGAGGTTCCACGTCCTCAGATTCAACCATCATGCGGTACTGCGCATGCGTGTGTGCTCAGTAGTGTCTGACTCCTTGCGACCCCGTGGACTACAGCCCACCGGGCCCCTCCATCCGTGGGATTTTTCAGGCAAGAATGCTGGAGTGGGTTGCAATTTCCTTCTCCAGGGGATCTTCCTGATCAAGAGATCGAACCCATATCTTCTGCGTCTCCTGCATTGGCAGGTGGATTCTTTACTACTGAGCCACCTGGGAAGCTATAGTACGTGGTATGCATGTATTATTTATTGAAAAAATCCACTATCAGTGCACCGGCTCAGTTCAAACCCGTGTTGTTCAAGGGTCAACTGCATTGCATCTATTTCAACTATAGCAATAAGCTTCTTAAACCCAAGTTCCTTAAATGTCCCTAAACCTGGAAACTAAACCTACAGGTCAACTCCACATCATTCTTTTTCTCCAGCTTTATTGAAATATGATTGACATATAACATCGTATGAGTTTAAGACATGCAATGTGATAACTTGATGCGTATATATTACGAAATGATTACCACAATAAGGTTAGTTAGCATATCCTTCACCTCGTGTAATTATCATCTTTTAATTATGGTGGTGGTAGTACTAACATTTGAGATTTACTCTCTTAGCCACATTTAAGGATAAAATTCAATATTATTAACTATAGTGGCCATGTTGTATATTAATCCCAAGAGCTTATTCATATTATAACTGAAAGTGCATCCTTTGACCATCACACTCATTTCCCTTCACCCCCAGCACCTGGCAGTTACCATTCTACCATTTCTATGAGTTTGGCTTTTTCATATTCTCCATGTAAGTGACATGATACAGTATTTTGCCTTTTCTGTCTGACTTACTTCACTTAGCACAATGCCTTCCACATCCATCCACGTTGTTGCAAATGGCGGGATTTCCTTCTTTCTTATGGCTGAATAAATATCCCATTCAGTTCAGTTCAGTCACTCAGTCGTGTCTGACTCTTTGCGACCCCATGAATCGCAGCACGACAGGCCTCCCTGTCCATCACCAACTCCCGGAGTTCACTCAGACTCACGTCCATCGAGTCAGTGATGCCATCCAGCCATCTCATCCTCTGTCGTCCCCTTCTCCTCCTGCCCCCAATCCCTCCCAGCATCAGAGTCTTTTCCAATGAGTCAACTCTTTGCATGAAGTGGCCAAAGTATTGGAGTTTCAGCTTTAGCATCATTCCTTTCAAAGAAATCCCAGGGTTGATCTCCTTCAGAATGGACTGGTTGGATCTCCTTGCAGTCCAAGGGACTCTCAAGAGACTTCTCCAACGCTGGAGTTTTAGGTATATGTATTTCTTTATCCATTCAATGGGCAACGAGTTTGTTCTATATTTTGGCTATTATGAATAATGCTGCAATGAATATGTGGACATATATATATATCTCTTCAAGATAGTGATTTTATTTCCTTCAGATTAAAACCCCAAAGTGGAATTACTAGCTTGTGTGATCATGCTATTAAATTAGCTTATTCATTTTTTTGAAGAATCTCCATCCTATTTTCCAAAATGACTGTATCATTGGTATTCCCACCAGCAGTGTACTAGGGTTTCCTTTCCTCCACACCCTCACCAATACTTGTTATCTCTTGTTCTCTTTTTTTTGAAAATAGCTATTCTAACAGGTGTGAAGTGATAGGGTGCTGTGGTTTTCATTTGCATTTCCCTGATGATTAGTGATGTTTAGCATCTTTTCATGTATTTTGAGGCCATTTTGTATTATCTACTTTGGAAAATTTTCTATTTAGGTTCTTTCTCCATTTTTTTAATCAGCTTATCTGCTTTTTTGCTATTGAGTTGTATGAGTTCCGATATATTTTGGATATTAACCCTTTATCAGACTTATGGTTGCAAATATTTTCTCCCATTCCATAGGTTGTCTTTTTATCTTGTTGATCATTTCTCCTGTTGTGCAGAAACTTTTTCATTTGATATAGTTCAACTTGTTGATTTTTATTTTCATTGCTTATGCTTCTGGTGTCATGTTCAAAAAAATCATTGCCATTACCAATGTCAGGAAGTTTTCCACTGTGTTGTTGTCTAGGAGTTTTACCTTTGGGGTCTTACGTTTAATGGGTCTTACATTTAAATTCTTAATCCGTCTAGAGTTCATTTTTGTGAGTGGTATAAGATAGATGTTCAATTTCATTCTTTTGCATGTGAATATTCAATTTTCCTAACATCATTTATTGAAGAGGCTGTCTTTCCCAACTGAGGATTCTTGGATCCATCTCAAATGTTAGCTGACCTTATATGCATGAGTTTATGTCTGGGCTCTTGATATT
Organism: Bison bison bison; assembly: GCF_000754665.1. NCBI lineage: Eukaryota > Metazoa > Chordata > Mammalia > Artiodactyla > Bovidae > Bison > Bison bison. The sequence goes on from NW_011494720.1 coordinate 8,518,386, forward strand.
GTTCTGTTGACCATGTGTGTCTGTTCTAATGGCAGTACTAATACATTTTGATTACTATAGCTTTGTAATGTAGTTGGAAATCAGAAAGTGTGATGCCTCCAGCTTTTTTCTTTCTCAAGCTTGCTTTGGCTTTGGGGGGGTCTTTTGTGGTTCCCTACACCAATTTTAGAATAACTTTTTTCATTCCTGTGGAAAATGCATTTGGAATTTTGATAGGGATTGCATTGAGTCTATAAATGGCTTTGGGTAGCATGGATATTTTAACAATATTAATTATTTTGATTCATAAACATGGGATACATTTCCATTTACTTGTGTCTTTTGCCATTTCTTTCATCCGTGTCATAGTTTTCAATATATAGATCTTTTACTTCCTTGATTATATCTATTCCTAAGAATTTTATTTTGATGCCATTTTAAATGGAATTTTTTCCTTAACTTTTTGCAGATAGTTCATTGTTCCTGTACAAAAAAATCAACTGATTTTTGTGTGCCGATTTCGTATCCTGAAACTATTGCATTTTAAAATCAGTTCTAAGTTTTTTTGGTGTGAAATCTTTAGGATTTTCTTAATATAAGATCATGTCTTCTGCAAATAAAGGCATTTTGCAAGAGTACCACTCTTCTTTGCATTCTTCTACATATTCCCGTGGGCTTCCCAGTTAGCGCTAGTGGTAAAAGAACTTGTTTGCCAATGCAGGAGACATCAGAGGTGTAGGTTCAATCCCTGGGTTGGGAAGATCCCCCTGGAGAAGGAAATGGCAACCCTCTACAGTATCCTTATGTGAATAATCCCATGGACAGAGGAGCCTGGCAGGCTGCAGTCCATAAGGTTGCAAAGAATTGGACACGACTGAAGTGATTTAGCATGCACGTACGCACATATTCTTGTGCAAGAGCGAAGGGGTGGAATCAGTGAGATCCAGCCGGGACTTGCTCGTGGATGGGCCGTGCCTGGGAGCACCATCTTCTGTCCTCCCCATATTTCTCCCTAGAGTCGATTCTCCAGCCTTGGTTCCACTTTCTGGATGATGTCTTGTGTGTCTGTCCCAGGATTAATGAGCCCCTCAATGCATTTAGTGGAATGAAGGGCTGAATGTCTATAAACCTGTGCTGGGGCACAGCCACTGTCCCCCCAACCCCCAGAGTCTGCCATCATGTTTCCCCACCCCAGCCCTTGTTCCACTAACCATTGTAACTTACAGTCACATGTGGCTTCCCTCAGGCCTTTTCAGGAGACAGTGAGGGATATTGAGGACATATAGAGAAACCTCTCAACTGAACACATCATAGAGAATTCTTTTGCCAAAAGTTCTGGGTTTGAGTAGATTTCTGTCACAGGCTTTACCTGGACACATCAGAGTCATCAGATGGAGGGAATTCCCTAAAACACAGCCTGATGTCGTGGAGGAGTATTTGGAACCATCATTAAATGTTTCAGTTGACTGGCAGGTAAGGAATGATCAATTATTACTGAAAATGCAGAGAAAGCCTGTGAGGAGAAGGGAAAGAAGGTCAGAGAAGTCAGGAATGGAGGCAGATAAACGCTCCCAAGCAAGGCAGACAAGCCTTCCTGTGTGCGCTCACCCTCTCACCACAGAGAAAGGATCGGAGATCACAGGAAAATCAGAGGTGGCCAGAGTTTAGAGGCAGAGACTTTGTTCTTTACTCCCTATAAGTCACAAAGATGGAAAGCCCTTTTTCTTTCTTTTGCCGAGAGATCAACTTACAGATGGGTTTGGGGAAGGGCGTGGGTGAGCTTGGTCAGTTCGGTTGGAAGGTTTAGAAGCCAATTCTTTCTTCACACTCCACTTCCTCTTGTAGTCTGTTTCTGATCATCTGTTACTGATTCATTTAATAAAAATGAAGTTCAACGGTTATTTTAAAAATCTTATAATTAATTATGCCATCAGATCCATACTTACTCATTAACATGAGATTTTTGAAGATACATGGTAACAAAATAACCCCTTTAGGACTTAAAGGCATTAAACATGACTACATTTTTTTTAAAGACCTCTTTTGGTGTAATGTGAGTAGTTCTGATACCCAGTTTATATTGGGCTAACCCTAATAAAGGGATTTAACGTGAATAAAGATTCCATAAAGGATATATGAAGCGAATGGGAAACACACCAAGTACTTAACCAGCTAACATGAAAGAGACTATTTTATATGTTCTGGAAAATTATATTGTAAAGGAGTGTTTTTCAAACAGTGAAAAAACAAAAACCAGCAGAGCTCTTTCTATAAATAAAATCTTGCACATACTCACAGCATGTAAAACTGACTTGATAGAGCTCTTCCCGTTGGCTCCTGGATGGTGCTCCAGGTCCCTCTGTCCCATCCCCCTCCCTCTGAGGTCCAGACTTGGAATCCCCAGCACTCTACAAGAAAGAGTTTGGAAACATCTAGAAGCTCTTACTTGGCTGTTCTCCGTACACATTCAGGTGTTTCAAGAGTAAGTGGATTTAAAATGTGAGAGGAGGAACTTTAGATACAATACAGGGTTTTTCAAAACATCAAACTGAAGCACCCAAATAGAATTTCAGTGATTTCTCAATTCAGTTCAGTCACTCAGTCATGCCTGACTCTGCGAGCCCATGGACTGCAGCACGCCAGACCTCCCTGCCCATCACCAACTCCAGAGCTTGCTAAAACTCATGTCCATTGAGTCGGTGATGCCATCCAACCATCTCATCCTCCGTCACCGCCTTCTCCTGCCCTCAATCTTTCCCAGCATCAGGGTCTTTTCCAATGAGTCAGCTCAATTAGAAGTACAGAAAGCACCCCCTTAAGGACACTCATGATCTGATGTCAACCTCTCTCTCCAGCCTGGCCCTCCAGCACCCAGCCCCACACCAGGTACCGTGCTGTAACCCTCCGCTGTCCTGTCTGCCCCCACCTGTGCCACTGAAACAGGGAGAGGCTGAATTGGGATGTGCTGTAAGAATAACACTGAATTACAAAGATTTAGTATGGGCTTCTCTGGTGGCTCAGACGGTAAAGAATCTGCCTGCAATGCTGGAGACCCGGGTTCGATCCCTGGATCAGAAAGATGCCTTGGAGAAGGGAATGGCAACCCAATTCAGTATTCTTGCCTGAAAAATCCCATGGACAGAGGAGCCTGGTGGGCTACAGTCCATGCAGTCGCAAAGAGTGGGACATGACTGAGCGACTAACACTTTCGTTTAAGTATGAATAAAGAATCCAAGTATCTCAATAATTTTTATATTGGTGAAATCACATTTCGACATATTGGGTTAAACAAAATACATTGCTAAATTATTTTATTTATTTCTTCTGTTAAAAAAATGCAGCTTTTAGAAAATGTACATTGCATATATGGCTTGCATCTGTGGCTGGCGACACACTCCCATTAGCAAAGCTCCAGTCAGTGGTCTGACTGGTAACACAGGTGGCCCTTCCGGGGCATCCATGGGCAGTTGCAGAGGAACATGGGGAACCAAGTTATGTACTCCTAGTGAGGCAGAAATGTGGGCCTAGTTGTCTCTAGGTCTCCTGAGCTTATAAAAAGATGCTGAACATCTGGAGGTAAATGTGTGTGGGGAGTGCGTGTTCATGAGTGTGCATGAATTTTCCAAATTTTTTCATGTTGGCAGCTATTTCATAATTTTGAAAGCTAATCTAGCACAACACTGTTGAAGCCAAACAAAACATGCTGGGAGCCAGACCTGGCCCACAAGCTGCCAAGGGTGTGACGGTCTCCACTCTCTCCATCTTCCCCAGGACGGTGCATCTGGCCACTCCCCAACCAGCTGGGAGGGCCTCTCAGGCTGGCTCCCATATCTTCTCGTCCCCAGCACCTCATCTGAGACACCAAAGAAGCTAAATAGACAGTTGTCAAATGTCCAAATGAACAGGTTCTAGAATATTCTTATTTGGAGGTTCTTGAGTGGGAAATATATTTCTTCCAGAGTCTGAGTTGTGCTACTGCCCTGAAGGAGAACCATCTACCTTACCTGCCAAGACCCTTCATGTCTGAACAACCGCTGCAGAACATCCACTTCTTGGAGCAAAAGGAGTTCTTGAAAGTTCTTCTGTGTTAGCATTGAAAAAATTTTTAATTAGTTTATTTAATTGGAGAATAATTACTTTACAATACTGTGGTTTTTGCCATACATTCCGGAGAAGGCAATGGCACCCCACTCCAGTACTCTTGCCTGGAAAATCCCATGGATGGAGGAGCCTGGTAGGCTGCAGTCCATGGGGTCGATAAGAGTCGGACATGACTGATCGACTTCACTTTCACTTTTCACTTTCAAGCATTGGAGAAGGAAATGGCAACCTGAT
>NW_011494720.1:8522799-8524060 GCF_000754665.1 Bison bison bison
ACTTTTCACTTTCATGCATTGGAGAAGGAAACGGCAACCCACTCCAGTGTTCTTGCCTGGAGAAGCCCAGGGACGGGGGAGCCTGATGGGCTGCCGTCTATGGGGTCGCACAGAGTCGGACATGACTGAAGCGACTTAGCAGCAGCAGCAGCCATACATTCACATGGATCACCCACATGTACACATGTGTCCCCCCATCCTGAACCCCCCTCCCACCTCCCTTCCCACCCCATCCCTCTGGGTTGTCCCAGAGCACCAGCTCTGGGTGCCCTGCTTCCTGAATTGAACTTGCATTGGTCATCTATCTTATATAGGGTAATACACATGTTTCAATCCTATTCTCACAAACCATCCCACCCTTGCCTTCTTCCACTGAGTCTAAAATTCTATTCTCTACATATGTGCCTTTTTTGCTGCCCTGCTTGTAGGATCATTGGTACCATCTTTCTAAATTCCATATATATGTGTTTCTGATTTACTTCACTCTATAATAGGCTCCAGTTTCATCCACCTCATTAGAACTGATTCAAATGTGTTCTTTTTTAACAGCTGAGTAATATTCCATTCTGTATATGTACCACTTCCTTATCCATTCATCTGCTGATGGACATTTAGGTTGCTTTCATGTCCCAGCTATCATAAATTGTGCTTCAGTGAACATCGGGGTACCTGTGTCTCTTTCAAATCTGGCTTCCTTGGGGGGCCCAGCAGTGGTATTGCTGGGTCATAGGGCAGTTCTATTCCCAGTTTTTTAAGGAATCTCCACACTATTCTCCATAGTGGCTGTGCTAGTTTGCATTCCCACCAACAGTGTAGAGGAAACACATCAGGAAGCATGATTCTTCCAATGCCATTCTTTCTCAAGGTTGCTTTGGCTATTTGGGGTCTTTTGTGTTTCCATACAAAATTAAAAATATTTTGTTCTAGTTCTGTGAAAACTTCCATTGGTAATTTGATAGGGATTTCATTGAATCTGTAGATTGCCTTGGGTAGTATGGTCATTGTAACAATATTGACTCCTCCAATCCAAGAATTGGAGAAGGCAATGGCACCCCACTCCAGTACTCTTGTCTGGAAAATCCCATGGATGGAGGAGCCTGGTGGGCTGAAGTCCATGGGGTCGCTAACAGTCGGACATGACTGATCGACTTCACTTTCACTTTTCACTTTCAAGCATTGGAGAAGGAAATGGCAACCCACTCCAGTGTTCTTGCCTGGGGAAGCCCAGGGACAGGGGAGCCTGGTGGGCTGCCGTCTCTGG
>NW_011494720.1:8524160-8524808 GCF_000754665.1 Bison bison bison
TATTTTATCTTCTTAGGTATAGTATCGGAGAAGGCAATGACACCCCACTCCAGTACTCTTGCCTGGAAAATCCCATGGACAGAGGAGCCTGGTGGGCTGCAGTCCATGGGGTCGAGAAGAGTCGGACACGGCTGAGTGACTTCACTTTCACTTTTCACTTTCAAGCATTGGAGAAGGAAATGGCAACCCACTCCAGTGTTTTTGCCTGGAGAATCCCAGGGACAGGGGAGCCTGGTGGGCTGCCGTCTCTGGAGTCGCACAGAGTCGGACACGACTGAAGCGACTTAGCAGCAGCAGGTATAGTATCGTATAGGTAGGTATAGTAACCTATAGGTAGGTATAGGATAGGGAGCCTTTCCCTAAAAGGCAATAACATTAATATTCATTCATGTTTACTAAATAACTAACCTCTATTTTGTAAATCATAAGAAACACAGTTCTTAGATTGTTTATATCAGAACATCAGGAATGTTTCTGAATTCTCATAATCTATATTTTGGGCTAGAATTGTATACTGCATTATGAAAAGATTTATTTAAACTATTTGTGAACTTGCTGCTGCTGCTAAGTCGCTTCAGTCGTGTCTGACTCTGTGCGACCCCATAGACGGCAGCCCACCAGGCTCCACCGTCCCTGGGATTCTCCAGG
>NW_011494720.1:8524908-8525609 GCF_000754665.1 Bison bison bison
TATAATTCCCTGTGCTATACTGTAAACTTTTGTTGTTTGTCGTGTATCTTTTTTAAATTAGAAATCTAGCATTCTATTCATATTAAGTCAAAAAGGATTTTCTACTATGCTTGATAAAGGCTTGAGAAAGAATATAAAAAAAAGAGATGGGGAAATTGGAAAACATAAACTAAATGAAATGGGAGCACTGAATATGACATATTAATAGAAAAAGTGAAACAAACTAGATAAAAGCAAAAGATCCTCATATAGTCCAGTTGTTTTTAAACATGGCTTCTCATTAGAAACATATCTGGAGCTCTGGAGAAAAAAAAGGAATACGTAAGCATTTGTATTTTTTAAAAACTTCCAAGATAATTCTGATATGTATCTGGATTTTAAAAAGCAATTACAGGGTTTTCTGTTAAATGGTAGTTTTGGTGATATCAGATCAGATCAGATCAGATCAGTTGCTCAGTCATGTCCGACTCTTTGCGACCCCATGAATCGCAGCACGACAGGCCTCCCTGTCCAACACCAACTCCCGGAATTCACTCAGACTCACGTCCATCGAGTCAGTGATGCCATCCAGCCATCTCATCCTCTCATCCCTTCTCCTCCTGCCCCCAATCCCTCCCAGCATCAGAGTCTTTTCCAATGAGTCAACTCTTCACATGAGGTGGCCAAAGTACTGGAGTTTCAGCTTTAGCATCATTCCTTCC
>NW_011494720.1:8525709-8526053 GCF_000754665.1 Bison bison bison
CATTGGAGAAGGAAATGGCAACCCACTCCAGTGTTCTTGCCTGGGGAAGCCCAGGGACGGGGGAGCCTGATGGGCTGCCGTCTATGGGGTCACACAGAGTCGGACACGACTGAAGCGACTTAGCAGCAATCCAAGAATATGGTATATCTTTCCATCTGTTTGTGTTGCCTTCAATTTCTTTCATCAGTGTCTTATAGTTTTTGGAGTACAGATATTTTATCTTCTTAGGTATAGTATCGGAGAAGGCAATGACACCCCACTCCAGTACTCTTGCCTGGAAAATCCCATGGACAGAGGAGCCTGGTGGGCTGCAGTCCATGGGGTTGCTAAGAGTCGGACATGAC
>NW_011494720.1:8527048-8542843 GCF_000754665.1 Bison bison bison
TTTAATCCATTACATTTAAGGTAATTATCAATATGTATGATCCTATGACCATTTTCTTGATTGTTTTGGGTTTATTTTGTGTAGATCTTTTCATTCTCTTCTGTTTTCTCCCTAGAGAAGTTCCTTTAGCATTTGTTGTACAGCTGGCTTGGTGGTGCTGAATTTTCTTAACTTTTTCTTGTCTGGAAAACTTTTGATTTCTCCATCAGATATGAGCAAGAATCTTGCTGGATAGAGTATTCTTGGTTGTAGTTTCTTCCCTTTCATCACTTTAAATATACACTGCCATTCCCTTCTGGCTTGTAGAGTTTCTACTGAGAAATCAGCAGATAACCTTATGGGAGTTCCCTTGTATGCTATTTGTCATTTTTCCCTTGTTGCTTTAATATTTTATCTTTGTCTTTAATTTTTGTCAGTTTGATTACTCTGTATTCCTCCTTGGGTTTATCCTGTCTGGGATACTCTGGGCTTCCTGGACTTGGTTGACTATTTCCTTTCCCATGTTAGGGAAATTATCTAATAAAGCTAAATGATTTTTAACATGGTTTTTAAAAAGTTGTCATGTATGGATGTGAGAGTTGGACTATAAAGAAATCTGAGTGCCAAAGAATTGATGCTTTTGAACTGTAGTGTTGGAGAATACTCTTGAGAATCCCTTGGACTGCAAGGAGATCCAACCAGTCCATCCTAAAGGAAATCAGCCCTGAATATTCATTGGAAGGACTGATGCTGTAGCTGAAGCTCTAATACTTTGGCCACCTGATTCGAAGAACTGACTCATTGGAAAAGATCCTGATGCTGGGAAAGATTGAAGGCAGGAGGAGAGGCTGATGACAGAGGATGAGATGGTTGGATGGCATCACCAACTCAATGGACGTGAGCTTGAGTAAACTCTGGGAGTTGGTGATGGACAGGGAGGCCTGGTGTGCTGCAGTCCATGAGATTACAAAGAGTTGGACACGACTGAATAACTGAACTGAACTGAAAAAAAGTTGAAACTGAGATATTGGAGTGTAATTTTGTTTTATTTTTTCTGTCTTATAAGTGACGGTTCATTTTTCTTTTAAACAAATTGTAGGGCAAGATGTTAGTATAAAAATTTTATTTCATAATAGAATAAAATATCTCAAGCTGTTTTTCCTCTTTTAGAAGGGCTAGTAGTAAAAAATCAACTTTAGAAAATTTTTTAAATGAGGCCTGAAGTTTACCTGGAGCCCAGAATCTTAGGGAGTGCCCACGTTCTTCATGGCCAGGTTGCGGCTGCATCTGTGGAGGAAGTGACTCTGCATCAAGGTCTGTACGGGGCCAGGTGCCCCGGGCTGGGCGTGGCTGACCGTGAACCCAGCCTGTACAGGGGGCCACACAGAGCAAGCCTTCTGCCCACCCTGCATGCTGAGTCATCACACACCAGCGAGAACCGGCGGGTCTACAAAACCATACCCTTTCCAACACCTTATTCTTTTAAAACATACAGTATAACATTTTAGAAATCCAGGAGGTTTAAATTCTTCAATTTTTTTTTTCAGTCTAATGATTTACAATGTAATAGCATAAATCTTGGAGAAGGCAATGGCACCCCACTCTAGTACTCTTGCCTGGAAAATCCCATGGACAGAGGAGCCTGGTAGGCTGCAGTCCATGGGGTTGCTAAGAGTCGGACATGACTGAGCGACTTCACTTTCACTTTTCACTTTCATGCATTGGAAAAGGAAATGGCAACCCACTCCAGTATTCTTGCCTGGAGAATCCCAGGGACGGGGGAGCCTGGTGGGCTGCTGTCTCTGGGGTCACACAGAGTTGGACATGACTGAAGCGACTTAGCAGCAGCATAAATCTTAACCCTGAGAGTTAACCTTCCTTTTCTGAGCCCTGCAGCAACATGGCTTTGCTCTGTCCTAAATCTGCGACAGGAGGAGATGACGCCCAAGTAGAGATTCTGAATGCGAGTAGCTGGCTCCCTGCGTTTCTGGACCGTACCAACCCAATCAACTTCAGTATCTGAAAACTTTGCACTTTCCAAATAGCAACAGTTAACAGAAATCAAAAAACCTAAGTATTTTACATCACCATGTGGGAAGCTGGCAAAGTGCCTGCCTGGAAAACCCAGAGAATAAGAAAATGGGCAAAAAAAGCGTAGGAATTAAAGCACCTCTCTCTAGGAATGAAAAGGCAATCTAGGAACTTGTAAACAGGGCTTCCGAGTATTTGGGAAAAGATTTGACTTTCCAGTTACCAGCACATAGACGGGGTGGACCTTAGCAACGTGGTCACAGGATCCAAGTTTTTGGTGGTGTTTGCACAAGTAGGATGTGTTGGCTGCTCATGGTCAGGGCCATTATCTCTCTGCCCTTCAATGTTCCTATTGTCACCTCTCTCCCATATCAGGTGGCACTGGAGAGTCAATGGGCATTTAGGGGATCTGTCTAAAGAGAAGCTGAGTTTAGTGGGATAACTACATGCATTAGATATATATTATTATTATATATAAAATACACACGTATGTATCCCGCTAAACTCATCTATATCCATATCCACGTGTATGTTTATGTCTGTATCTATCTATGTTATAGTCGTGTCCGTGTATGTTTAAGTCATTGCCAGCTGATACAGGAGAGGCTTCCAGGAATTCTCCTAGTCTCCTCCGTCCCACCTGCTGACTCCCCCAGGTCAGACACAGATGGATAAAGACTCACGAAGTCTTTGTCTTCCCATGTGACACGCATGGGAGCTCCAGGGCCTGCCCTTGGATTCACGTGGGCAGTGGAGAAAAAGCAAGGTTCAAAGGAACAGCATTAGAAGTGACATGACTGCCATTTCCTCCTCCAGGGGATCTTGCCGACCCTAGGGTGGAACCCCTGTCTCCCTCATTGCAGACGGATTCTTTACGACTGAGCCACCGGAGGAAATCAAATGAGGTCATCAGGGTGGGCCTTAAGCCAATATAACTGATGTTCTTATAGGAACAGGAAATTTGGACATCAATAGTTACAGAGCGAAGAAAATGTGAAAAGAGGGAGAAGAAGGCCATGTGCAAACGAAGGAGACAGGCCTCCAAAGAAACCAGCCTTGAAGACACTTTGATCTTGGTCTTCTAGCTTTCAGGATTGTGAGAAAACAGATTTCTGAAAAAAAAAAAAAAAAAAGTCATCCCATAGAAGTTCCTCCACATCAAGCACAAAAATTGTAAGCAGAGGATTTAGTTCAGATGCTGATTCAAAATTAAAGTTCTTTCTTACTGGGATTTTACTCCAAAATGCAGTGTGTGAAATTATAAACACATTGTGCAACTTTGGAAACGATGCAGAACAGATAGTATCAGAACTCCTGTGTTTGGAAGGCACAAACTTGTAGCACTTAACCCAGAAATTTGAGCGTGTCCATAACAGCCCCTGGGGGAAGGAAGATTGATAGGGATTTTCCCCAAGTTTAACACTGATCCAAAAACTTTACACAACATCATCAAAATTGAGTCAAGAAGCTAAGGAAACTTTGCAAAACTATCAAATAGTAAAATAACCAAGTTCAGGTAAAGACTGAACCACCTGATGTGAAGAGTCAACTCACTGGAAAAGACTCCCATGTTGGGAAAGACTGAGGGCCAGAGAAGAAGGGGCCGACAGAGGATGAGAAGATTGGATGGCATCACTAACTCAATGGACATGAGTCTGAACAAATCTCTGGAGACAGTGAAGGACAGGGAAGGCTGGTGTGCTGCAGTCCATGGGGTCACAGAGCTGGATACATCAGCAATTGAACAACAGCAACAAAAATAGTATGAAATTTTTACTAAATGAAAGAGTGGTCAGAATATGCAGCCAAAAATGCTGGCAAACATATTACAGCAGGCACCTCATTAATAAACATAGTACGATATTTTTCTAGATCTAGTGATGCTTTTTGATAACTTTTTAAGATTTGTAACATGTTGTGGCTTATTTTCTCATACCAAATTCATAGTTTCACTATGGCACCTAATTTCATTGAATGCACGCTCAGTCACTCAGTCATGTTCAACTCTTTGCGACCCTGTGGACTGTAGCCCACCATGCTCATCTGTTCATGGAATTTCCCAGGTAAGAATACTGGAGTGGGTTGCCATTTCCTACTCCAGGGGACCTTCCCAACCCAGGGATCAAACCGATGTCTCTTACGTCTCCTGCACTGGCAGTTGGACTCTCTACCACTGTGTTACCTGGGAAGCCATCTGGCCACTAGTTCATTTGTAGATGGCCGGACAGCACAGTGACTCGGGCTTCATGTTAAAATTTTTATATTCTTTTTCTTAAAGAGGACCACTCCCAAACTGTGTAAGCTTCAGGCCCCACAAAACCAGATCCGCCCCTGCCCCTGGGTGAAAGAGGAGATGACATTCAAGGAAAATTGTGAAACACATTTTCCTACTGGCAAAGGAGGGAAAAAATAAGGTATATAAAAAAAGTCCTGATGACAAAATAACCGAAGCAGGAAAATCCGAAAATGGCAAAAATTCAGCAAATAAAAATAAATCCTCTAGCTTATAGCATCCTCCTTCATCAGCAGTTTTCCTTCCAGCAGCCAGGGCATCCCCAGGGTCCAGCCTGGATGACAAGCCCTGAACTAGCTTTCAGAAAACGTCCACTCAGTGTTCTCATTCAGAACCTGCCTTCTCCCCTTGCAAGACCTCAACCTGGCCCCTGAAGCTCCAGACCGGATTATGAAATCCAGCCTCTGCCTTGTAGGTGGCTCACTCCCACAGGCAGACACTGTTCCCTGTGAACGAGAAGGAAGTAACAGACCCAGGGTCTCATGACCTTGTGGGTTTGTGTTTCTTTTTCCCACCACTGGGATGAAATTCTCCTGAGCCACTGGAGTTCTTTTCCTTGCTGGTTGTGCCAGGAGCATCCGTGTTGAGCATAAAGTGTCCCTTCCAGCCCGGGCCCTATCAACACACATGTGATCTACCCAGACGTCATGGATTGTTGATTTGTTCACACAAGCAGACACTGAAATGGGCATCCTGTCAAGGCCAAAGCTGTCCCTCTACCCCTCCCATCTCACCTTCTACTGAGCCTTATTTGAACTTGATTGTGTCTTGTTAACCCTAGACCATGGCTCTGATGTCAGCTCTGGCCTCCCTTCCATCTTGGCAACTCTCTCAACTCCATTCCTGGCGTGGGAACACCGGTTTTGCTGTGCTCAGCCTGCCTGTCTGCACCTTCTCCGTGCAGAAACAAGCTATCCGGGGGCCGTCCAGTGGTCCCAGCACTCACAGACTCTCCTGTTCTCTGCCGTCTCGTCCTTCCCTGTGCGCTTGGCCATGCTCACGTTGGAGTCCCTGGTTGCAGTCTTGTTGCTGCAGCCTTTCTGCCCAGGTCCTTCCCATTCTTCCATCTCTGCCGGTTTGATTCTAAACATTGATTATGGGCTCTGGGTCTGCAGCCACATCCCTCTTCTGTGCTTGGCTAGCTCCCAGGACCCAGGCCAAGGCCAGATCCCAGGAGACCCACTGCCGAGGAAAGAACGTTGAGCACACGCAGTCCAATTTTGCTGTTTCTCTTGGTTTGAACTTTTATGTTGCCCCAGATGATCACACCCAGAATCTAGCCCCTATTCCACAGAATTTCACAGACTCATCCATTCCAATGAAAAGAACTTGGCGACTAAGTTTATTGGAATAGAAAAGTTGGGAGTTATCTGGTCCAACGCTAAGTCTGGAGCCCCTGACGTCACCAGCGCCCTGTGGTACCCAGCTTTGTTAACCCCTGGGTCCACCCAGCTAACTTCCCTTCTGGTCCAGAAACCAACTAGCTTTCCAAGACCAAAGATGCTATGTGCAAAAACTTGCAGGAGACTAAGCACCATACAGGCTTTGTTGTCTGGTTTAATCTTTGTCTAGGAACCTCTGTATAAAGGTCAAGCCTGAGAATGTGGTCACACAGGGGGATGCTTTCATCTTTATTTCTAGGTGGTGATATATTTTTATGGGCTTTCAAAATGAGGAGGTACAAATGGCTGATACAGAAAAGAAAGTCTTCCAAACAGTTTACATTTAAAATAAACTTAATCCAAACACTTTGATATAAAACAAATTAAGCAGAAAAAATATTTTTGATAACAAAGAAATGTGGGTAATTTCCTAAACACAGCATTTTGTTCACTGCAGAAAGGCATTTCTGTGTTTTATCAAACCTTGAAGGTATGGCAGAATTTGCAACATCAAGAAGGCCACTTAAAAGGAAGAGCCCATCAGATTCCATATCTGAGAAGCTAAGAGGCTCATAAAAACTTAAGACCATATCATTCCAACTTCAGACTTTGAGATATCCAAATCTCCCCTTGAACTGGATTCCAACCAAGGGGAACAGATCAAGAAATTAGGTCTTTGTCTTCATCAGACAGAGTACACCCAAGAAGTATGAAGAGACAGGAGGCAGCAGCTTCCTGGGTGACAAAGTTCCCCTGAACTTTCTCCAGACTTTCATGGTGATGGGTCTCATCTGGAATTGCCATGAGTCATGAACAGATACCAAAGATCGCATCTGGTAAAAGGACCGCAGATGATACATTTAAAAGTTGTTGTCTGATATTCCCTTAAATCTTGCTCTTTGCTCCTGTTGCTAACTCATTTTGGAATGATCGTACGTTAATTGCTGTGAGCCTTTCTCCTTTCTTTTGTATTTATTTATTATTCATTTGGCTGCAGCAGGATCTTTCACTGTGGCATGTGGGCTCTTCCTTGCACTGTCTGGGCCTCTCTCTGGTTGTGGCACAGGCTCAGCAGTTGTGGCACATGGGCTTAGTCGCCTTGTGCCATGTGGGATCCTAGTTCCCTGGCTAAGGATCAAACCCGTGCCCCCTGCATTGGAAGGCAGATTCTCAACCACTGGACCACCAGCCCCAACTTGAAGCCTTTCTTGAACAGCTATAAGCTATGTCTAACCTTCCTTCTAGTCGTGTGAGGGCTCTGAGGTTCCTCTTGGACTATGAGGTCCCCAGACTCAGGACTGAGCACTGGGGGACTGTGGGCAGTGGAGAATAGCACTGGATCACCAGATGCAATGAAAAGAGCTAGTGGACGTCAACTCCATTTGGAAAAAAACTAAAATCAAAGATAGGCATGTGCTCCGGCTGAGTTGTTGACTCAGCGAGGAAGGCGAGAAGGCAGGTCCAGGTGGAAGGTAGGGGGATGAAAGTGACGGGAGAGCGGGGTTCTGAGAAAAGGGTAAGTGATGTTAGAAAGTAAATCGTTCACCAGCATCTTCTATGGGGTTGCACAGAGTCGGACATGACTGAAGCAACTTAGCAGCAGCAGCAGCTTCTCAAATAACCTGTCTCCTCTAACCTCATTGATCTGAGACTGCCAATTTGCCTTTCTTTCAGCATCAAATTTTTATTGTAAAATGTCCCCAGTGCCCTAGTTGCCAGTAGTAGCATCTCCCTATTACATCTTCCCAGATATTTTTTATCACATTTTAAAGGTATTACTTATATTGATTATCTGTTTTTGCATAACAAATCATTACAAACTAGCAGTTTAAAAAACCACTCATTTAATATTTCACAGTTTCTGTGTCAAGAATCTAAGAATGGTCTAAATGGTCCCTTCCTCTACCTTAGGGTCTCCTATAGGCTGTGGTTACATTGCCAGTCAGGGCTGGGGTCTCATCTGAAGGCTCCACTGGGGGGAAGATCCACACTCAAGGTTGAGTGGTTGCTGGTGGGGTTCAGTCCCATTGCTGGCTGTTGGCCAGAAGCCACCTCAGTTCCTTACCATGTGGACCTCTCCAACATGGCTTCTTAAGGGCAAGTCAGGAGTGCAATAGGGACTTCCCTGCTGGTCCAGTGGTTAAGAATCCGCCTTGCAATGCAGAGGACATGGGTTTGATCCCTGGTCAGGGAATTAAGATCCCACAGGCCACAGAGAAACTAAGCCTGAGCCCTGCCACTACTGAGTCCACACTCCAGAGCCCATATGCCGCAACTAGAGAATCCATGCCCTTCAATAAAAGATCCTGCATAGAGCAACACAGCCAAATAAATAAATAAATGGAGTGCAATAGAGTCTGCTGCAAGACACAGGTCACAACCCTAGGTAAAACTAGGAGGATATGGTATGCCCTGAATCCTGATTGGAGACGAGAAGCTGTCACCTTTGCTATATTCTCCTGTTGCTAAGTCATGTCAGTCGTGTCCGACTCTGTGCGACCCCATAGACGGCAGCCCACCAGGCTCCCCCGTCCCTGGGATTCTCCAGGCAAGAACACTGGAATGGGTTGCTATTTCCTTCTCCAATGCATGAAAGTGAAAAGTGAAAGGGAAGTCATTCAGTCATGTCCGACTCTTAGCGATCCCATGGACTGCAGCCTACCAGGCTCCTCTGTCCATGGATTTTCCAGGCAGAAATTCTGGAGTGGGGTGCCATTGCCTTCTCCATTAGAAGCAATTCTCTCAAGGGGGTGGAGTGCGTAGGAGTGTAAATGCTAGGGTCACCGTGCGCCATTTTAGAAGCTGCCTTCTGCATCATCTTCACAGCCAGAATGAGTCACTAAGACCCCCCGGCTTATTCCCAGGCTCCCACTGCTGCTGCAACAGCTGCCTTGGCCCTCGGGAGATCCCCACCCTGAGGCTCATGCTGCCCACACAAGAGTGAGGTGGGACTCTGTTCTCAGCAACAGTTTACCCAGAGCCCTTGAGCTGAAGAAAGCACAGCTCTCAGAGTAGCCCACAGCTGCTCCTGGAGGGTCTGCTCTCAGAGTCCAGATCCAAGCCTGACCCCAGGGGGCTCCTACCAGAGAGCCCCCACCTGGGCCCCACCCACCAGCAGTCACCCTCCAGCTCTCCTTCACTCAGTCTTCTGGTCCCAGGTGTCCCCCCTGGGGTTCACCTTTCCTCCAGTGACTGAGCTGGGAACACTCATTCCCTTGCAGTGCAAAGCCCCCTCCCACGCAGAGTGTGTGGTCTGGCTCTGTGGTCTAAACAGGACAATCTAGTCCATCGAACATTCCAAGACAAGAAAGTCCAAAATCACCCACCACCCATCCCTGCCCTGCTACTCATTCAGTCTTAGAAACCTGCACCCAGAGGACATGAGCTTCCAGCCCAGGGTGTGAGCCATGCCATTGCTGTCCTTTTTGCATTCTTCCCTCCAGGATCAGAAAAAGAGGAGATCGGCCAGGTGTCCCCACTGCCTTTGTCTTTAGCTCCCAAACTCCTGGGAACAAGTGCTTGGACCCACACCCCCTAAAAACAATAATGCTCGGTCATAAGACAGCCCATGTGCTCAGACGATGTTGCTGAACACAGCATCTCGGCCTGGAGCATCGCTGTTTGGTTTGTTCTTGTTGTTCACTCAGTCGTGTCTGACTCTTTGCAGCCCCATGAACTGCAGCACACCAGGCTTCCCTGTCCTTCTCTATCTCTCGGAGTTTGCTTAAACCCACCCGTTTGGTGGGTTTGATGGTTGATGCCGTCCAACCATCTTGTCCTCTGTCATCCGCTTCTTCTCCTGCCCTCGGTCTTTCTGTTTGGGTTACTTTGCTGCATTCAGGGTTCCCTGCAGACTGTGAATAGATAGATAGTCCTTCTGCAACCAAATATCTCTGGTGGATATATTCTAATTTCTATCCCAAAAGACAATAGTCCTTTTTGGTCCCTAAAGGATCTGTCTTTTCAGATGTAAAATAATGCCAAATTCTAGTCCCCACCAGACATTCTCAAACTGTCCCCAGAGTACTGGGTGGCGAGGGTGCTCTGGAGACCTGGCCATGCTTGTTTTCTTGGGATACAGGTGCTGACAGTTGGTTTTCTTTAGGATAGAGCAGCCCTTTAACAAGCTCAGCGGACTCTTGTCTCTCCCAAACTCCAAGCGGTACTTTCTTCTGTTCTGGGAAATAGTGCAGGAGTCTAGCGGCGCTTGCCCACTCAATTCAATGGGGAAATAATGACATATCAACTGAGCCCTGTCATCACCACCACGACATCAAGGCAGAGTCCGTGGCAGGACCGAGGCGCGTGTGTCTCCCTGTTGGGTGCCACAGTCCCCTCCCCTGGAATGTCACACACCTCCAGCCCTGCGCTGTGCTGCCCAGGACCGAGGAGACGTAACTGAAGGGTACTGCTACCATCATCCAACCTCCCCTTCTTCAGACGAGTTGTGTTCCATGGTGTGTGCCATTTGGGGTGGGGAGAGGACCATCAGGAAGATGAAGAGGTGGCCGTGGTGGGGTTGAAGGTGGTTCTTCCTTATGGTTGGCATGATGGAAGGGAACCCATACTTCCTTTTAGGGAGGACTCTTGTCCTGGTTATCTGGAAGGTCTCGAGGGCAGAGAATCTTAGTGGGGAAAGGTTGAGGAATAATATTTCCCACTCTAGCGTGGTCTGTGAGAATGAAACGATGCCAACTGAAAGCATGGCCAAGCACAAATTCATACACTTCAAAGAATTTTTTATTGCTTCAGTCAGAAGGGATACAAAATTCCAGACTCTCGACTCTCTATTTCAGTTCCAAAATGATGAATTGCTGAGGTTGCAGTCTTTCCGAGAGTCTGTTTGGAGAAAGCAGCAAACGTATGAAAAGAGAAAACTGTGTTTTACCCAAATGAGCTCCCTGAGTTTGTGGAGTATGTTATTAAGCAAAGCCATGTTGGGACAAAAGTCATTTCACATTCCTAAAGGGTGATGCTCTACGATGCTTCGGTCTCAGGACCGACAAAGCTCTGGAGAAAGGATGGAGAAGGAGAACTCTCAAGTTACAGAGAATCCGGAGTTTCATGTGGAAAGGAAGAAAGGCAGGCACTTCTCAAACGCATGTCTTCCTTTGTTAGCCCCCATGAGACTGGCATGAAGCTGACCATCCCAGATCCCCCTGGGCACCTCCATGGCCAGCTGGGTCCTGGAGGAGCTGGCGTGGGTTGGAAGCCCCGCTCACCCCACCAGTCCGGTGACCCAGTCCGGGAATCAAACTGCAGAACTCTGCGAGAGGCCCCACACTCATCCATCCCGAATGCCTCCCTTGATACTGAGTGGACACTTCTGGCACATGGACCACCTAAGCGTGAAATTCATTCCTGCCATGAGCATTAAATGAGCATCTGTGGTACACCCTGGTGGCTTCCTTTGACTTCCCTGGTGGCTCAGATAGTAAAGTGTCTGCCTATAGTGTGGGAGACCCGGTTCAATCTCTGGGTTGGATAGATCCCCTGGAGAAGGAGATGGAAACCCACTCCAGTGTTCTTGCCTGGAGAATCTCATGGACAGAGGAGCCTGATGGGCTGCAATCCATGGGGTGGCAAAGAGTCAGACACAACCGAGCAACTTCACTTCACTTCACTATGGTACACCAGACAGAGAGTCCCCAGGGAACTTTCTGGGGGGAAACGGATGTGAAAACAACGCTCTCTGAGGGTCCCAGCTCTCTGGACTGTTGGGGAAACAGAATGGGCTTCAGGAGAAGCACAAATCCAGCACAGGGGGAGTCAGCAACAGCACAAGAAAGTCGCTTGTGTTCAAGATGCCCCTTGCTTATAGGACTCTTGGTGGTTTTATTCCCAAGTGGCCTTTATTGGGTGAAAAAAAAGAGTCCAGTGATCTATATTTGCTATGCAGGCAACTTGAAACCCAGGCAGACATTCAGTGAGTAATTTCATGGGTTATTTTCTGTGTGTTTGACACTGTGCTGGGCACAAAAAAACTCCATGAAGATGAAAAGAGAGGAAAACAACTATATAAGGTGTAAAGACGGGCTTCCCCTGTGGCTCAGTGGTAAAGAATCCACCTGCCAATGCAGGAGACACAGGTTCAAGCCCTGGGTCAGGAAGATCCCCTGGAGAAGGAAATGGCAACCCACTCAAGTATTCTTGCCTGGAGGATCCTATGGACAGAGGAGCCTAGTGGGCTACAGTCCGTGGGGTCCCAAAAAGCTGGACATGACTTGGGGACTCAGCGAGAGCACAAGCAAGGAGTAAAGACACTGAGCCTGCCATTAGGGTGCTTCCAGTCTAGCGAAGAAACAGCCCTGGAAACCTGCAGGATACAGAGCATGTTGCTTCAGAAAAAGGCTGGGCGTTTTTCTTTGCTGTGCGAAAGCTTTTGAACTTAATTAGGTCCCATTTGTTTGTTTTTGCTTTTATTTCCATTACTTTAGGAGATGGATCAAAAAAATATTTGTGTGATGTATGTCAAAAAGCGGTCTGCCTATGTTTTCCTCTGGGAGTTTTATAGTATTTAGTCTTACATTTAGGTCTTTAATTCATTTTGAGGGTTTTTTGTTTTTGTATATGGTATTAGAGAATGTTCTAATTTCATTCTTTCATGAAATTAACTGCAGAATGGAAGAAAATATTTGCAAATGATGCAACCAACAAGGGATTAATTTCCAAAATATACAAATAGCTCATAGAGCTCAATACCATAAAAACCAAACAACCCAATTAAAAATGGGCAGAAGATCTAAATAGACATTTTTCCAAAGAAGACATACAGATGGCCAACAGACACACAAAAAGATGCTCAGCATTGCTAATTATTACAGAAATGCAGACCAAAACTGCAAGGAGGTACCAATACAACATCATGTAATATCACTGATATGCTAAATCTAAAAAATGATTAAATAAACTTATTTACAAAACAGAAACAGACTCATAGACTTATAAAACAAACTTATGGTAACCAACAGAGAAAGAAAATTGTCAGTCACTCAGTCGTGCCAACCCATTGCGACCCCATGACTGTAGCCCACCAGGCTCCTCTGTCCATGGAATTCTCCAAGCAAGAATACTGGAGCAGGTTGCCATTTCCTTTTCCAAGAGATCTTCCTGACTCATGCATCGAACCCCCATCTCCCACATTGTAGGCAGATACTTTACCATCTGTGCCACCAGGGAAGCCCAGAAGAGAAAGGGGGGAGGATAAATTTGGAGTTTGGAATTAACAGATACATATTGCTACATATAAAATAGATAAACAAGGACCTATTGTACAGCACGGGCTTCCCAGGTGGGGCTAGTGGTAAAGAACCCGCTTGCCAATGCAGGAGACATAAGAGATGCAGGTTCGATCCCTGGGGCAGGAAGATCCTCTGGAGGAAGAAATGACAACCCGCTCCAGTATTCTTGCCTGGAGAATCCCCATGGACACAGGATCCTGGTGGGCTACAGTCCATGGGGTCACAAAGGGTCGGACACGACTACAGCGACCTAGCTCGCATGTACTGTATAGTACAGGGAACAATACTCGATAGCCTGTAATAACATATAATGGAAAAGAACCTGGAAAAGAATATATATACATGTATATACACACACACACACACATATTTTCTCTCTCTCTCTCTCTCTATGTGTGTATATATATATACATAAAATAATCATTTTCCTGTACACCTGAAACTAACACAATGTTGTAAGTCAAGTATACTTCAATTAAAAAAAAAAAAAGGAAAGAGGCTGAGTAAGAGAGGACATCCAGAGGGAGACTCAGCAGAGGTGGGCAGCAAATGCCTCCCAAGGGGGTACAGAGTGTGCCAGTGGGGTGCAGGCCTGGCGGGGAGGCAGGGAAAGTCTTCTGAATGCTGTGCAGTGTGGGCAGAGCTGGGGCAGGTCCCAGGCACAGCCGGTCAGGGTGTGGTGTGGGGGCAGGGAGTGGGGTGTGGGTGGGAAGAGCTTGAGGGTGGGAGGTCAGGGAAGAGGTGTGAAGGTAGATCAGGCCAGGGAGGGTGCAGGTCCTGCAGTGAGGAGGGACCAAGGCAGAAGGTTTGGATTTTCTGCTTCAGGCAATGGAGAGTCAAGGAAGGGCTGATGAAGGATTTTAAGCTAAGGAGTAACAGCATTTGCTATTCTAAAATTGTGAACTCTTTTTTTTTTGACTACAAACTACGGCCTGTTCATTGACCAAAAAACTCAGCGAGCACAGAAAACACTAAGAAACTTGAATATCATTTACAAAAATGAAAAATCATAATCCCATCACCTAGAAAGAAAGATAAGCAAACTGTGAGCATCTGGTATTTGTCTTGCTGTTCCCTATAGATCCTGGGGTTGGGCGTTTTGGTGGGAGATGAAGGCATGAGACCCGGAGAGGTTACCACATCAGTCAAGGTGGAAAGAAGGCAAAAGGAGCCTCATGCATGGACTGTCAGCAAGGTTCCCAAGGAGCCTCCCTTCTCGGTTAGGCTGAATTCAGGTCTGTTTACGTTCTTCCAGATGAAGAGAACAACATTTATACACAGTGTTATCTGAAAAATTAAAAAAAATATGGTGAAAATATTTTCAAAAGCCAAAAGTTATTTCTATTTTCATCAGTTTCCTTGTCATAATATTTAGAATTCTGGGCTGAGGAAGGGAGGGGAGAGAATTAAGAGGTGGGAAACCATGGATAGGGTTTCCTTGGTGGCTCAGATGGGAAAGAATCCACCTGCAATGCAGGAGACTCAGGTTCAATCCCTGGGTCGAGAAGATCCACTGGAGTTGGGCATGGCAATCCACTCCAGTATCTTGCCTGGAGAATCCCATGGACAGAGGAGCCTGGCGGGCTACAGTCCATGGGCTTGCAAAGAGTCAGGCACGACTGAGTGACTAGGCACCCACACAACCCGTGAATTACATGAAGCTTTTTGACGACCTGCTCTGGCTGTGCCCCCACCGTCACACTGGGCCAGTGTTACCACCGTGCCCATCCCACGCAGGTACATTCTCACTGGCTTGTTACTTTACTTACTCTGTTATGTTTATTTTCCATCTCCTCCAGCTAGAATGTAAAATCCTCAGACAGAGAAGTGTCTTTCTTGTTTCCCATGGAATCTCTGTGAAAGAACGTCAGCATTGCAATCGGCTTGCTCTCTGGTGAATCCGATGCGGCAATTCTTACAGAAACACCAGGCACAGTCCAACGCAGGGCGCTGTTTTTACGGTGTCACTCTAGCTGGCTGTTGACTGGCTGAGCCCTGTGCTCTCCAGACATCAATCCAAAATCCTAGCTGGGAGAAGAGTCCAGCAATTGGCTGTTTCCAGGTGGCCATTCGGAGAGGGCAATGGCAACCCACTCTAGTGTTCTTGCCTGGAGAATCCTGTGGACAGAGGAGCCTGGTGGGCTGCTGTCCATGGGGTCGCACAGAGTCGGACACAACTGAGGCGACTTAGCAGCAGCAGTTGGCCATTTCTTCTAGGGCTCTCACTGAATTGGGCTTTCTGACCACTGTTGTCTTCCACAGGAGACCTGGAGTCCCTGGAGGTCTCACAGAGTTCCATTAGGATTTATCCAGGAAGTGGCTTTGTTATTTAATGTTGATGACGAGTCCACCGCTTCCACTGGGAAGCCAGTGTACATGGAGGTACCCGCAGCAGATTGGATTTCTCAGAGGTGGCCGAGCCAACACACATCCCACCCCATGCATTCTGACTGTGTGATGGATGCATCTGCAAACAGGGGGGGCATCCGTATTCCTTCCCCCCTGAACCAGGGCAGAACTCTGTGACCGCCACAGCCAATAGACCACGGTGGGCAGGATGCCTCAGGGCTGCCAAGGCCAGGTCATAAAGGCATACAGATCTGCCTCTCTCTCTGTTTACAGGTGGTCATACTTAGATGCTGGTCACCCAGGTCACATGGAGAGTCACATGGGAGTGTCCTGGCCCACAGTCCCAGGTGGGCCCCCAGCTAATAGCCAGCATCAACGACCATGTATGAGAGTTGTGAGCCTTCAAATGATTTCAACCCCCAGCCTTCGAGTCTTCCATCTGAGGCCCCAGGAGTCACACAGCAGCTACAGGCCACCCCAGCTGTGCCCTAACCAAATTCCTGATGCACAGAAACTGTGT
>NW_011494720.1:8542943-8544392 GCF_000754665.1 Bison bison bison
GGGGAGGGAATTCCCTGGTGGTTCAGTGGTAGAGAATCTGCCTGCCGGAGCAGGAAGCATGGATTCAATCCCTGATCCAGGAAGATCCCACATGCCATGGAGCAGCAAAGCCCATGTGCCACAGCTATTGAGCCTGTGCTCCGGAGCCTGGGAGCTGCAATTACTGAGCCCACATGCTGAGCTGTTGCAGCCCATGTGCCCTACAGCCTGTGCTCCACAACAAGAGAAACCCCAACAATGAGAAGCCTACAGATTGAAGCTAGAGAGTAGCCTCTGCTTGCCAAGACTAGAGAAAAGCCTGTGCAGCAACAAAGATCCTGGATAGTAAAAAATCAATCAATCAGTAAAATTATTTTTAAAAAAGAAATAATAATGGATAATCATTCAAGCCATTATATTTTGGGATCATTTGTTATGCAACCACAGCTAACTAATACACAGCCTTCTTGAGACCACTATGTTTTCACTCCCAGCCTATATGAACCTCAATAAAAGAAATGACAAGGATGCGGGCTTGGCCATCTGGCTAGAAGAGGGGTGTAGGGGACTTGTATCCAGCTATGCTTACTTCCAGAGCACTCTGTTTTCATGTGGGGCGACTGGAAGTAGGACATGATGGAAACGCTGAGAGCTAGCATCACTATACCGGTACATCTCACACGCTAGTAAAGTAACGCTCAAAACTCTCCAAGCCAGGCTTCAGCAATACATGAACCGTGAACTTTCTGATGTTCAAGCTGGTTTTAGAAAAGGCAGAGGAACCAGAGATCAAATTGCCAACATCAGCTAGATCATCAAAAAAGCAAGAGAGTTCCAGAAAAACATCTACTTCTGCTTTATTGACTATGCCAAAGCCTTTGACTGTGTGGATCACAATAAACTGTGGAAAATTCTGAAAGAGATGGGAATACCAGACCACCTGATCTGCCTCTTGAGAAATTTGTGTGCAGGTCAGGAAGCAACAGTTAGAACTGGACATGGAACAACAGACTGGTTCCAAATAGGAAAAGGAGTATGTCAAGGCTGTATATTGTCACCCTGTTTATTTAACTTTCTATGCAGAGTACATCATGAGAAACGCTGGACTGGAAGAAACACAAGCTGGAATCTAGATTGCTGGGAGAAATATCAATAACCTCGGATATGCAGATGATACCACCCTTATGGCAGAAAGTGAAGAGGAACTCAAAAGCCTCTTGATGAAAGTGAAAGTGGAGAGTGAAAAAGTTGGCTTAAAGCTCAACATTCAGAAAACAAAGATCATGGCATCCAGTCCCAGCACTTCATGGCAGATAGATGGGGAAACAGTGGAAACAGTGCCAGACTTTATTTTTCTGGGCTCCAAAATCACTACAGATGGTGACTGCAGCCATGAAATTAAAAGACGCTTGCTCCTTGGAAGGAAAGTTATGACCAACCTAGATAGCATATTCAAAAGCAGAGACATTA
>NW_011494720.1:8544492-8552346 GCF_000754665.1 Bison bison bison
CTGTGGTCATGCAGGGATGTGAGAGTTGGACTGTGAAGAAGTCTGAGCGCCGAAGAATTGATGCTTTTGAAGTGTGGTGTTGGAGAAGACTCTTGAGAGTCCCTTGGACTGCAAGGAGATCCAACCAGTCCATTCTAAAGGAGATCAGCCCTGGGATTTCTTTGGAAGGAATGATGCTAAAGCTGAAACTCCAGTACTTTGGCCACCTCATGTGAAGAGTTGACTCATTGGAAAAGACTGTGATGCTGGGAGGGATTGGGGGCAAGAGGAGAAGGATGCCAGAGGATGAGATGGCTGGATGGCATCACTGACTCGATGGACGGACGTGAGTCTCAGTGAACTCCTGGAGATGGTGATGGACAGGGAGGCCTGGCGTGCTGCGATTCATGGGGGTCACAAAGAGTCGAACACAAATGAGCGACTGATCTGATCTGATACCTGTACAAGTGTCTCTGCAATCAACCAACCTGGTAAGTACATTCAGTAGCCCTTCCATAACCTGGTAAAGGCAATCCGAGGCTTTTCTCATCAATCCATGAGAATAGCTAAACAAGCTGCTACTTTGAGAACTAGATGTATTCTTGGGTCTATAATGTTATTGGGGCTCCCAGTGAATGGAAGTAGACCTACCCCATCCCACTTCCCACCTCCCACACCCACCGAACCTCCGATTGTGTCAATGCTGGAAATGATGCCAGCTCCATTTTTAGAAGTGCAAGCCACTTTGAGGACTATGAAGAGACAAGCAATGACTGCCAACATCTGTGTTAATGTTATGCATCTGGAATAAAACAAGAGGAGTGTATGTGACATCATCCTAGCTGTCAAGAAGGCCAGAGAATAAATGGCTTCCAAGAAGTGTGTTCCTTAGACGCCAGCAAGTCTCCTGCTAGTGGAGGGGCTATGGGGATTCAGGTCTTGATGAAGAGCAATCGGAGAGTTGATTCCATTTCTGTAAACAGATGGCCTCTCACGTGTTGGCCTCGCACACAGCTTGGAAAGCTCGCTCCACTGGAGACTTTTCTGGGAAAATAGCAACACTTTTCTGAAGGAGTCAAAATGTATGAAAACAAAAAAAAGATTAGAAAGAAAACCGCTTTGGAGAAGGGATGGAAATCATGGTGCTGTGTCTTGCTTGTCAAGTTGCTTCCTGGAGGATGCCTCGCTTGCTCAGCATTCCCCTCTGAGTAGCAGCAGGTTATCTCTGGTTCACCCTTGAATGAACCGCAGTAAAAATGCCTGGGGTGGCAAGTGTCAGGCTGATGTAAGGGGAGGAGATAAATGAGAAATGCAGGGTTACACCCTTTCTAGGGAATGTTTGAAAATGTGCCAGTGTTCCTGAAAATCTATGACTGCTTTCAGCATTTGAGAACGAAGAGGGGCAGTTCAGAGCTCTAGAAAGGGGAAGGGAGTCTGTTTAAGGGCTGGAAGAGCCTTGTTTGTATATTTAAATGGCTGCCATGATCATGCAGACTAGACTTTTTTCTCTAAGAGAAACTTGTGAGGTTTGTAATAAAAAGAAAAGGGGGAAGATCACGTATCTCTATTTTTGTTAGAGGAGTGGTTTTTATTGCAAGAGTCCTTGTGATTTACCTAAAACAGGTATCACGGACTACAAAGTAGAAAATGAATCTTTCTGATAACCTGTTGTGGTGTTTCACCTGAGTTTAATCCTATACCTGGAGCCAAAAGCCTTTCCCTGCTTGGAAAATACAACTCCACAAATCCATTGCCTGGGGAGAGAAGTGAGGCCTCTTCAGTGGACCATGAAAGACAAAGTCAAATTGGAAAAACAGAAGACAGATAGCTAGGGTCTTTTCTAAACTTTATAGATAACAGTGTATCTGATTCATCAATATATAGATTTGAATCCAATAAACATTTTGAGACCTCTGTTGTGCCAGAAACATATTTTATATGTGATTTGTATATATGATGTGCATATATAAATTCTAAATGAAGTCAACCCTGAATATTCATTGGAAGGACTGATGCTGAAACTGAAGCTCCAAACTCAATCTATGAGGCCACCATCACCCTAATACCAAAATCTGACAAAGATCCCACAAAAAAAGAAAACTACAGGCCAATATCACTGATGAACATAGATGCAAAAATCCTTAACAAAATTCTAGCAATCAGAATCCAACAACACATTAAAAAGATCATACACCATGACCAAGTGGGCTTTATCCCAGGGACTGCAAGGATTCTTCAATATCCACAAATCAATCAATGTAATACACCACATTAACAAATTGAAAAATAAAAACCATATGATTATCTCAATAGATGCAGAGAAAGCCTTTGACAAAATTCAACACCCATTTATGATAAAAACTCTCCAGAAAGCAGGAATAGAAGGAACATACCTAAACATAATAAAAGCTATATATGACAAACCCACAGCAAACATTATCCTCAATGGTGAAAAATTGAAAGCATTTCCTCTAAAGTCAGGAACAAGACAAGGGTGCCCACTTTCACCATTACTATTCAACATAGTTCTGGAAGTTTTGGCCACAGCAATCAGAGCAGAAAAAGAAATAAAAGGAATCCAAATTGGAAAAGAAGAAGTAAAACTCTCACTTTTTGCAGATGACATGATCCTCTACATCGAAAACCCTAAAGACTCCACCAGAAAATTACTAGAACTAATCAATGACTATAGTAAAGTTGCAGGATATAAAATCAACACACAGAAATCCCTTGCATTCCTATACACTAATAATGAGAAAACAGAAAGAGAAATTAAGGAAACAATTCCATTCACCATTGCAACGGAAAGAATAAAATACTTAGGAATATATCTACCTAAAGAAATCTCCTGTGTATTCTTGCCACCTCTTCTTAATATCATCTGCTTCTGTTAGGTCCCTACCACTTCTGTCCTTTATTGAGCC
Source organism: Bison bison bison (assembly GCF_000754665.1). Taxonomy (NCBI): domain Eukaryota; kingdom Metazoa; phylum Chordata; class Mammalia; order Artiodactyla; family Bovidae; genus Bison; species Bison bison. The sequence goes on from NW_011494720.1 coordinate 8,547,396, forward strand.
CATCTTTGCATGAAATATTCCCTTGGTATCTCTAATTTTCTTGAAGACTTCTCTAGTCTTTCCCATTCTGTTGTTTTCCTCTATTTCTTTGCGCTGATCGTAGAGGAAGACTTTCTTATCTCTCCTTGCTATTCTTTGGAACTCTGCATTCAAATGGGTATAACTTTCCTTTTCTCCTTTGCTTTTCACTTCTCTTCTTTTCCTAGCTATTTGTAAGGCCTCCTCAGACAGCCATTTTGCTTTTTTGCATTTCTTTTTCTTGGGGATGGTCTTGATTCCTGTCTCCTGTACAATGTCATGAACCTCCATCTATAGTTCATCAGGCCCCTTAAATCTATTTCTCACTTCCACTGTATAGTCATAAGGGATTTGATTTAGGTCATACCTGAATGGTCTAGTGGTTTTCTCCACTTTCTTCAATTTCAGTCTGAATTTGGCAATAAGGAGTTCATGATCCAAGCCACAGTCAGCTCCTGGTCTTGTTTTTGCTGACTGTATAGAGCTTCTCCATCTTTGGCTGCAAAGAATATAATCAATCTGATTTCGGTGTTCACCATCTGGTGATGTCCATGTGTAGAGTCTTCTCTTGTGTTGTTGGAAGAGGGTGTTTGCTATGACCAGGTAGGATGGATTAAATCCCACAACTAAGGGAGCCCTCAATCTCCTCTGGAGATCTGATAATTATCTTAAAAGAAGATCATCATGCCTTGAAAAATATCAGACTCAGTTGTGGATTTCTCCCAACCTTGCCCAAGTAAAGCTGTGATGTGCTTTGCTCTAGTTATTTACTGTTTTAAAAAAAATATTTTTACTTATTTATTCGGCTGCACTGGTTTCTTGGTTGCAGCATACAAGATCTTTGATCTTCACTGTGGCATGTGGGATCTAGTTCCCTGACTGAGAATCAAACCCAGACCTCTGCATTGGAAGCTCGGAGTCTTAGCCACTGGACCACGAGGGAAGTCCCTCCAGTCATTTATTGAAACCACAAATCTGCAATAAGGGTAATGATAGGAGCATCTAAAACAAAATAATAAGAGGCAGCCAGACCAAACAGTCCACGGACACTCCCGGCAGCAAGGCTGTCCTGTCCACGATGGACTGAGCATCCTGTGACCAGCACTTTCGTATCGGGGCTCCTGACTGCTTTCTGCTTAGCCTGGCTTATCTGACTGGAGACTAGAGTTAGAAAGACTTGATTTCTCTTGCCGCCTTCATCGCTAACCTGGGCATCCTGTTTTTCTTCCTGTCCTCTGCCAGCTGGAGAAATGAGGTAAAACATGCCCAAAGTCAGGCAAACCACAATGAGATTTGATGGTGGAAAGTTCTTGGCTGTGAAGTGCTATTCAAGTCCCAAAGCTTATAAAAATTGAGATTTAATGCACAGCAGAGTGGTCAGGACAGAGTGCAGAGTCCCACATTCTTCAGTTACATCCTCTGATGTGATGAGGAAGAAAAAGGGGTGAGATCTGGGGAGCACAAGGGTGGAGTGATTACATTTGAAACTGGCTACTGGATCCAGTGCAAAATGAATGGGGACTGCCTTGTACAGAAAGTATTAAGGAGTTCAGGCTGCTGACAACAGAGCCCTGTTCTAAGCGTGAGGCCCTGGTGTGCAGGGGCCTGGGTGATGACCCAGACCACATGCCATGAGACCAGTCCTGCACAGAATCAAACCAAAAGGGGAAGAAGTCTCTGATGCTCAGTGAGACTCAGTGAAGCTGAGTGAAACACAGCGGACGCGTCAGAATGGGCAATGTGGGGAGAGTGAGCACCAGCCCCATGAGGCCCGGGATATCAGGGTGCTGAGGATTAAGGGGAAAAAAATCAGAAGACAAACCCGGTTGCTTTAGGATGCATTCTTATTTCCACAGTCATCTTCAAGGTGGCACAAATCTATATTACTAAAATTAGAATACCCTTCAACACTTTGGGGATGAAACTTAATGCATTATATTTTATTATAGATAAACATATTTTTTATGTGTAAGTGTATTTACATTTTTCCTTCCTAAATGGGAGGGAAATCCCAAAAAAGAGGGGATATATGTGTACGTATGGCTGATTCACTTCGCTGCACAGTAGAAACGAATGCAACATTGTAAAGCAACTATATGCCAATAAAAATTAATTTTAAAAAATATTCTTGAGTTAGGCCGTTTGAATTCATTGGTGCTTTTACTTGTGTTCCTAGGATGATTTTATTTTTTCGAAGATTTTCCAAATTCAGTCTTAAAAAGACCAAAAGCTTAATTGTTAAAGAGAACTTCATCGAACCTAATGAGAATTTAGGTACTGAGCATCTTTTCCTTTTTCTGTGTCTCTTTTTGTTATGTATTATCTCCCTTCCTTTGACTTTCTTCCCTCCATTTTCTCTCCTCCTCCTGCACCACATGGGCCCAGATGTCTTTTACTGTCTGCATAATACAGCTATGTTTGTATGGCTTCTAACTATAGCCATCAGGGAACCCTGAATCATGACATTATATGAGCAAACTCAATTTTTCAGGATGCTGGCTCCATTTCTACAGAGATATCACAGTAGTCTGGTATTACTATTACTTAGGTAACACACTGGCCTAATCCAGCGTAAGCATAAAAGATAAATACATAAAAGTATACATTTTGTTGTTGTTCAGTCGCTAAGTCTTGTGTGACTCCTTGCGACCCCATGGACTGCAGCACACCAGGATTCCCTGTCCTTCACTATCTCCCAGAATTTGTTCAAACTCAAGTCCATAGAGTCGGTGATGACTTCCAACCATCTCATCTTCTGTTGCCCCCTTCTCCTCCTGCCCTCAATCTTTCCCAGCATCAAGGTCTTTTCCAATGAATCGGCTCTCCTCATCAGGTGGCCAAAATATTGGAGCTTCAGCTTTAGCACCAGTCCTTCCAATGAATATTCAGGACTGATTTCCTTAAGGATGGACTGGTTGGATCTCCTTGCAGTCCAAGGGACTCTCAAGGGTCTTCTCAAACACCACAGTTCAAAAGCATCAATTCTTCGGTGCTCAGCCTTCATTATGGTCCAACTCTCACATCCATACATGACCACAGGAAAAACCATAGCTTTAACTATACAGACCTTTGTGGGCAAAGTGATGTCTCTGCTTTTTAATACACTGTCTAGGTTGGTCATAGTTTTTCTCCAAGGAGAAAGTGTCTTAATTTCATGGCTGCAGTCACCGTCCGCAGTGATTTTGGAGCCCAGGAAAATAAAATTTGCCACTGCTTCCATTTTTTCCCTTTCTATTTGCCATGAAGTTGCCAGATGCCAAGATCTTAGTTTTTCGTTTTTCTTTTTTAATGTTGAGTTTCAAGCTGGAATCAAGATTGCCGGGAGAAATATCAACAACCTCAGATACACAGATGCTACAACTCTAGTGGCAGAAAGTGAAGAGAAACTAAAGAGCCTCTTGATGAGGGTAAAAGAGGAGAGTAAGACCGCTGGCTTGAAATTTAACACATCTTATCTAGAAAACTGCATTTGCAGGAAGACGACTAGATTTTCAGATGGAAGTTGATTGCAGTTTCTTGAAATACACATACTTTTCTAGCTCAAGTTCGTCAATTTTATCTTTTTGAAGAACCAGTTTTTGCTTTTACTGATTTTCTCCATTGTTTTCTACTCTCTGTTTTGCTAATTTGTGCTCTAATCTTTATTACTCCTTCCACTTGATTTAGGTTTAGACTGCTGTTGTTTTTCCAGTGCCTTCAGGCAGAGGGCGAGGTTATTAATTTGAGATCTTTTTTTCTGTACTATTATTGGCATTTACAGCTATAGATTTTCCTCTAAGCACTGCTTTAGCTGCATTGCAAAAGTTCTGGTATGTTATGTCTTAAATATTTTTTAAGATATCTCAAAATATTTCCTAATTTCTCTTATGATTTCCTCTTGGTTATTTAATTTCCACATACTCACGTATTTCCTAAATTTCTTTCTGTTATTGATCCTTAATTTCTTTCCATTGTATTTATAGAACATACTTTGCATTATTTCAGTCATTTTAAATTCATTTAGACTTGTTGGAGAAGGCAATGGCACCCCACTCCAGTACTCCTGCCTGGAAAATCCCATGGACGGAGGAGCCTGGTGGGCTGCCGTCTATGGGGTCGCACAGAGTCGGACACGACTGAAGCGACTTAGCAGCAGCAGCAGCAGACTTGTTTTATGGTGCAGCATTTTTTTAATTTTAAAGAAGTTTCCATGTATATTGAAAAAATTTATATTCTGCTGTTGTTACATGGAGTTTTCTAGAGATGTCCATTAACTTTTATAGTGCTGCTATTGTCTTCTATTTCCTTGTTGATTTTCTGCCTAGCAGTTCTATAATCCATTATGGAGATATGAATGTCTCCAACTGTTATTGTTGAATGGTGTATTTCTTCCCTTAATTCTGTCAGTTTCTGCTTCATATACTTTGGAGCTCTGTTAAGTACATAAATATTTATAATTATTTTATCTTCCAGATGGATTTATCTTTTTATCATTGGATTATTATCCACTCAAAATCCATTCATATATAATATTATTATTGATATCATTGTGTTTACACCTGACATTTAACTTTTTGGGGGTATGTTCATATATGACCTTTTTGTTCCCCTATTCCTTCTTTCTGCTTTCCCTTGCATTGAGTAAATATTGTTTAGTGCGACATCTTCATTCTTTTAATGATTTTTCACTGTATTTTTGAATACTTTCTTAGTGGTTAGTTTAGGGTTTTTATATATCTTCAGTTCAGTTCAGTTGCTCAGTCGTGTCCGACTCTTTGCAACCCCATGAATCGCAGCTCACCAGGCCTCCCAGTCTATCACCAACTCCCGGAGTTCACTCAGACTCACGTCCATCGAGTCACTGATGCCATCCAGCCATCTCATCCTCTGTCGTCCCCTTCTCCTTCTGCCCCCAATCCCTCCCAGCATCAGGATCTTTTCCAATGAGTCAACT
>NW_011494720.1:8552645-8558366 GCF_000754665.1 Bison bison bison
CCCAAAATAAAGTCTGACACTGTTTCCACTGTTTCCCCATCTATTTCCCATGAAGTGATGGGACCGGATGCCATGATCTTCGTTTTCTGAATGTTGAGCTTTAAGCCAACTTTTTCACTCTCCACTTTCACTTTCATCAAGAGGCTTTTGAGTTCCTCTTCACTTTCTGCCATAAGGGTGGTGTCATCTGCATATCTGAGGTGATTGATATTTCTCCCGGCCATCTTGATTCCAGCTTGTGTTTCTTCCAGTCCAGCGTTTCTCATGATGTACTCTTCATAGAAGTTAAATAAGCAGGGTGACAATATACAGCCTTGATGTACTCCTTTTCCTATTTGGAACCAGTCTGTTGTTCCATGTCCAGTTCTAACTGTTGCTTCCTGACCTGCATACAGATTTTTCAAGAGGCAGGTCAGGTGGTCTTAATGAGTATCTAATTCAGATTTATACTACCTTAATTCCAATGAGAGACAGAAACATTATTCCTATATAACTATTCTTTCCCCCTCCTTTTGGTATTATTATTAAGCATATCACACATATATACTATATTAGAAATTCAATATCACACTGCAAAATTATTACTTTATATAATTTTATATGTTTTAGAGAATGTAAGAGAAGGAGGAAGCCATGGTTCAAATGCCACAAACTCTCTCAACTCCTACAGATGATGGGTAGATTTTCCTGAGTAAATTTTCTTGATTTGCTGTGTCCCATCAGAACAATTTCCATAGAGTTTAAATGATGTTTGGTGTTCTTTATCATTTTCACAGTTGTGCTTATTCTGCAGGGACAGGCCCGAGTGGGAACTCATTTTCCCATCCTGGATGTGGAACTCGGACATCTGTGCTGTAGCCTCTCGTTGCTCTTAGAGGAATGCTTCATGTACACAGCGAACAGCTTTCAGGATGGTTTAAGTGGCCTGTGCAGGGCTTCCCTGGTAGCTCCATAGTAAAGACTCCAACTGCCAACGCAGGAGACATGGGTTCAGTTCCTGTTCTGGGAAGAGCCCTCATGCTGAGGAGCAAGTAAATGCACACACTGCAAGTACTGAGCCTGTGCTCTAGAGCCCAGGAGCCACAGCTATGGAGCTCACATGTCACAACTACTGAAGCCCAAGTGCTCTAGAGCGTGTGCTCTGCAACAACAGAAGCCACTGCAACGAGAAGTCGGCACACGGCAGCCACAGAGTAGCCCCGGTTCACCACAACTAGGAAAAGCAATGAAGCAGCTCAGCAACGAAGACCCAGCAGTCAAAAATAAATGAATAATAACAAATTATGATCATAAATATAAATATATAATAAAATAAATAAAAATTACAAATGGCCTGTATGAGGGAAGGAAAGACTTTTCTTTATAGTCACAATGTCACTGAACACATGTGTGATGCATGTTTTGAGTCTGATTGATTGGATAAGTGTTTGTTTATACCCTACCATCTGCATCAGACAGGATGGGAGATGGTTTAACAGCTACATGCACTACAGCAAGAAAGATGAAAATTAACAGAGAAAGTAAAGCAAAGGGAAAGTAAGAACTGCTCAGAGGTATTGCTAAAAATGTTGTTCAGTCTCTAAGTCGTGTCTGACGCTGTGAACCCATGGACTGCAGCATGCCAGGTTTCCCTGCCCTTCAATATCTCCTGGAATTTGCTCCACCCCTGTCCACTGAGTTGGTAATGATGAATTTATGCTAAGATAATAGATGTTTTCTCTTTCTTGACTGCTCAGTGGAACCAGAAAAACATGTGGCTTTTTTCAAGAGGAACTATACTTGAGAGCTTATCCCATGATTGAAACTCACAGCCTAAGTGAGCACTTCAGTTAGATCTTTGGGGCTTATTTCTCAACAGCACTTAACCTATGAGATCAGCTACTCATTGACACAGTTTCCAAGCCATTTGCTTTAATACAAATGTTCCTTCTCTCTTGCGCCAGTATTTATAAGCTCCACACAGAAATTCACTACCTATCTTGTTTCTCAGAAATATTCCACTAAAATTTACCATTGCCTTTCTTGTCTTATAAAAATAAATAACTGAAGTTGAAAAGTATATGAATAATCCATTTGGATTCATTGGGAAGATCTTGGCTCTGAATATATAGAGTTGATATACCGACGACTAAATTCCCCTTCAGTCTAATTATTGTTGTTTCATAACACTAGTCCAAAGTCTTTAATTCTTGCTTCAAACTCTATTGTTAAGTCATAAATATTAAATTCCATCACAGCTGTCGTTGGTCCTTTAAGACAGTAGACTTGTAGCCACATAAATGTAATTAAATCGCCCCTGGAATTTCAAAACTTGGAGCTTCTTTATTCAGTTGTGGTGAAATCTGCCTACCGATATTTATTCCCACCCTTCTCCTTTGGTAACAAAAACCCTGATTTTATTCAGAGTGGCAATTTGACCAGCCTCAGACAATGATTCATGATGGGTTTAGGCCAATTATGACAATCTTTCATCTTTGCCACATACTCTTTTTCCCAGACTGCTTTGCAAAAAAGGGTGGCTGTTTGACCCAAATCTGGTCATGAGATGGTTTGAGGAAGCTGCTAAGGGGTTATCTGGGGAATATTTTCTTCTGTTGTAAAAGGAAATTCCTTTTTTTTTTTTTTCATCCAGAATCTTTTTTCTTTCTAAATTAAATATCTTTTGCAAGGATGTGATATTAGAACTGTGACAGCTATTTTGTGGGTACAAGCCTGGGGATAAAATATTGATATCTTGAGGACTAGAAGGATGAATCTGCATCCTGATGACATTTTCAGAATTTCTGCACCAAACCTGGACCCTTATCTTCAAACATACTATGTGAGACAAACCACCTTAGAGTTTAAGTTGCTTTCAGTCAGGCATTCTGTTGCTTGGAACTTACAGTGGCCCTACCAAGTGGTTAGTTAAAATCGGTGGTCTACAGAGAATTTTATCATGAAGGCAGAGTTAGATCTTAACCCCATGGAGGGTAGTACTTAAAACAATATTTGAACAATTTATTCAGATAGTTGTGTCACTAATAACTTTTCTGAAGACCTTCTATTTCAGTAAATAGTCATTGAAAACCCAAACAGAGCAGTGTCGTTGGGGGCTTTCCTTGTCTGCATCTGAATAAAGGTGACTGGGACCCTGCAGGAAACCCTGGTCAGATTTGCAAGACAAAAAAGCTCCCCCATCCTGAGCGGATCTCACCAAATATTTGCTGCTTTTGGATGTCCTGCAGGTTCCTGCTCAGAGCTCCTAAAGAAGCATCTGCAAGCTCTTTCTTGGCTCCCAGGTCTCCTTGGAAATGGAGGGTTGCCTCGTAGCCCACTGCATCCCCTTATCCTCCAACCCTGCCTTCACTGTGCCCCAGGGTTGATGTGTGCTCAGGTGAGCAGAGGCCTGGCTGTGGACTCCTCGTGAGGGTCTTTGCACCATCACAGTTGAATTCATACACTAATCTCGCCTGTTTCCAACTACATGACCCACCAACCCACTGTGGGAGGTTGACTCAATACACATCTGTTACTGTTTATAAAAGAGTGTGTCTGCTCCCCATTTCCTTTTTAAATGCATCTAAGAGCAGGGTCTCCAGAAGTCATTGGGTCCTGCCTCCCTTCAGGTCAACACCAAATCCTTACTAGGACATCTCTGTTCATTTCCTAGGCAAACCATTCAATATCACAGTAATCCAAGTCTACGCCCCAACCAGTGATGCTGAAGCTCAAGTTGAATGGTTCTACTTGACCTACAAGACCTTCTAGAAATAACACCCCAAAAAGATGTCCTTTTCATTATAGGGGATTGGAATGCAAAAATAGGAAGTCAAGAGATACCTGGAGTAATAGACATATTTGGCCTTGGAGTACAGAATGAAGTGGGGCAAAGGCTAATAGAGTTTTGCCAAGAGAACGCACTGGTCGTAGCAAACACCCTCTTCCAAACACACAAGAAGACTCTACACATGGACATCACCAGATGGTCAATAGCAAATCAGATTGATTATATTCTTTGCAGCCAAAGATGGAGAAGCTCTATACAGTCAGCAAAAACAAGACTGGGAGCTGACTCTGGCTCAGATCATGAACTCCTTATTGCCAAATTCAGACTGAAATTGAAGAAAGTAGGGAAAACCACTAGACCATTCAGGTATGATCTAAATCAAATCCATTACGACTATACAGTGGAAGTGACAAATAGATTCAAGGGATTAGATCTGATAGACAGAGTGCCTAAAGAACTGTGGATGGAAGTTCGTGACATTGTACAGGAGACAGGGATCAAGACCATCCCCAAGAAACAGAAATGCAAAAAGGCAAAATGGTTGTCTGGGGAGGCTTTACAAATAGCTGAGAAAAGATGATAAGCTAAAGGTAAAGGAGCAAAGGAAAGATACACCTATCTGAATGCAGAGTTCCAAAGAATAGCAAGGAGAGATAAAATAAAAAGCCTTCCTCAGTGATCAATGCAAAGAAATAGAGGAAAACAATAGAATGGGAAACACTAGAGATCTCTTGAAGAAATTAGAGAATCCAAGGGAATATTTCATGCAAAGATGGGCTCAATAAAGGACAGAAATGGTATGGACCTAACAGAAGCAGAAGATATTAAGAGGTGGCAAGAATACACGGAAGAATTGTACAAAAAAGATCTTCACAACCCAGAGCCAGAATGCGAAGTTGCATTCCTGGAATGCAAAGTCAAGTGGGCCTTAGGAAGCATCACTACAAACAAAGCTAGTGGAGGTAATGGAATTCCAGTTGAGCTATTTCAAATCCTAAAAGATGATGCTGTGAAAGTGCTGCACTCAATATGCCAGCAAATTTGGAAAGCTCAGCAGTGGCCACAGGACTGGAAAAAGTCAGTTTTCATTCCAATCCCAAAGAAAAGCAATGCCAAGGAATATTCAAACTACTGCACAATTGCACTCATCTCACACGCCAGCAAAGCAACACTCAAAATTCTCCAAGCAAGGCTTCAACAGTATGAACTGAGAACTTCTAGATGTTTAAGCTGGATTTAGAAAAGGCAAAGGAACCAGAGATCAAATTGCTAACATCTATTGGATCATCAGAAAAGCAGAAGAGTTCCAGATAAACATCTACTTCTGCTTCATTGACTACGCCAAAGCCTTTGACTGTGTGGATCACAACAAACTGTGGAAAATTCTTCAAGAGATAGGAATACCAGATCACTTTACCTGCCTCCTGAGAAATCTGTATGCAGGTCAAGAAGTAACAGTTAGAACTGGACATAGAACAACAAACTGGTTCCAAATCAGAAAAGGAGTACGTCAAGGCTGTATATTGTCACCTTGCTTATTTAACTTCTATGAAGAGTACATCATATGAAATTCTGGGCTGGATGAGGCACAAGCTGGAATCAAATTGCTGGGAGAAATATCAATAACCTCAGATATGCAGATGACACCACCTTTATGACAGAAAGTGAAGATGAACTAAAAAGCCTCCTGATGAAAGTGAAAGTGGAGAGTGAAAATGATGACTTAAAACTCAACATTCAGAAGACGAAGATCATGGCATCTGGTCCCATCACTTCATGGCAAATCAGATCAGATCAGATCAGTTGCTCAGTCATGTCCCACTCTTTGCGACCCCATGAATCGCAGCACGCCAGGCCTCCCTGTCCATCACCAACTCCCGGAGTTCACTCAGACTAACGTCCATCGAGTCAGTGATGCCATCCAGCCATCTCATCCTCTCTTGTCCCCTTCT
>NW_011494720.1:8558648-8561771 GCF_000754665.1 Bison bison bison
GGGGGCCCCAAAATCATTGCAGATGGTGACTGTAGCCATGAAATTAAAAGATGCTTGCTCCTTGGAAGAAAAGTTATGACCAACCTAGACAGCATATTAAAATGCAGAGACATTCCTTTGTCAACAAACGTCCATCTAGTCAAAGCTATGGCTTTTCTAGTAGTCATATATGGATGTGAGAGTTGGACCATAAAGAAAGCTGAGTGCTGAAGAACTGATGCTTTTGAACTGTGGTATTGAAGAAGACTCTTGAGAGTCCCTTGGACTGCAAGGAGATCAAACCAGTCAATCTCAAAGGAAATCAATCCTGAATATTCATTGGAAGGACTGATAATGAAGCATAAGCTCTAATACTTTGGCCACCTGATGCAAAGAACTGACTCATTGGCAAAAACCCTGATGCTGGGAAAGATTGAAGGCAGGAGGAGAAGGGGACAACAGAGGATGAGATGGTTGGACGGCATCATCGACTCAATGGACATGAGTTTGAGCAAACTCCAGGAGTTGGTGATGGATAGGGAGGCCTGACATACTGCAGTCCACAGGGTCACAAAGAGTCGGACACGACTGAGTTACTGAACTGAAGTGATGTGATTCAGAGTTTCTGGAGTGCTTTTCTAATAAACATTTTGTCCCAGTAATTTTAAGTGTCAGGCATTTGAATCATCTATGTACAGTAAGTTGAGACCTACTTACTGAAGGTTAAGTGACTTACTTAGGATCACAGGGAGTGACTCATAGAGAGATGCTCTGTGTGTGTCCTCACTCTCCAGGGAGGCTGGGTGAAACCAGGCATGGGTGGTCCTGAAGGACCAGAGGCAAGTGTCAGCCAAGGAGGAGCATCCTGATCCTGGTCTCTGAGTGAGTGCACGATGGTGGAGGGCCGGGCAGGGGGTGGGAATGGAAGCTGCAAATACAGCAAAGCATCTGGAGTGGCCCTGACTGTGTGCTGGTCTTCTGACAGCTGGAACCCCCACCCCTGAAGGCTGAAGAAAATGGCTGAGAGTTAGAGACTGCAGGTTCGCAGCTACTATAAAAGAACTCAATAAGATGTGAATCGGGTTCTACCAGAAATGTCTAAAGAGAAGGTCAACTTGATCTTAAAATGCTGTCCATGAAACAGGACAAGAAATGTCTTTGAGCAGAGGCAATAGAGATGTAGAAATTCTTGGTATTCAAAACACATGAGGGAAGTCCAGGTGCGGGTTGGAAAAGAATTTCCAGACAGGAGGCAGAATGAAAGAAGAATCAGGTTCGTTAGACTGGGGAGGGGAGAGTCACTGCCAGCATTGTGGGCCAGCTTCCTGATAGTCAGGGAGAGCCAACGTTGAACAGGGGTCTTTGATTAATTTTTATACCCAGGGTGTAAGGCGTGGGATAGGAGTCTTGCAGGTCATTTACTGATTGGATAAGATAGGTATATTGGGTGGGGGGCTGGGCAGAGTAAGGCAAATACCTTCTCCCCATATGGGGAAGGAGGGGAGACAGGTTGTACTGGTTAAGAGGACCTGAAATTCATTATAGTTACAACATTGGGGATGGGAGGGAAAGACAAAAAGGGTCTGGTTTTTCCGTTCCTGCATTCCAAGACCCTCCTTGGTTTTATCTGCTCTTTTGTCCTTGGGTCACCACAGGAAGTAAAAAGGAAGTGTCATTAGAGCTGATAAAGGTTCTTATGGAAAAGCCAAGCACAGCAGAGGGATTGTGGGTGGGGCACAACTTAAAAACTTTACTTTCTGACATCATTTTGGTTTAATAAGATCTTAGAAGATTTTTAAGGCAAAAAATAGCAACTTCTGAAAATCCTCAGGCTCATAATTTCATCTAAGAAACAAGGCAATCATGTTTTGGATTCTTTCTAGATAAAAACATACGTCTCTTGGGTATGGGGTGGGGCCTGGTCCCGTGGACGGATATTATGGTGAAGGGTGTAGGGTGACCAAATGTTTGCACAGGATTGGGGGGATTTCCCTGGACACAGGACTTTCAATGCAACAACTAGGAAAGTTTCGGGCAAACCAGGGCAAGTTGGCAGTCTGGAGTGGCACTTCTCCTCAGATCAGATCAGATCAGTCGCTCGGTCGTGTCCAACTCCTTGCGACCCCATGAATCGCAGCATGCCAGGCCTCCCTGTCCATCACCAACTCCTGGAGTTCACTCAGACTCACGTCCATCGAGTCAGTGATGCCATCCAGCCATCTCATCCTCTGTCGTCCCCTTCTCCTGTTGTCCCCAACCCCTCCCAGCATCAGAGTCTTTTCCAATGAGTCAACTCTTCGCATGAGGTGGCCAAAGTACTGGAGTTTCAGCTTTAGCATCATTCCTTCCAAAGAAATCCCAGGGCTGATCTCCTTCAGAATGGACTGGTTGGATCTCCTTGCAGTCCAAGGGACTCTCAAGAGTCTTCTCCAACACCACACTTCAAAAGCATCAATTCTTCAGCGCTCAGCTTTCTTCACAGTCCAACTCTCACATCCATACATGACCACTGGAAAAACCATAACCTTGACTAGACGGAACTTTGTGGGAAAGTAATGTCTCTGCTATCTAGGTTGGTCATAACTTTCCTTCCAAGCAGTAAGCGTCTTTTAATTTCATGCCTGCAGTCACCATCTGCAGTGATTTTGGAGCCCCCCAAAATAAAGTCTGACACTGTTTCCACTGTTTCCCCATCTATTTCCCATGAAGTGATGGGACCAGATGCCATGATCTTCGTTTTCTGAATGTTGAGATTTAAGCCAACTTTTTCACTCTCCTCTTTCACTTTCATCAAGAGGCTTTTGAGTTCCTCTTCACTTTCTGCCATAAGGGTGGTGTCATCTGCGTATCTGAGGTGACTGATATTTCTCCCAGCAATCTTGATTCCAGCTTGTGTTTCTTCCAGCCCAGCGTTTCTCATGATGTACTCTGCATAGAAGTTAAATAAACAGGGTGACAATATACAGCCTTGACGTACTCCTTTTCCTATTTGGAACCAGTCTGTTGTTCCATGTCCAGTTCTAACTGTTGCTTCCTGACCTGCATACAAATTTCTCAAGAGGCAGATCAGGTGGTCTGGTATTCCCATCTCTTTCAGAATTTTCCACAGTTTATTGTGATCCACACAGTCAAAGGCTTTGGCAT
>NW_011494720.1:8562070-8562929 GCF_000754665.1 Bison bison bison
TTCTTTGGTATTAGAATGAAAACTGACCTTTTCCAGTCCTGTGGCCACTGCTGAGTTTTCCAAATTTGCTGGCATATTGAGTGCAGCACTTTCACAGCATCATCTTTCAGGATTTGGAGTAGCTCAACTGGAATTCCATCACCTCCACTAGCTTTTTCGTAGTGATGCTTTCTAAGGCCCACTTGACTTCACATTCCAGGATGTCTGGCTCTAGGTCAGTGATTGCACCATCGTGATTATCTGGGTCATGAAGATCTTTTTTGTACAGTTCTTCTGTGTATTCTTGCCACCTTTTCTTAATATCTTCTGCTTCTGTTGGGTCCATACCATTTCTGTCCTTTATTGAGCCCATCTTTGCATGAAATGTTCCTTTGGTATCTCTAATTTTCTTGAAGAGATCCCTAGTCTTTCCCATTCTGTTGTTTTCCTCTATTTCTTTGCATTGATCGCTGAAGAAGGCTTTCTTATCTCTTCCTGCTATTCTTTGGAACTCTGCATTCAGATGCTTATATCTTTCCTTTTCTCCTTTGCTTTTCACTTTTATTCTTTTCACAGCTATTTGTAAGGCCCCCCCAGACAGCCATTTTGCTTTTCTGCAGTTCATTTCCATGGGGATGGTCTTGATCCCTGTCTCCTGTTCAATGTCACAAACCTCATTCCATAGTTCATCAGGTACTCTATCTATCAGATCTAGACCCTTAAATCTATTTCTCACTTCCACTGTATAATCATAAGGGGTATGATTAAGGTCATACCTGAATGATCTAGTGGTTTTCCCTACTTTCTTCAATTTCAGTCTGAATTTGGCACTAAGGAGTTCATGGTCTGAGCCACAGTCAGCTCCTGGTCTTGTTTTTGT
>NW_011494720.1:8563234-8572201 GCF_000754665.1 Bison bison bison
ATGGTTTGCCTTGGAAATGAACAGAGATCATTCTGTTGTTTTTGAGATTGCATTCAAGTACTGCATTTTAGACTCTTTTGTTGACCATGATGGCCACTCCATTTCTTCTGAGGGATTCCTGCCTGCAGTAGTAGATATAATGGTCATCTGAGTTAAATTCACCCATTCCAGTCCATTTCAGTTCGCTGATTCCTAGAATGTCGACATTCACTCTTGCCATCTCTTGTTTGACCACTTCCAATTTGCCTTGATTCATGGACCTGACATTCCAGGTTCCTATGCAATATTGCTCTTTACAGCATCGGACCTTGCTTCTATCACCAGTTACATCCACAGCTGGGTATTCTTTTTGCTTTGGCTCCATCCCTTCATTCTTTCTGGAGTTATTTCTCCACTGATCTCCAGTAGCATATTGGGCGCCTACTGACCTGGGGAGTTTCTCTTTCAGTATCCTATCATTTTGCCTTTTCATACTGTTCATGGGGTTCTCAAGGCAAGAATACTGAAATGGTTCCTACCATGATGCAATCCTCCTTAGAAGAGCCTTAGTTTCCATAGTTGCCAGGAGGCCCCTCTGAGACTCGCCTCTGACATCCTGGCAGGTCAGGGACAGGATGGACAGACAGATGGCAGTAGGGTCGTGGTTTGGAGTGGGAGGGGGATGTTCTGATCATGGTGGTTGGGGATGGGTTTAACCAGGGTGGAGGGCCAGGGTGGGCAGACACTTCCACAGCCTGCTTCAGCAACAGTTTCTGCCCCATTTGATATTAATTTTAGTGGTCTATTTTCAGAAGAAAAAAATAAACATTAAGTCCCTCAGTTGTTCAGTAGAACTTAAAGAACTCTGCCCTCAAAAACATGCTTTTTGTTGTCATTACAAAAAGAGAGACTCTAGTGCTCGTATCCTGATAAATTCTAAAATGCCGGTGCCAGCTCTTCGCTCTGCACCCCCTTCTCCATTCTCTGCTTGCATTGGCGTGTCAGTTTATTGTGGACCAGTCAGTTGGTAACTGGGACTGACTTTTCTACTGTATCGATGCCAGTGTGATGAACTTTGCGATTCATGGGTACTGCCTCAGATGTGGCATTGCATGAAGAAAAACTATTTTCTAATAAAAATATGAGTGAAAACCAAAATCATAGACTAAAATCAAAAATAACTGGAAGCAATCTCTGTATGATGTCACGGTGGTTGCAACAAGAAGTGAAATGAAAACTGAAAGGCGGAGGGACTGATTTTCCTTGTGATTCTTCTCTCTTGGGGTTTTAGCCTCCAAAAGGCAGGGGCTGCTTGCTTGACGCAAAAAATATCTGTGACCTTGGGCAAATTATTTAAGCACTCTAAGTCACAATTAACCATTTTAATAATGTGCATACAGGGAACTCTACTCAATGCACTGAGGTGATCTGAATGGGAAGCAAGTCCAAAAGGGAGGGGCTGTGCGAATTGTGGCTGATTCCCTTTGCTGTACAGTAGAAACTAACACAACATTGTAAAGTAACTCCAATAAAAATTAATTTTAAAAAATCAAGATGAAGAGGAATAAAAGTGGTAGAACCCAGGGTTAATAAACTAAAACTGAATTTTTAATAGAACACCTAATATGTAGTAAGTGCTATAATAAATACAACTTTATAATTAAAGACAAGTAAATAAATAAGTTATGCCCATATGAATCCCACTTTACAGGGCTGTTGTGAGATTTAACAAGACAGCACATGTAAAGAAAGGTCTTTAGCACATAGTAATTGCTCAATAAATGAAATTTTAAGGTGGTAAAACTACCTAAAATAACACTCTGGGGTAAACTCCTTTTCTGAAAAAACTGTCATTATATGTCAAATTACTATATGTGAGTTTGTGAGGCAGTTTAAGTCATCAGCCTCACTCATAAATATTTATTATATTTCTGCTCTGGGAACAGTGTATGTGTGTGTGTGTGTACATGGGGGGTGTTTTTTTAGCAGGGAGGGGCTGTGTTTGCAGGGGAGGTGGGGAGAAGTACAGGGCAGGTTTTAAACACAGGTGACACCTGAGTTAAGCTTTTAGTTTCCAGTCTTGTTGTAGAGACAAAATCTGGGCCTAAATATTAGCAACAGATCAAATGTTTTTCAAATGAATGATAGAAAGAATAAGCCTCTAGAAGAAGAGAGGAGGGGGAGGTCAGTCCTGGCCCGAGGGGCCCTGGAGGGCTTAACTGAAGACCAGGATCGGCACTCACCCTGGAAGAGGCAGATTCTACAGGCAAAAAAGAGAAAAGGAGACCAGAAAGCTTTTCTCCTCCTGAATTTGCAGATCAAGAACCTAAAGGTCAAGAAGTCATGAATGTCCTTGCCAGAGATGGCAGCATGGGCAAGAAGGATGGCGAAGGGTCTACATCAAGGACAAGGGTGTGGTCCTGCAGGCAGGAATCCCAGCATGCCTGTGGCCAATGATCCTATCTCTCAATGACTGGCAGGCACTTTGCAAAACAGAGTCCTATATTAATGCACATGTGTGGAATCTAGAAAAATGGTATTGTTGTTCAGTCACTAAGTCGTGTCCAACTCCTTGTGACCCCAGGGACTGCAGCATGCCAGGCCTCTCTGTCTTCCACTATCTCCCGGAGTTTGCTCAAGTTCATGTCCATTGAGCCGGTAATGATATAGATGAACTTATTTGCAAAGCAGAAATAGAGATGCAGACATAGAACGAGTGTATGAACATCAAGGGGGGAAGAGAGAGTGGGATGGATTGGGAGATGGGGATTGGCGGATGGGGATTTACACCACTGTGTATAAAATAGGTAACTACTGAGAACCTACTGTGGAGCCCAGGAAACTCTACTTAGTGTTCCGTGGTGATCTAAATGGAAACTTTAAAAAGAAGGGATATATCTGTACATATATATGGCTGATTCACTTTGCTGCACAGCAGAAACTATTAATAACGCAATGCTGCAAAGCAACTATACTCCAATTAAAAAAACAACAACACGGAGTCCTGGGCAGCCTTAAACAGTTCGCTTCTGAAAATAGATCCCCTCATGCTGCATCACAGGTGGTAGTCAGGCTTCACTGTGCCCAGGGGCCTGCCCCTGCCCAGGGGCACCAGGAGCTGTGCTGTGGGCCTTCTACAGTCTGGCTCCTCACACCTCCCAGTGTGAACCGTGTGTCTGAGTGAGCAAAGGGGAGATTTTCACACTTTCACAACCTGGCTTCACAGCTGTAGCAACCTATGGACTGATTTTAAATGGCAATATCCTTTTAGCCCTAACTAATCCTTATTGTCTTTAGAATTTGTAAATTTTATTAAAATTTGAAAATAAGAGAATGACATTTATTCCACCTCTGGGAAATAGTATTAACACTATCCCACCAACCCACATTTTTCCACGCCCACCCCATCTTCTGGAATGTTCTTGAAATGAATACAGGGTGTGATGTTAATTTTATGTGTCATCCTGACTGGCCTATGGTACCCAGTTTTTTGGTAAGGCACTAGTCTAGGTGTTGCTGTGAAGGTATTTTGTAGATATGCTCAGCATAAGGTGACTTTAAGTAAAGATTATCCTTCATAACATGGTTGGGCCTCATCCAATCAGTTGAAAGCCTTAAAAACAGTAACATGGTTTTCCCTAAAATGAAGGAATTTTCTGACTCAAGACTATAGCGTGAGAATGCTGCCTGAATTTATACTTTGCTGGTCTACCCTGCAGACTTCGGACTTTCTAGCCCCAAATCTCTCTCTCTCTCTCTCTCATTTCTGTATATCCTACTGGTTCTGTTTCTCCAGAGAATCCTGATTTGTGTCCTCCGAAATAATCTCACAGGATCCTGAAAACGGATAACTCGGGAAGGTGAGAGTAGTCCACAGTCAGGGAGGGGCGGCCGAGTCAGATAAGCAACTTCTTTCCTGCCCAGGACACATGGGCCTGCTGACCTCTGAATGCACCAAGCAAGAGAGGCTGAGACACTTCTACAAATGCTACAAGTTTGTTCTCTTTTTAAAAAGACAATTGATTTCACATTTAATGAAAGATATGACCGCCATATTTATTTACTGCAACAAGATCGGGTAATGATAATTTTTTCAGTTTCCATTATACTAAACTGGGTACTCAAAAGCAGCATTAAAATTCGTCCTTTTCAAAGTTTTTCCAGCTGATTCTTCCTCTTTGACGGGAATGAGGTTCTATCCCATCCCATGCTGTTCAGGCTGCCTCTTATTTGCATATGATCTCCTCAACCCCGCTCAGGAAAACCCCTTTCTCTAGTCTCCTACATGATTAATGAAAGGTCTTTATCTTCATAGTTTTAACTAAAGGCTCACTCCTCACTTCTGTAGTGTTAGCCAAAAAAAACTACTCTTCATTAAGGCCGCTTTGATGTGCATAATCAGCCATTTCTCTTACATTTGAAATGTCTTCATTCCTGTAATATTTTCGTGGTTGAAGCAGCTGTTGGACATTTCCTAGTTTTTGCAGAGCTTTGCAGCTGTGGAAAAATCCTTACCCAAGGTTCTGCAGTTTAGTTTAATGCAGATGTCTGGACCTGGTGTGGTTAGCATAAAAATTCAATGGCAGCAGTGATTATTTTTTATTATTGTAATATACGGGAAGAAGAGCCTGGCTTCCCACTTGGAAAGTCCCACGGTGAGTCAATAAAGTTTCCACCTCTGACCTCTTCAGACACTGGGATGGGGAGCCTTGGGGTTTGGGGCTGAATTGAGGGTCAAGGTCAAGGCCCTGAGGCCCTGTGACCCGGGCTGGGAGCCTGAGGAGCAGAGCTGAGGTCAACGTTGGCCTCGGCACTCCTGGCTCCTGTGTGTCCACTGGAACTGGCGGCCAAAAATTGCTCTTGTCCCAGGTGGGAGGGTCATGCTTTTCATTTGTCTTTCTGGTCCCAATAGAAACATCTTCTGATTGAGATGCTTGAGAGAATCCTTTACACAGGAAATCTGTGACAACACCCAGAAATGTATGGTTCATCCTCTTAAAAGGAAGTACAAATGTCTCAGTGTATTTACATTAAGCTTCCCCCGGTTCAGGAGACTCCCTGTGTGCATGATCTCAGGTCAGCACTGCCTCCTATCCAGGCTCTAAATCAGAGAGTCGACAGACACTCATTGTGATGACTCAGTTGCTCACGCACCTTTCACTTAAAGGGGTGACATGATCTTTTTGAACCTGTTGTTGTTTGGTTGCTAAATTGTGCCTGACTTTTTGTGACCCCATGGATTGCAGCATGCTAGGCTCCTCTGTCCTTCACTATCTCCCAGAGTTTGTTTGAACTCATGTCCACTGACTCAGTGATGCCATCCAACCATCTCATCCTCTGTTGCCCCCTTCTTTTGCCTTCAATCTTTCCCAGTATCAGGGTCTTTTCAAATGAGTCAGTTCTTTGCATCAGGTAGCCAAAGTATTGGAGCTTTAGCTTCAGCATCAGTCCTTCCAATGAATATTCAGGGTTAATTTCCTTTAGGATTGACTGGTTTGATCATCTTGCTGTCCAAGGGATTCTCAAGAGTCTTTTCCAGCACCACAGTTCTAAAGCATCAATTCTTCAGCTCTCAGCTTTCTTTATGGTCCAACTCTCACATCCATACATGGCTACTGGAAAAACCATAGCTTTGACGAGACAGACCTTTGTTGGTAAAGTAATGTCTCTGCTATTTAATACGCTGTCTAGATTTGTAGTTTTGGTTCATCAGGTGTTGCCACATCCAAGCTCACACTTTATGTGATCTCCAAGTGAATTGGGGCAGGGGGAGTGAGTATGAAAAGTCATTTTGAAATTTCCTTTTTTCTAGCTTCTAAACTAATCTACAGACAACATGATTTTGTATCTATGACATCTTCTGATATTTAAAATCTTTCTCATCTTGTAGACAAGATGCAGGGTGTGAAATGGTGATGGATAGAAGGACCCCCAGCAGAGTGAGGAGCATGGTGGACAGTCAGGGAGTCTCTGTAGATACTCAGGGACTGAAGAGCAGTTTTAATAACCAAGTCAAAGAGCATCACGAATCATAATGTAAAAAAACGTGTCCTCCCACTCCAGGGAAGAGCAGGGCAGGATCAAGAGGACCCAGAGCCTGGTGGGCTGAGGACCTGACCTGAGGGACTCACAGGACACTTACAGGAGACTGTGACTAAGGGCAGTTAGGGTTTATTCACCTTCAACGGCAAGTGCAGCAAGGAGTAACCACAAGGGGCTGGTTGGTTTATTTTTCATAGAAACAAACACTCTGCTGGGTTTTCTGTGATACTTCAGTAGTCTTCTAATGTGTTTTCTTTTTTTTTTTTCCAGTGAGAAGGAAGGCCCTGGTTCTTCCAGACCCAGCCACCCAGCATGTGGCCACACTCAACCCCTGCTACCCGTCCTGCCCCTGAAGGGTTCCCTGGGCTTGGGGCTGGAGACCATGGGGAAGCCCCTTGGAGAAGCCTCTGCACTCACACACCTGACGAGACGGTCCGGCAAGAGAGGGAAAGGCCTCCTCACGTTGCTGGTGACGTGCTGCTCCCCTCACACTGCATCAGGACCCCAAGGGGATTCCTCAGAGCCCAAGGCTGCAGTGCCCATGGAGGTCGGCACGTGGTTGAAGCATACGGTGATGGCAGCCACGTCTGAATTCCAGGACCAGGAGGCCCATTGGCTGTGTGAACCCATCTTCAGAGCCTCTGCTCCCCGTCAACCACTGTATGTGGCCAAATACGAGGTGTGATTTTAGGCACTCCCCAAAGTTACCACCCAGAGAAGGTGATGGCACCCCACTCGAGTACTCTTGCCTGGAAAATACCATGGATGGAGGAGCCTGGTAGGCTGCAGTCCATGGTGTCGCTAAGAGTTGGACACGACTGAGGAGAGCTGGACACGACTGAGGAACTTCACTTTCAATTTTCACTTTCCACTTTCATGCATTGGAAAAGGAAATGGCAACCCATTCCGGAGTTCTTGCCTGGAGAATCCCAGGGACAGGGAAGCCTGGTGGGCTGCCATCTGTGCAGTTGCACAGAGTCAGACACAATTGAAGCAATTTAGCAGCGGCAGCAAAGTTACTGCAAATACCCATCCTCCCACTACAAATTCTTCTACACCTGTCTGAGGAGGGCTATCCCTTAGTACTGACTGAAGTCAGTACTTTAGAGTAAGGCTCCTCTGAGTCCCCCTTAAAATACATTTGGTGGAGGGGCAGAGCAGGTTATTCACTGAACCACTCACGTTTCATTTATCACAGATCAACTCATTAGATACCCAGAAAAATGCCTGGAAGGAAGGGACCAAAGATGGACACAATTTTGACAAAGGAAGTGAACTAAAACATTCCACAAAGAGAGGAGTGGGAGCAGGGTGGCCCGATATAAACGCCGTGGCAGGGAGACCCCAAACCACAGTGCCCAGGGCAGCCAGACAACAAATGCTGCTAACTAGTCCCACTTCCTTTTCACCTTTATTGACCTTCAAATAAGGCCCCCCACCCCTGAAGACTCTCCCCATGCTTCACAGCCCTGCAAAGCCAGCCAGCAGATACAACAAAATTAACTAATTAAATAGATACTTGATTCAGTCAGTTCAGTTCAGTCACTCAGTTGTGTCCAACTCTGCGACCTCATGAATCGCAGCACGCCAGGCCTCCCTGTCCATCAACAACTCCCCGAGTTCACGCAAACTCATGTCCATCGAGTCGCTGATGCCATCCAGCCATCTTACCCTCTGTCGTCCTCTTCTCCTCCTGCCCCCAATCCCTCCCAGAATCAGATTCTTTTTCAATGAGTCAAGTCTTCGTATGAGGTGGCCAAAGTATTGGAGTTTCAGCTTTAGCATCAGTCCTTCCAAAGAACACCCAGGACTGATCTCCTTTAGAATGGACTGGTTGGATCTCCTTGCAGTCCAAGGGACTCTCAAGAGTCTTCTCCAACACCACACTTCAAAAGCATCAATTCTTCGGTGCTCAGCTTTCTTCACAGTCCAACTCTCACATCCATACATGACCACTGGAAAAACCATAGCCTTGACTAGAGGAACCTTTGTTGGCAAAGTAATGTCTCTGCTTTTGAATATGCTATCTAGGTTGGTCATAACTTTCCTTCCAAGGAGTAAATGTCTTTTAATTTCATGGCTGCAGTCACCATCTGCAGTGATTTTGGAGCCCCCCAAAATAAAGTCTGACACTGTTTCCACTGTTTCCCCATCTATTTCCCATGAAGTGATGGGACCAGATGCCATGATCTTCATTTTCTGAATGTTGAGCTTTAAGCCAACTTTTTCACTCTCCACTTTCACTTTCATCAAGAGGCTTTTGAGTTCCTCTTCACTTTCTGCCATAAGGGTGGTGTCATCTGCATATCTGAGGTGATTGATATTTCTCCCGGCAATCTTGATTCCAGCTTGTGCTTCTTCCAGCCCAGCGTTTCTCATGATGTACTCTGCATAGAAGTTAAATAAGCAGGGTGACAATATACAGCCTTGATGTACTCCTTTTCCTATTTGGAACCAGTCTGTTGTTCCATGTCGTTCGAACTGTTGCTTCCTGACCTGCATATAGGTTTCTCAAGAGGCAGGTCAGGTGGTCTGGTATTCCCATCTCTTTCAGAATTTTCCACAGTTTATTGTGATCCACACAGTTAAAGGCTTTGGCATAGTCAATAAAGCAGAAGTAGATGTTTGTCTGGAACTCTCTTACTTTTTCAGTGATCCAGCGGATGTTGGCAATTTGATCTCTGGTTCCTCTGCCTTTTCTAAAACCAGCTTGAACATCTGGAAGTTCACGGTTCACGTATTGCTGAGGCCTGGCTTGGAGAATTTTAAGTATTATTTTACTAGCATGTGAGATGAGTGCAATTGTGTGGTAGTTCGAGCATTCTTTGGCATTGCCTTTCTTTGGGATTGGAATGAAAACTGACTTTTTCCAGTCCTGTGGCCACTGCTGAGTTTTCCAAATTTGCTGGCATATTGAGTGCAGCACTTTCACAGCATCCTCTTTCA
>NW_011494720.1:8572809-8573861 GCF_000754665.1 Bison bison bison
TTGGTATTGGCCATCTGGTGATGTCCATGTGTAGAGTCTTCTCTTGTGTTGTTGGAAGAGGGTGTTTGCTATGACCAGTGAGTTCTCTTGGCAAAACTCTTATTAGCCTTTGCCCTGCTTCATTCCATATTCCAAGGCCAAATTTGCCTGTTACCCCAAGTGTTTCTTGACTTCCTACTTTTGCGTTCCAGTCCTCTATAATGAAAAGGACATCTTTTTGGGGTGTTAGTTCTAAAAGGTCTTTGAGGTCTTCATAGAACCATTCAACTTCAGCTTCTTCAGCATTACTGGTTGGGGCATAGGCTTGGATTACTGTGATACTGAATGGTTTGCCTTGGAAATGAACAGAGATCATTCTTTTGTTTTTGAGATTGCATCCAAGTACTGCATTTTGGACTCTTTTGTTGACCATGATGGCTACTCCATTTCTTCTAAGGGATTCCTGCCCACAGTAGTAGATATAATGGTCATCTGAAAGTCAGTGTCTCTGGATTTTGTATTACTTGTGCAAATATATTTCAAGCATTTAATGAGCTCTTCCCAGCACCCTGCTTTCCAGAAAGCATCCTTTGAGCAGTGGTGAACTAAACAGGGTGGCCTTCTCCCAAAAACCTCCTACATTCCTAGGGCCCCCTTTTTCAGCCTCAAAAACCTTTGCTCACTCAATTCAAATTCCAGGATGAATCTTTGCCATTATCCTAAACAGTGTCTTTGCTCACCTAATTCAAATTCCAGGATGAATCTTTGCCATTATCCTAAATAGTGTGTGCAAATATCTACTTAACATCAACAACACAAGCATTTTGAAATGACAGTGGCAGACCTAATTAGTCAGTGGGTGAATGTGGGGCTGCCCAGGTCCTGCAGAGAGCAAGGGTCCCTTGAGGGTAAGTTTGCAGGGGTGGAGGGAGGGGAGGAAAAGGGAGAGGACTCTTGTTCATCCCTAACCTGTGATCCGGAGAAGGCAATGGGACCCCACTCCAGTACTCTTGCCTGGAAAATCCCATGGATGGAGGAGCCTGGTGGGCTGCAGTCCATGGGGTCGATAAGAG
>NW_011494720.1:8573961-8574872 GCF_000754665.1 Bison bison bison
TTTTCCAGTCCTGTGGCCACTGCTGAGTTTTCCAAATTTGCTGGCATATTGAGTGCAGCACTTTCACAGCATCCTCTTTCAGGATTTGAAATAGCTCAACTGGAATTCCATCACCTCCACTAGCTTTGTTCGTAGTGATGCTTTCTAAGACCCACTTGACTTCACATTCCAGGAGGTCTGGCTCTAGGTCAGTGATCACACCATCATGATTATCTGGGTCTTGAAGATCTTTTTTGTACAGTTCTTCTGTGTATTCTTGCCACCTCTTCTTAATATTTTCTGCTTCTTAGGTCTGTACCATTTCTTTCCTTTATTGAGCCCATCTTTGCATAAAATGTTCCCTTGGTATCTCTAATTTTCTTGAAGAGATCTCTAGTCTTCCCCATTCTGTTGTTTTCCTCTATTTCATTGCACTGAATCGCTGAGGAAGGCTTTCTTATCTCTCTTTGCTATTCTTTGCAACACTGCATTCAGATGTTTATATCTTTCCTTTTCTCCTTTGCTTTTTGCTTCTCTTCTTTTCACAACTATTTGTAAGGCCTCCCCAGACAGCCATTTTGCTTTTTGGCATTTCCTTTCCATGGGGATGGTCTTGATCCCTGTCTCCTGTACAATGTCATGAACCTCCATCCATAGTTCATCAGGCACTCTGTCTATCAGATCTGATCCCTTAAATCTATTTCCCACTTTCACTGTATAATCATAAGGGATTTGATTTAGGTCATACCTGAATGGTCTAGTGGTTTTCCCTATGTTCATCAATTTCAGTCTGAATTTGGCAGTAAGGAGTTCATGATCTGAGCCACGATCAGCTCCTGGTCTTATTTTTGCTGACTGTATAGAATATTCAGAAAACTAAGATCATGGCATCTGGTCCCATCACTTCATGGGAAACAGATGGGGAAACAGTG
>NW_011494720.1:8574972-8581913 GCF_000754665.1 Bison bison bison
CACTTTCACTTTTCACTTTCATGCATTGGAGAAGGAAAGGGCAACCCACTCCAGTGTTCTTGCCTGGAGAATCCCAGGGACGGGGGAGCCTGGTGGGCTGCCATCTATGGGGTCGCACAGAGTCGGACACGACTGAAGTGACTTAGCAGCAACCTGTGATCCACTAGGATCTTAACACTGCAGAAACCACAGGTGTTGGTTTTATTTTGGTAGTGATGTGCAGGTTACAGAGAGGTCATGGGACATGCATTTCATAACCTCTATCTCTCACTGAACATTAAGATCTTCAAAGGACTTCCCTGGTGGTACAGTGGATAAGAATCTGCCTGCCAATGCAGGGAACATGGATCTGATCCCTGGTCCAGGAACATTCCACATGCTGTGAAGCAACTAAGCTCATGCACCGCAACCACTGAATCCCCACTCTAGGGTTGCAAGCTCCAACTACTGAAGCCTGAGCACCTAAAGCCTGTGCTGTGCAACAAGAGAAGCCCCTGCCATGAGAAGCCCAGGCACCACAACAAAGAGTAGCCCTGCTCGCCGCAACTAGAGAGAGCCTGTGTGCAGCAACGAAGACCCAGGGCAACCAAAAATAATAGTAATAATTAAAATTAATTCAAAAAGATCTTCAAGATCTGTGCTCAGGACCTTACAAACAGTCTCGTTGAAGCATCATGTGGATTCTGAGAAGTTGATGCAATTATGATCAACATTCTGCGGATAAGGAAACTACCTTCAGAGAGATCAAGTTAACCTACTTAGAGTCACAGTCAGCACTGTGACCCGGGCAGGTGTGATTCCAAAGCCTGAGCTCTCACCACCAGCGCACACAGCCTTGATCTTTTGTCAGTCACATGCTCCCTTGCCTTAATCCTGGCCTCAGGTGAACCCTAATAAGTCTCCATGGTCCAGGTAGGACTCCGCCTCTGCCTCGTTACCACATAGTCCTCAGAGGCAGGTGCTGTAATACATCCTGCCTGGACCCAAGGTCTTAGCTGACTGTAATAGGAAGCAATCGTTTAAATCAGACACTGGAAAATTACCTGCAATTGAATTAAGCATAGAGAGCTGACATTTCCTTTCATTTATGTTATGGACACAGTCTTTCTTCAGTATATTTGGCACATAACAATATCTCTTTTATGAGTCCTTTAAACATGAGCTCATTTAAAATTTCATTGCATTTATTAGGTTTCAGCTGGAAATGTGGCTGGCCCGTTAGGCTCTCCCTGGAGAGCCCAGATTTGACCACTGAAGCAAAGAGAACATTAAATAAAGAATTCCCAGAGGGCTTATGTGAGCCTCTCAGTGGCTGGATGATGGTTGTGTAGTATTCTGGGATGTCAATCACATGCTCGCCCCATTAGAGTTCAAGCAGCTAAAATAAATGTCTCCTCTTTGAGTCACACTTTCTGTAGTATCCGAAATGGAACAGCAACTTCATTCTATATCTCCACCTCAACCTCTCCATTCTACTTAAATCATCTCTCTTGAAGTCATTTATTTTATGCTATTCCAAGCTTCTCTGGTCTGGCCAATTTATTAATGGAAACACTCACCTCATTCTTGGAAACTCTCAATGGGAAAATAAGATTATTCAATTCATGCTAAAATCTCCAGGAGTTGTTAGCAACACAAGAATTTTCCTGCCTGTTACACCCAAATGCAAAATTCTAAATAGATATATCTTATATTTAGATTTTTTCACAACATAAAATTTACATGCCATCTGTATTCACTTATAAAGCGTTTTAAATTCAAATTGATTTGAATTAAAAGAGATGCCCTAAGATGATTACATCTTGATTTTTCTCTTTATTTTATTATTTTATGCATTTCAAATGTACATATAGAGAAACTTCTTTTTCTCACAAGATTGGAGTAACTGGTACCAGATGTACCATTACACCACAAACAACTATGATATGGATGGGTGCTCAGTCATGTCTGACTCTCTGTGATCCCATGGACTGTAACCCACCAGGCTCTTCTGTATGTGGGGTATCCCAGGCAGAAATACTGCAGTGGGTTGCCATTTCCTTCTCCAGGGGATCTTCCCGACCCAGGGATTGAACCCACGTCTCCTGTGTCTTTGCCACTGAGCCACAGGAGAAGCCTGAACAACTATAAGCCTGAACCAACATGCCTACTTTGTTCCCAGGGACTGAACAGTAGGCGCTGGCACACTGGGGTCCCGGACAAAGGGGGCACACAATGTGCGTCCAGAGCTCATCCTCGCTCCCTGGGGTGAGGTCTCAACTGGGCTCTGAACTGGGGATAATCTCTTAACTTTGGGCATCAGGAGGCAGAATTCAGAGTAGGGCAGTCTTGTTGTTGTTTAGTTGCTAAGCCGTGTCCACCTTTTTGTGACCTCATGGACTGCAACACACACAGGTTTCCCTGTCCTTCACTATCGCCTAGAGTTTACTTAAACTCATGTCCATTGAGTCTGTGATGCCATCCAGCCATCTCATCCTTTGTCACCCTCTTCTCCTCCTTTCTCAAGCTTTCCCAGCATTGGGTCTTTCCCAGTTAGTTAGCTCTTTGCATCAGGTGCCCAAAGTATTGGAGCTTCATCTTCAGCATCAGTCCTTCCAATGAATATTCAGAGTTGATTTCCTTCAGGACTGACTGGTGTGATCTCCTTGATATGGATTTTCCAGTAGTCATTTACCAATATGAAAGTTGATCCAAAGAAGGCTGAGTGCCAAAGAATTGATGCTTTCAAATTGTGGTGCTAGAGAAGACTCTTGAGGGTCCCTTGGATAGCAAGGAGATCAAGGAGGGAGGTCCTCCTGAAATGGGAAAGCATAGTTTGGATTTCAGGGCTTAGAATATAAGAGAGAAGGGTGTTGCCCTGGGGGAGAAGGGTGTTGCCCTGGGGAAGAAGGAAGTTAGAAGTGGGGAGCAGCAAGAATGTATATAATAATTCTCAGTGGGTCCTTGGTCAGGGTCTGGCTTCAGTATTGTTCCAATAGGCTTAGCAGAGAGATCTGCTACAAGGTTGAAAGAAGAACAGAGATAGTAAAGCTACACAGTTGTGAAAGAGAGTGGAATTCTAGCTCAGCCACAGTGGAGAGACCTCATTAACATCTCAAGCACTCAGCTGAGGCACCAGAAAGGCCAATCCTTAGGTCTAAGTACAGCTCCAGAAATTAAAGCCCATTTGTATTGTCCAAAATGTCCAGCACATTAACAAAAATTTTTAGACATGTGAGAAGCAGAAAGCTTTCACCCCCAATCAAGGACAAAAATAGTAAACAGAAACAGACCCTGAAATGATCCAGATATTAGAATTACTATACAAGAACTTTGAAACAGGTATAATAAATATGCTGAAAGTCTTAAAGGAAATTATGATCTCAATAAACAGAGAGATAGTCTCAACAGAGAAATTAAAACTATAAAAAAGAAACAAATAGAAATTCCAGAAATAAAACAAAATTTAAGATGAAAATATGAATTAGTGGTCAGATTAGACATGACCAAAGAAATGGTCAGTGAATTCAAAGGCAGATCCATATAAATTACCCAATCTGAAGAATAGAGAGAAGTAAGAGCAAGCCAAAATAAACCCAGCTTCAGTGACCTATGGGTAGCAAATGATCTAAAGTACATGTAAAAAATCCCAGAAAAGAAGAGGAAGAATAAAAGCAGGAAAATATATTGGAAGAAAATATGATCAGTATGACAAAAACCATTACAATATTATAAAGTAATTAGCCTTTAATTAAATAAATTAATTTAAAAAAAGAGAAGTCAAGGAGCAGGGGAAAAAAAAAAAAAGAAAGTATGATCAAAATTTCCCTAGATTTGGTGAAAACACACCAACTCACAGAGCCAACATGTCCAGAAAACCAGGCCAAGCTGGATCATAGTCAAAATTCTGAGAGTCAAAGATAAAGAGAAAATTTTTAAATGGAAGGGAAGATAAAATAGAGTGGGAAGAAATGATCTGTTACATTCAGAGGAACAATAATTCAAATTATGGTTAACTTCTCATCAGAAACAACAGAAGCCAGAAGACAGTGTTACGAAATTTTTAGAGATCTTTTTTTTAAAAGAGGATATATTCAGATAAATAAAAGCTGAGAGAATTTATTTCCAGCAGAATTTCATTACAAGAAATATTAAAAGAAGTTATTTAGTGTGAGATGAAATGGTATCAGAGGGAAACACAGATATATAAGAATGATTAAAGAACATAAAAAAGTTAAATATTTGGATAGATACAAAAGATACATCTTTTCTTCTCTTAATTTCTGTAACAGATAAATAACAATTGAAGTAAAAATACTAGCATTGTAAGATGGGGTTTATAACATATATGTAAATAAAATACATGACTTAAAACCAACCGTATCAATAATTACATTGAGTAAAAGGGACTCAGCATTTTAATTAAAAGATAGAGATTATAAAGCAAAACCCAACTATCTTGTGTCTATAAGAGATATACTTAAAATATAAAGGCAAAAACAGGTTGAAAGTATTAAGAAAAGGATGGAAAGATAAACAAACAGTATATAAGCACTCAAAAACTAACATGACTCTACTAATATTAAAGTAGACTTTAAATCAAGGAGTGTTACAGAAGATAAGGAGGGACATTTCACAAAAAACAAAAGGATCCATTGAAAAGGAAGACACACAAATAAACACATAAGCCATCTGTACTTATATATACATGTGTTTCTGTTTTAACTATTAATTCTCCATTCCACCCTGCTTCAGAACACTTTTCTGTGATCCAGAATCTGGACAACTATTATCCACATTTCTCAGGCTCTTGCATCTAGGGTTCTGTATGTGACCAAGGATGAGAACCATCAGATGGTCTTGAGTGAATTTTGGATGGCAGAGTGAGGCAGAAGTTGTGTATCCGAGAAGCACAGTCAAGGATGTGCTTAGAGCCTTTTTATATCAGTCTTAGTGGAGGTCTCAGCGTTTAGTAACTGACAAGGAATAGGGCATGCTACTGTGGGTCATAGAAAGTCCTGGAGGCAGTAGACACCTCAGCTTTTCTGACCGTGGCTGCCTCTTCATCATGGGGCCCCTTTGTTGAGGGGTTGTGGTTCTGGAGCCAGTGGCTTCTGAATCACTGAGAAATCAGAAGTCTCTTGGTGGGTTAATGTTGCTGTGTGCCTTTGGGACTTATTTCCTGAAAACTTAGCATGGAGTCTATTTCCTCAGCACTACCGCTGATTCTCTAAGTCAGTTAAAGACCTATACTAAGTTCTTTCCCGTGTAAACTGTACTGCCCAAGCTCCTCTGGCCATGGGATTCTCCAAGCAAGAATACTGGAGTGAGTAGCCATTCTCTTCTCCAGAGGCTCTTCCCAACCCAGAGACCAAACCCGGGTCTTTGGCATTGGGAGCAGATTCTTTAACGTCTGAGGCACCAGGGAAGTCCGTGTAAACTAGAGGATTCTATTTTCAACAACTTAACCCTCACAGACACAAGTGTGATCTAGCCTTGATTATCCAGTATAAACTAAACTAACCATTTGTAGTAACTGGAACCTGTCTGGACATTACTCCTACGTTCTTCTTTAGGTGAATTTCTCTTTGTTCTTTAAGACCTAATTCTTGCTTCTGTGGAAATGTCCCTGATTTTGCAGGCTTACTTATAAGCCCTTCACCTATGTTTCCACCACATTTTGCCTGTACGGTTTTTAGTGGATTCTTATAGTGCATTGTATTATTTATTATTTACAGTGTATCATGTAATAAATGCCTTTCTCCTTCAATAGTCTATACAATCCTTGATATGATAGCATCACATTCATGCCTGTATTCCCTCTACCTAACAGATGAAACAGTATACCACACATATTCAAAATTGCTTATTATGAATGAATGAATAAATAAGTAAAAACCTGACAATGCAAACACCTGTTTTCAAGTGTGTGTGTGTGTGTGTGTGTATGTGTGTGTGTGTGCGTGCACGTCCTCCCCACCCACCCTCCAGCCCCTTGTTTTTCTCTTGGTATCAAAAGTTCCTGTAACTTTTAGGCCATTGGGTGAAACCTGAAGCTGAGATCTTGTCTGCTTCTCATGGTTAGTCTGGTGCATTGCGAGTTCAGAGCAGTGGAGAAAGAACTACCTGAGTATGTTGGCCTCTTGACACTGAAGCTCCAGACAAGCATTTTGAAACTGGCTTATGTGGTTCATAAACTGATTTATGTGGCCTTCTTTGGTCTTACTGCCTTTGTACCTACTTCCAACATCCATCCTCGGGGAGTTGAATCAGAGTTGCAGCTCCGTGAGCATGTGACCGGGGTATCTCTCTGCCACCAAAGGAGAAGCTTCTGGTTGAAAAACTCTCACTCATCACAGCAGGACACCTGGTTCAAAATCAACATTTTGAAAACATGTTGAGAGAACATGAGGGAGAAAACACTGCAAGCAGGCACCATTTCCTGCGATGTCATAGGGCTCCAACCCTCCTCCCACAAGTACCCCAGGACCAGTGAGGGAGGCGGACGCAGGAGCTGTGGGCCTGAGGACATCACCCTCCTCTCACATCTGCCCAGCATCTCACCTCCCCACCGCATGGCTTCTCTGCATGGATAAGAGGGTGCTGGGCACCCAAAGGTAGCTTACAGCTTATGACAGAGGGTGGCCCTTCATGCCCGTCTCCTGCCCAGATCAAGAGAGTTTAACTTTGGATAAAGAACACAACTTTGGAACTGACAGGACTGAGTCATCACAAAGACAGGAGCTGAACACTCAGGAGCCCGAAACCAAATGAAAAGCAGCCTGGAGGCCCGCGTGCCCTGCTCTCACATTGCTTATGGAATTCACAGGGAAATTATTGAGAGTTTATGTGGCCAACTGCTCCTTGAAATCCTGATTAAGACAAAACTGTTAAGTGTCCAAGAGAAGAAATACAGGGTGAGGTCCAGAATTCAGAATTAGCAGCCAGTGCAGCTGGAGGGG
>NW_011494720.1:8582013-8587324 GCF_000754665.1 Bison bison bison
AAGCCTGGGGTCAGGCGGGTTGGTTTACCCCAGCTCAGCCTCTGGGGCTGTCAGAGCGTCCCACAGCCTCTCAGAGGACATGCACAGATACAGTGCTCTTAAAACGTGCCCTGTCACAGTGAAGGCATTTTTAAAAATCAATGTTTAACCAAATAGCATTGGATTCTTTTGGTTCTTTGTAAAAACTAGTTTCCTGTAGGTGTTTTTTTCTTTTCCATACCATAGCTGAACTTACATTTTTAGGGCATAGTGACAGACTTTCAGAGCAACCACTGTAAAACAGGATAATCTTATAAACTGCTCTTTATGATCATCTGTCAGCTGAAATAACAGGCTCACAGCTGGCCTGAGTCTCAGTCTCTGCCTCCCCAGATCCAGGTGCTTGTGTGAGTACCCCCTGGTCCCCCAGCCTCTGACTTTGTGGGAGAAGTTGGTACCCAGAAACACAGAAGGGACCTGAGACAGAACCAGAACTGGATCTCAGCATCTTTGTGGCCCTGGTTTGTGGTCCAGCAACCACAAGCATCAGCTGATCAATATTAAACCCCAACTTGTGCCAGACTCGGAATGAGCTCTTTTTCATGAAGAAACTCTATTAATCCCCACCACCCTCCTAGGAGACTGGCACTATTATTAAGCTCATTGACAGATGAATAAAAGGAAACCCAGAAGGATTAAGTGTCTTTTCCAAAGTCAGCTTCTGCTGGGAACCCAGAGAGGTGTGCCGGGCTGACCATAGCCCGTGCATCCAACCACGTCACCTGATCCACAAAGCCCACGAGTGGAGCCAAGATGGACCCAGCCCCTGGCATGAGATGTTGAGAGAGGAAGACCCTGTGAGGTCTTCTGGCTGCCATGCCCAGAGCTGCTTGCTCTGTTCCCCTAGATTTTGCTGTGGGCCCCTCTTCTGCCCCACCCTCCCTTGCTTCATCTGTATCATCACCCCAAACTATCCTCTCAGTGCACTGAACTCAGTGTTCCCAGTTTAAGTTTTCTCAATGGCTCACTGGACACAGAGGCTGCTTTTAATTCAGTCATGTCCATAATCAGTTGGTCCCATGAACTCAGTCATGAGTTTCCACATGGGCCAGTTGCTGAGTTATTCACAGCTGAAACTTGGCCTTGTGCTCATGAACCACAGCAGCCTTTGAAGGAGTTCTGAGTCCCACTCACTTCGTCTGGAATGGGTGCACAGCCCTGTTCGTTTCTGCCCTGGCCGGCAGCTGGGAAAGATTGCCATCCTAGTTTTGCAAGTGATGGTGATGAATCATAGCTCCAGCTCTCTCTGAGGCAGGAGCCAAGCTGACCTAATCTTGAGGTGAGGCAGGGGGATGGGTCCACCCCCTTCTGTGGACGTTTCTGCTTTACATTTCCGCCGGGTTTTATGAAGTCTGAATGTCAAGGGCCCCACGGTTTGCTAATAGAATCACCACTAATGTAAGGAAGGAAAAAAGGGAGGTAGACAGAAAGTCAGTCAGTTCATAAAGCCGCCCACACACCTGTTGGGCGAGTGTTGGGTTCAGTCAAGCCCCGAGAAGCCCACATTCCTGTAAAAGGTCTCTGAGGACAGCCCCAACCGTGAACCTCATGACTGTCAGTCTTCCTTCCGAGGAAGAAAGAGGAGAAAACATGGGCAGAATGTGAGTGTCTCCTAATGAGATCTCAGAAAACGCTTCTCCAAACAGTCAGCTGGAGGCTTGGGTCTTGGATTTGTAGGAAGCTGGGCAGGGAAAGGGGTGCTGACTAAAGGGGAGGAGAGATTATTTTTCATGCAGAAGAGTTCACGAAGTCACGGTGGCTTGGCTCCTGATCTGGCTGGTGACTATTCAGATGCTCAGAAGTCCCAGAGGAAATGAGAATGGGAAAATGAAGATAAATAAGAGTGGGAAAAATAAAGTCTGAGACTTGTAATAAGGCCAACAAGTCACCGGATGATTTGCTTTTGTGCCTAAAATATTTAACAAAATACTTCATTAATGGAATAATATAGCCAGGGTCTATGTTGGTTATCAAACATAATTATAAAATTATAGCTGAGAACCATCACTTAACAACCAGACCAATACCTTAGAAATGACCTAGATGTTTCCTCCTGATTGTCCTGTGAGAAGGAAAATCCTGAAACTTGTGTTTATCATTACACCTTTTGAAAATAGTTTACACATGTATCTTTCAGCAGTACATGACTTGTTTTGAGCCTTATAAAAATGGTACCATAAAGATAGCTAGCTAGAAGGAAGCTGCTATACAGCACTGGGAGCTCAGCTCGGTGTTCTGTGATGACTAGAGGGGTGGGATGGGGGTTGGGAGGGAGGTTCAAGAAGGAGAGGATATATGTATGTCATAGCTGATTCACATCGTTGTACAGCAGAGACCAGTGCAGCATTGTAAAGCAATTATGCTCCAATTTAAAAAATAAATGGAAATAAAATAAAATGCAGATCTGGCCTTGAAAAAAAAAAAAAAAGTACCATAGTGAATATGCAACCTTCTTTCACTTGCTTATTGCACTCAGAATTTTTTCCAAGGTTCATCCAGTTTGTTATATGTTGCTAAATTAATTCATCTTCCTTGTTATTTAATATTCTATTGTATGGATATACAACAACATTTATCCAGTCCTAACAATGAACATTTGGGCTGTTTCCAGGGGTTTTGCCCTAATAACACTATTAAGGATGCAATTGTACCTATTTTCCAACTCACATACACAGATGTTCTCTATGGTGCATGTACCCACTCCTGGGAGTAGAATTGGAACTTCTGGCTTGGAGAGTGTGTTCAGCACATTCTCGGCTTTACAAGATAATGCTGCATTTTTCTCCAAAGTGATTGTACCAACCTACATTCTTACCTCTACAGCATTTAAGTCTTCTCCAGTACTTAGTGTTTTCAGCCATATTGATTTTTGTTAATACAGTTCAGCCAAGATATATATTGTATGTTCTTAGTTTACATTTCCCTGATTAAAAAAGATATTAACTATATTTTGTATGTTTACTTGCCATTTATACTTCCTTTTCTATAAAATATCCAGTTGATTTTTTTTTATTGCATTGTTTCTCTTTTCCTTGGGATTCCCTAACAGCTCAGCTGGTAAAGAATCCATCTGCAATGCGGGAGACCCTGGTTCGATTCCTGGTTCAGGAAGATCCACTGGAGAAGGGATAGACTCAGTATTCTTGGGCTTCCCTTGTGGCTCAGCTGGTAAAGACTCTGTCTGCAATTCAAGAGACCTGGGTTTGATCCCTGGGTTGGGAAAATCCCCTGGAGGAGGGAAAGGCTACCCACTCCAGTATTCTGGCCTGGAGAATTCCATGGACTGTATAATCCATGGGGTCACAAAGAGTTGGATATGACTTTCACTACACTGACAATTTGAAGGGATTTTTAATGTACAAAGAGTAACTTCACTTGTTGCTTAAATGTATTAAAAAACGTATTTTAGACAGGGGCATGTTTCATTTTATTTTTACTATCTTTTTCATTTTATTCTTACTCACAGAAATCCTTCCTTTCAGTGCAGTTGAGTATATCAATTTTTCTTTTATAGTTAATGCTTAGGGTAAACTTCTCTGCCTCCAAAATCTTAAAGATACTCTCCAGTATCTTTTTCTTTAGGTTCAAGACTTTGCCTTTCACGTGGAAGGCTTTACATCCATCTGGAATTGATTTTTGTGTATGGTGTGATGTCTGGGTCCAATTTCATTTTTTCCCATCTTGATAGCAAATGGTCCCAACAGCACTTAAGGGAACAGTTAATCCTTTTCTAGTAATCTGTGCTGCCACCTGTATCGTATTTCAAATTCAAAAAAGGTGTGGGACTGTTTTTGGTTCTCTGTTCTGTTACATGGGTCACTATGTCTCTCACTGAGCCAATACCATACTATTTCAGTTAGCCTTACTTTATTTTTTTATTATTTTTTGCAGCCCATAATAAATTTATTGTGTCTTCAAGACACTGCAACGTACACTCCTCTCCCAGAGAAGGTTCTTTCAGAGACCAGGAATCGTTATCCAAATGGGTTGGTCATTTGTCATTTGCATAGGCAGCTGGATTCTTCCTCTTGGATTTCTCAGAAGCCTGCGTTCCCCATGTGTAGACAAGATAAAACACTAGGAAGGGCGGTGCGAAGTGAAGCATGCACTCCAGAGTTCCACACAGCATGCTGGCAATGCCCTAACAAGTGCGCTGATCCTATTATACTAGAGCCTTTGTTTTCCATTTAAATTGTATAGAAACTGCTGTGTTCCTTGAAAATCTGTTAGACATTTGAGACAATTGACTTACTGGATGGTTTAAAAAAAAAAATTATGCAAAAACCGTGTTCTCTTTCTTCATTTATTTAGAACTTTGATATCTTTTAACAGTATTAAAATGTTTCTTCACACAACTCTGGCATAACTTTTGTTAGATTTCTTTCTAGTGCGTAATTTTGAAAACAGGTGTGTTACAGCAAATAGTAGCTATTACTGGATTTTATAAATTGTTGCTGGTGTTTTATAAATGCAGCTAACTTTTTATGTCAATCTTTTAAAATTTTATTTATTTTAATTGGAGGCGAATTACTTTACCATATTGTGTTTTTCCCATACATTGACATGAATCAGCCATGGGTGTACATGTGTCCCCCATCCTGAGCTCCCCATCACCTCCCTCCCCATCCCATCCTTCTGGGTTGTCCCAGGGCACTGGCTTTGAGTGCCCTGTTTCATGCATTGAACTTGGGCTGGTCATCTGTTTCACATATGGTAATACACATGTTTCAATGCTATTCTCTCAAATCATCCCACCCTCGCCTTCTCCTACAGAGGCCCCAAAGTCTATTCTTTATATCTGTGTCTCTTTTTCTGTCTTGCATGTAGGGTCATCATTACCATCTTTCTAAATTCCATATATATCCGTTAATATACTGTACTGGTGTTTTTCTTTCTGACTTACTTCACTCTGTATAATAGGCTCCAGTTTCATCCACCTCATTAGAGCTGACTCAAACACATTCCTTTTTTTATAGCTGAGTAATATTCACTAAGAACAAAGCTAGTGGAGGTGATGGAATTCCAGTTGAGCTATTTCAAATCCTGAAAGATGATGCTGTGAAAGTGCTGCGCTCAATATGCCAGCAAATTTGGAAAACTCAGCGTGGCCACAGGACTGGAAAAAGTCAGTTTTCATTCCAATCCCAAAGAAAGGCAATGCCAAAGAATCCTCAAACTGCTGCACAATTGCACTCATCTCACATGCTAGTAAAGTAATGCTCAAAATTCTCCAAGCCAGGTTTCAGCAATACGTGAACCGTGAACTTCCAGA
>NW_011494720.1:8587719-8589086 GCF_000754665.1 Bison bison bison
CTGCTTGGAAGGAAAGTTATGACAACCTAGATAGCATATTCAAAAGCAGAGACATTACTTTGCCAACAAAGGTCCGTCTAGTCAAGGCTATGGTTTTTCCAGTGGTCATGTATGGATGTGAGAGCTGGACTGTGAATAAAGCTGAGCGCTGAAGAATTGATGCTTTTGAAGTGTGGTGTTGGAGAAGACTCTTGAGAGTCCCTTGGACTGCAAGGAGATCCAACCAGTCCATTCTAAAGGAGATCAGCCCTGGGATTTCTTTGGAAGGAATGATGCTAAAGCTGAAACTCCAGTACTTTGGCCACCCTATGCGAAGAGTTGACTCATTGGAAAAGACTCTGATGCTGGGAGGGATTGGAGGCAGGAGCAGAAGGGGATGACAGAGGGCGAGATGGCTGGATGGCATCACCAACTCGATGGACATGAGCTTGAGTGAACTCCAAGAGTTGGTGATGGACAGGGAGGCCTGGTGTGCTGCAGTTCATTGGGTTGCAAAGAGTCAGACATGACTGAGCGACTGAACTGAACTGAACTGAATATTCCATTGTCTATATGTACCACAACTTTCCTAGCCATTCACTTGCAGATGGACATCTAGGTTTCTTCCATGTCCTAGCTATTGTAAACAGTGCTGCAATGACCATTGGGGGTAAATGTGTTTTTCAATTCTGGTTTTCTCAGAGTGTATGCCCAGCAGTGAGACTGTTGGGTCATATGGCAGTTCTATTTCAAGTTTTTAAAGGAATCTCCACACTGTTCTCCACAGATGCGTAACTAGTTTGCATTTCCATCAACAGTGTAAAAGGGATCCCTTTTCTCCACACCCTCTCCAGCATTTATTGTTTGTAGACTTGTGGATGGCAGCCATTCTGACCGGCCTGAGATGGTACCTCATTGTGGTTTTGATTTGCAGTTCTCTGATAATGAGTGATGTTGAGCATGTTTTCATGTGTTTGTTAGCCATCTGTACGTCTTCTTTGGAGAAATGTCTGTTTAGTTCTTTGGCCCATTTTTGGATTGGGTCATTTATTTTTTCTGATATTGAGCTACATGAGCTGCTTATATATTTTGGAAATTAATTCTTTGTCAGTTGTTTCATTTGCTATTATTTTCTTGCATTCTGAAGGCTGCCTTTTCACCTTGCTTATAGCTTCCTTTGTTGTGTATAAGCTTTTAAGTTTAATTATGTCCCATTTGTTTGTTTTTATTTTTATTTCCATTACTCTGGGAGGTGGGTCATAGAGGATCTTATTGTGATTTATGTCAGGGAGTGTTCTGCCTATGTTTTCTTCTAGGAGTTTTATAGTTTCTGATCTTACATTTAGATCTTTAATCCATTTTTAGTTTATTTTTGTGTATGGTGTTAG
>NW_011494720.1:8589186-8589528 GCF_000754665.1 Bison bison bison
TTGCCAGGAGAAATATCAATCACCTCAGGTATGCAGATGACACACCCTTATGGCAGAAAGTAAAGAGGAACTAAAAAGCCTCTTGATGAAGGTGAAAGAGGAGAGTGAAAAAGTTGGCTTAAAGCTCAACATTCAGAAAATGAAGATCATGGCATCCGTTCCCATCATTTCATAGCAAATATGTGGGGAAACAGTGTCAGATTTTATTTTTTTTGGTCTCCCAAATCACTGTAGGTAGTGATTGCAGCCATGAAATTAAAAGACGCTTACTGCTTGGAAGGAAAGTTATGACCAACCTAGATAGCATATTCAAAAGCAGAGACATTACTTTGCCAACAAAGG
>NW_011494720.1:8589628-8592430 GCF_000754665.1 Bison bison bison
GGGAGTGTTCAGCCTATGTTTTCTTCTAGGAGTTTTATAGTTTCTGATCTTACATTTAGATCTTTAATCCATTTTTAGTTTATTTTTGTGTATGGTGTTAGAAAGTGTTCTAGTTTCATTCTTTTACAGGTGGTTGACCAGTTTTTCCAGCACCACTTGTTAAAGAAATTGTCTTTTCTCCATTGTATATTTTTGCCCCCTTTGTCAGAGATAAGGGGTCCATAGGTGCATGTATTCATCTCTCGGTTTTCTATTTTGCTCCATTGATCTGTATTTCTATTTTTGTGCCAGTACTGTACTGTCTTGATGGCTGTAGCTTTGTAGTATGGTCTAAAGTCAGTCAGGTTGATTCCTCCAATTTCATTCTTCTTTCTCAAGATTGCTTTGGCTATTCGAGATTTTCTGTGTCTCTATGCAAATTTGTTCTAGTTCTGTGAAAAATACCACTGGTAGCTTGTTAGGGAATGCATTGAATCTACAGATTGCTTTGGGTAGTATACTCATTTTCACTATATTGATTCTTCCGATTCATGAACATGGTATATTTCTCCATCTATTTGTGTCATCTTTGATTTCTTTCATTATTGTTTTATAGTTTTCTGTATATAGGTCTTTTTTTCTTTAGGTAAATTTATTCCTAAGTATTTTATTATTTTTGTTGCAATGATGAATCGGATTGTTTCCTTAATTTCTCTGTTTTCTCATTGTTAGTATATAGGAATGCAAGGGATTTCTGTATTAATTTTATATCCTGCAACTTTACTATATTCATTGATTAGCTCTAGTAATTTTCTATTGGTGTCTTTAGGGTTTTCTACGTAGAGGATCATGTCATCTGCAAACAGTGAGTTTTACTTCTTCTTTTCCAATCTGGATTCCTTTTATTTCTTTTTCTTCTCTGATTGCTGTGTCTAAGACTTCCAATGTTGAAGTCACCACTACTATGTTGAATAGTAGTGGTGAGAGTGGGCACCCTTGTCTTGTTCCTGACTTTAGAGGAAATGCTTTCAATTTTTCACCATTGAGGATAATGTTTGCTGTGGGTTTAACATAGATGGCTTTTATCATGTTGAGGTATGTTCCTTCTATGCCTGCTTTCTGGAGAGTTTTTATCATAAATGGGTGCTGAATTTTGTCAAAGGCTTTCTCTGCATCTATTGAGATAATCATATGGTTTTTATTTTTCAATTTGTTAATATGGTGTATCACATTAATTGATTTGTGAATATTGAAGAATCCTTGCATCCCTGGGATAAAGCCCACTTGGTCATGATGTATAATCTTTTTAATATGTTGTTGGATTCTGTTTGCTGGAATTTTGTTGAGGATTTTTATATCTATGTTCATCAGTGATATTGACATTGTTTTCTTTTTTTGTGGCATCTTTGGTTTTGGTATTAGGGTGACAGTGGCCTCATAGAATGAGTTTGGAAGTTTACCTTCCTCTGCAATTTTCTGGAAGAGTTTGAGTTACTGGTGTTTTATAAATGCAGTTGACATTTTATATCAATCTTAAATCCAGTCTTCTTGCAGAAACACTCTTAATGAATTTTCTATAGATATTTTGAGGCTTTTTAATGTAGGTTGAACTGTATCACCTAATAAGTAATGATAGTTTTGTCTTTTTCTTTTCTTACCTTCATGACTTATAATGTTATTCTCTTACTGTGCTAGCTATGATTTCTACAGTCAAAAAGATGGTGATTATGGTATCTTCATCTTGCTCCTAAATGGTATCCAGTTTAAAATTAATGCTTCTAGCATTTCACCATTGAGAATAATGTGGGCTATCATTTTGGTACACACCATTGATTAATCATTAAGGAAGTCCCTTTCCATTCTTGACTTACTATATATTTGTTTTACTTTTATGAAATGCTTCATCTATTGACAAGCAAGAGATAATACGTTACATCTATAGATTTTTTTTATAAACAACTCATATTATTGAGACAAATTCATCTTTATCTTGGTGTATTCTCTGCTTTGT
Organism: Bison bison bison; assembly: GCF_000754665.1. Taxonomy (NCBI): domain Eukaryota; kingdom Metazoa; phylum Chordata; class Mammalia; order Artiodactyla; family Bovidae; genus Bison; species Bison bison. Next base: position 8,591,619 of record NW_011494720.1, read on the forward strand.
TACAATCCTATCTTTGATTTCCTAATATTTTATTTAGGATTTTTGCATACATGTTCATAAGTGAGATTGTCTGACAACTTCCCTTTATTCAGTCTTTGTTTAGTTTTGTCATCAAGGTCATAATGACCTCTTATACTACATATCTCTTATACTATACTACATTGCTTCCTCTTTTGTGTATTCTCTGAAAGGGTTTGTGTGAGATTAAATGAATAATATTTCCATAACATCTTACGGAAAAATACAAATAATTTTTTAGCCAACGCAATAATCTAAAAGTTTGTTTTAAAACTCACCTATAAAACCATCTGAGTCTCTGAGGAAAGGTTATATAACTTTCCATAAGTTCTTTAAGAATAATGGAATTATCAAAGCTTTCTATTTCTTCTTGAGTATGTTTTGATAAGTGATATTTTCCTCGAATTTTTTCATTTCATTTTTAAATGTTCATGTTTATGGTATATTGTTATATATAGTATATATATTTATTGTTGAATATATGATTTAAGGGCTTCCCAGATGGTAAATAATGATAAAGAACCTGCCTGCCAATGCAGGAGAAATAAAAGACATGGGTTCAATCCCTGGGTCAGGAAGATCCCCTCTAGGAGGACTTGGAAGTCCACTCCAGTATTCTTGCCTGGAGAATCCCATGGACAGAGGAGCCTGGTGGGCTACAGTCCATGGGGTTGCACAGAGTCATAGGTCACACACAACTGAAGCGACTTAACTTATACACATGCATATGATTTAAATATAATTATTATAATATATAAATATATAATAGTTATATATTTGTATAATTAAATTAT
>NW_011494720.1:8592530-8613237 GCF_000754665.1 Bison bison bison
ATAGTATTCTTTGTTAATATCTCTCTTCTATCTATATTTATGGCATTCTTTCACTCCTAATTTTTTTTATGACTTCTCTATATTTTTCTTGATTCATCTCAGCAACGCTTTGTCTATTTTATTAATCTCTTTATTTTTTTTTTTCATTGGTTTGAGCTGCATCTTCGCAGACGTCGAAAAGAACACAACCCAGAGAAGCGAAAAAACAGCCTATTAATCTCTTTAAAAGTTCCTTTTGACATTGTTGATTATATCTTTGCTTCCTACTTCACTTATTTTTGCTCATTCCTTCTTTTACTTTTTAAATTTTTTCTGGAGTTACTTTGATAACTTCTTGCATTGGATACTCAGCTTCTCAAGTTTTTGCCTTTTCTTCTTTCCTAAGACAAACTTTTAACTCAAAATATTGTTTTGGCAATATCTCATGAATTTTATATATATACATATATTGTCATTCAATTGTATTTTAAATTTTCATTAAATTAAATGTTGCTTCTTCTTTTACACATTTTTCAGAAGCATACTTGTTAAACATAAAAATTGTAAGTTTTCACATTTAATTTTTGCTATTTACCTCAACTTAACTGGGGCTTCCTTGGTGACTCAGAGGTAAAGAATCTGCCAGCCAAGCAGGAGACATGGATTCGACCCCTGACTGGGGAAGATCCCTTGAAGAAGGAAATGGCAACCACTCCAATATTCTTGCTGGGGAAATCTCATGGACAGAGGAACCTGGCAGGATACAGTCCATGGTGTCACAAAAGAGTCGGACGTGACTTAGCAACTGAACAACAATAAATAGTAGCCAAAGAATATGTTGTGTGTGATCCCAGTTCTTTGAATTTATTGAAACTGGTTTATGGCTTAGCGTGAGGTCTCTCTAATTTTTGTGAATGTTCCGTGTATAGAGTGTAGAGATGAATGTGTATCCCCTAATTTCTGGTTCTGTGCACGCATGCATGCTAAGTCACTTCAGTTGTGTTCAACTCTGTGCTACCCTATGGACCGTAGCCCAACAGGCTCCTCTGTCCATAGGATTCTCCAGGCAAGAATACTGGAGTGGGTTGCCATGCCCTCCTCCAGGGGATCTTCCAGACCCAGGGATAAAACCCACATCTCCCATGTCTCTTGCATTGGCAGGCAGGTTCTTTACCAGCAGTACCATCTGGGAAGCCCCCTTCTGATTCTATAAATGTCCACTAAATCTATCAAGTTGATCATTTATTTCAATTTTTCCATATTTTTACATTTATTTTGGTCTGCTTGACATACCAGTAATTGAGAGAAATATGTTAAATTCTCACACCAGGATCATGAATCTGTTTATTTTTCTTGATTGATTGGTACAGTCCATCAGTCATATTTTGAGGCTATGTTATTTTACCAAATTCAGAAATTAAGAGTTATGTATTTTAAATGAACTTAACTTTCTATGTAGTGAACTTTTTATCATAATTATTTTTTTAAGTTTTTGTGTTGGATATAACTGCAGATACGATGTTTTTTGTTTGCTTTGTTTATGTTTTTCTAATATATATTTTTTCATCTTGTTTTTCTAAGTTTCCATGAAGTTTTAGTTGTCCATGTAAATTAGCAATCTTGTAAGCTACCTAGAACAGGACCTGGCCTAGAGTAAATATTCAAGAATGACCATGATTAATTAATATCTTTGGAGAAGAAAGGAGAGTTTCCAATGTTAGGGTAGCCTAGGAATTGGACGTAAGTCAGTTTTCAGTCAAATTCATTTTGTACTTTGGTTTTCCCTTCGGCAACACAGTTTTCCATCTGTCAAGAGAAATCTACTGCGTCCAAAACCTCAGAAGTGTTTATGAAAGGACTATATAAGTAAAGTATGCGATAGCTTTGGTTTCAGGATCCAAGACAAATTCAGTAGGAAAAAAAGATCTCACAAACTTTCTCTACTGGAATGAAAAGTCCGTTGTTTTTTTTCCTCAAGGAGTAGTGGTTGAGGAGCAGGTGGAGATGTTAACATCCCTAGAGGCTTTCAAAATAGTGCCGTCTGGATCCTGAGGTAAAAAATCTTGACACAGTCAAGTTGGGACTAGAAAGTCTCCTCACACATCAAGCAGCGAATGGAGCCTGTTTGCCTTGTTTTGTTCCTCATTAAGATGTGTCCAATCCCAAAGAAGGGCAATGCTTGAGAATGTTCAAACTGCCGCACAAGTGCACTCATTTCACATGTTGGTGAGGTAATGCTCAAAATCCCTCAAGATAGGCTTCAGCAGTATATGAGCCCAGAACTTCCAGATGTCCACACTGGATTTTGAAAAGGCAGAGGCACCAGAGATCAAATTGCCAACATTCATTGGATCATAGAGAAAGCAAGGGAATTCCAGAAGAACATATATTTCTGCTTCATTGACAATGCTAAAGCCTTTGACTGTGTGCATCATGACAAACTGTGGAAAATTCTTAAAGAGGTGAGAGTACCAGACCACTTTATCTGCCTTCTGAGAAATCTGTACACAGGTCAAGAAGCAACAGTTAGAACTGGACATGGAACAACAGACTGGTTCAAATTGGGAAAGGAGTACATTAAAGCTATATATTATCACCCTACTTATTTAACTTCTACACAGAGTATGTCTTGAAAAACGCCAGGCTGGATGAATCACAAGCAAGAATCAAGATTGCTGGAAAAAATATCAACAACCTCAAGTATGCAGATGATACCACTCTAATGGCATAAAGCAAAGAGGAACTAAAGAGCCATTTGATGAGGGTGAAAGGAGAGTGAAACAGCTGGCTTAAAACTCAGCATTGAAAAAACTAAGATCATGGCATCCAGTCCCATCATTTCATGGCAAATAGAAGGCGGAAAAGTGGAAACACTGACAGATTTTATTTTGGGGGGCTCCAAAGTCACTGCAGATGGTGACTGCAGCCATGAAATTAAAGACACTTGCTCCTTAGAAGGAAAGCTATGACGAATCTAGACAGTGTATTAAAAAGCAGAGACATCACTTTGCCAACAAAAATCCATAGAGTCAAATCTATGGTTTTTTCAATAGCTGTGTATGAATGTGAGAGTTGGACCATAAAGAAGGCTGAGCACCAAAGAACTGATGCTTTCAAATTGTGGTACAGGATAAGACTCCTGAGAGTCCCTGTAGACAGCAAGGAGATCAAACCAGTCAATCCTAAAGGAAATCAGTCCTGAATATTCATTGGAAGGACTGATGCTGAAGCTGGGGCTCTAATACTTTGGCCACCTAATGCAAAGAGCTGACTCATTGGAAAAGACTAATGCTGGGAAAGATTGAAGGTGGGAGGAGAAGGGGGCAGCAGAGGATAAGATTGTTAGACGGCATCACTGATTCAACGGACATGAATTTGAGCAAACTCCAGGATATAGCGAAGGACAGGGAAGCCTAGTGTTCTGCAGTCCATGGGGTTGCAAAGGGTTGGACACGACTGAGCGATGTGAACGAGACAACAAGATCTGTCTGGGGGATCTTCCCCGGCAGTCTAGTGGTTAAGACTTTGCCTTCCAATGCAGGGGGCACTGGTTCAATCCCTGGTTGGGGAAATGAGACCGCCGTGCTTCATGGCTGAAAACTGAAAACATAAAACAGAAGCGATGTTGTAACAAATTCAAAAAGGACTTTTAAAAGGGATCCACATCAAAAACGGTAACCCACTCCAGTACTCTTGCCTGGCAAATCCCATGGACGGAGGAGCCTGGTAGGCTGCAGTCCATGGGGTCACTAGGAGTTGGACACGACTGAGCGACTTCACTTTCACTTTTCATTTTCATGCATTGGAGAAGGAAATGGCAACCCACTCCAGTGTTCTTGCCTGGAGAATCCCAGGGATGGGGTAGCCTGGTGGGCTGCCGTCTCTGGGGTCGCACAGAGTCGGACATGACTGAAGCGACTTAGCAGCAGCAGCACATCAAAAAAAAAAAAAGATGTGTCAGATGAAGAGAGCAGGGAACCATGCCTGTCTCTAGGCTTTCACAGTTTAAGCCAACGCTATACAAAATCCCAGTTGTGTTCAGTAGCCTTTGTGCCCACCTGTGGATCAGACAGCTGTCCTACCAGCAGCTCCCAGCTGGGCTGGTGGATAATGCAACAACAATCTAATTATTCAACTTGGAGTTTCATCAGCAATGTGTGCCAGTGCTGGTCCAGGGGCTAAGGCCCCTCATTCCCAATGCAGGGGGCCCAGGATTGATCTCTGGTCAGAGAACTAGACCCACATGCCACAACTAAAGATCATGTGCCCCAGCGAAGACCGAAGATCCCGTGGGAGGGAACTAAGAGCTGGCCCAGCCAGATGCATAGATCAGCGCTAAATAAACCAATGAATATGTGCATTGCTAACCAGGGACGACACCGTAAAGCTGGGATGCGTACACATGGGAGAGTAAATGGATAGAAGAGGGAGTGATGGCCATGGAGAAGCTGCCTGAAGCCTTTCAGACTGTCAGGGGGATTCGGAATCAGGCACGAGGCAGCAGAAGCTCTGAGATCAGGACTCCAGCCCCTCTTTCTCCATTCTACAGCTAAGGGTCTGTGTGAGGGTCAGAGGGGGCTCAGCTTGGTGTGGCAAACACACAACAGGAGAGAGGAAAATGGAAACTAAATACTGTAATGAAGTAACACACGGAGTTCATCAGAAAGGAAACAGAGGTCTTGAGTGCTGCCATAGCACAGAGAAGGTGACAGCTCATGGGATAAGTCTGTGTGTGTGTGAGTGTGTGTGAGAGAGTGAGTGTGTGAGCATGTGTGTGAATGTGTGTGAGTGTGCGTGTGAGTGTGCATGTATGTGTATGTTTGAGTGTGAGTGTGTGTGAGATTGTGTGAGAGAGTGTGTGAGCGTTGTGTGTGAATGTGTATATGTGAGTGTGCGTGTGAGTGTGCATGCATATGTGTGTGTGAGTGTGTGTATATGTGTGTGTGAGTGTGTGAGTGTGTGTATGTTTGAGTGTATGTATATGTATAAGTGAGTATGTGTGTGAGTGTGTGTGCACATGTGCATGTGTGTGTAAGTGTGTGTGTGTGAGTGTGTTTGAGTGTGTATATGTGTGAGTGAGTATGTGTGTATGTGTGAGTGAGTATGTGTGTGAGTGTGTAGACAGGAGGCTCATTTTCAGGGACTGGCTTGCATGTGTGCTGGGTTGACAGCGTTGAGATCCGCACGCAGGGCAGGCTGGCAGGCAGGAAGCCCAGGTGAACGCTGGTGCTGCTGTCCTGGTCTTGAGTTCGAGTCCCGCAGGCAGCTAGCTGGAAGCTGGGGGCATCCGTGTTTCAGTCTTGAGGCAGAAAGGCCCCTTCTTTCAGGAACCCTGTCTTTGCTCTTAAGGCCTTCCACTCGTCAGATGAGGCTCACCCATACTCTGGAGGATGGTTTTCTTTACTCAAAGTCTGCTGGTCGTAGTTATGAATCATATCTAAGAAACGCCTTCCCAGCCACACCTGGGCTGGTGTTTGAGCCACGTCTGGGCCTCGTGGCCCTGTGGGCGGACAGGTGCAGTGAGCTGTTGCTATCAGGGAAACCGTCTCCAGAGACGTGCTGGTTTATCAGCGAGGGGACTGCAGGGAGGATCCAGAGTAAGGGAGGGGAAAGGCCATCCAGGGAGTGGAGAAAAGCTGATGAAGAGGGTGCCCATGGGCTAGTTGTTGCTATGGGCAACTGAGACTCATTCCCACCAGGGACCCTCTGTAGCCTTGCGGGCTTTGAATTACAACCAACTAGAGACAGCACCTGTGCAGCAAAGCCCGGTGGCCTCATCCTAAGCCTGAGCCCCGGCAACAGGGCTGCCTGGTGGCCCATTACAGACCCTGACCCTGAACTTCACAAGCAGGAGTGATTAACCCCTGTGTTCCTACCTGGACACATCCCCAGACGGTGACCCCTCAGCTGTCCCAGTCTGGCTGAACTGCCCTGCGTGTGGGCTCAGAAAGTTCCTGGTGGGGCTGGAGGAAGCTTCCAGCATTCCACCTCCCTCCCCAAAAAAAAAAAAAAAAAAACGTGACTCAAAACCAGGGAGCAGGCCTTAGCCTCATCTGCCAGCCTCGCCCAACTCAGCCTTTCACTGTGTGACTATGGCAAACTAACCCCTCTGAGCCTCTAATTCCTTATCTGTGGATGGGTGGGCTTGAAAATTAAGGAGAACATGCTGAGAATGAGGCTGAACTTTCAGTCTACCTTTCTCCTCTCCCCCGCCCTGGGCCAAGTTGAGCAGTCTGGATTCACTGTTTCCAAAGCAGGGAGGCTCTGCTCTCCTTACATGTCTGCAAGCTCCAGAAACTTCCGGCAAAGCAAGGAGGTCTGCATCAAGGGGTCAAGGTCATCAGACTTTGCCTCCCATGACTCACTTTCTCAAAAAAGACGGGCTGGAGATGCCAACATGGGAGAGAAGGATTCCTTCAGTTCTCTAGAATCAAGTCCGTTTTGATGTCCATGGCCTAACCCAGTTCCCATGGGACCGACCCCGCTTCACAGTCTTATCTGGGAATGACTCAGGCCACTCTCAGAAAGCACTTTCTATGGTGATCTTCTCATAACCTCCACATGGAGTCCGTCATCTGAGGACCAAGCAGCTGTCCCAGGAGCCGAGGCAACCCCTCCATCTATATTGACCATCGAGTCTTTAACGGTACCATCCTGCCCTCCATTCCCTTTGCTGACCATGACCTAGTGCCTGGCCCTCAGTAGGAGATGCTCTTGGCCAGCTTCCCAGCTCTTGCACTGTTAACACACTTCTATAGGGACTCTCCACCTTCTCTGATCCAGAAGGTGACAGGCTCCCTGAAGGATTTCTCGTAATTTTAGCTGGTATCTATGCAGGCATGGTATTCAGTGGCTCATTTAATCTCGCAGAAGCCCTACGAGGTAGGGGCTAGTCTCTGCCCATCTGACAGCTGAGGGGATGGATGCAGGTTGTTGCTGTTGTTTAGTTGCTGAGTCGTGTCCGACTCCTTGCGAGCCCAGGGACAGCAGCATGCCAGGCCTCCCTGTCTCTCACCATCTCCCGGAGTTCACCCAAGTTGATGTTCATTGAATCAGGGAGATTAATAACGTGGTTAGTGTTTAATCAGTATGCAGTGGAGTCAGGATGGGAAGCCATGAAGTCCAGCTCTGGAATCCGCCCTCTTTTCTTTTTAAACTTTTTGTCTTATATTGGGGTATAGACAATTGACATGTTGTGATGGTTTCAGGTGAAAGGCGAAGGGACTCAGCCATACATATACATGTATCTGTTCTCCCCCAAACCTGCCTCCCATCCAGGCTGGCACATAACATTGAGCAGAGTTCCATGTGCTACACAGTAGGGCCTTATTGGTGATCCATTTTAAATATAGCATTATCTGCCACGCTGTCTTTCCTCCTCTCTGGACATCTTGAATTCTCTCTGGCTGAGGTTTATGAAACCAGTGGTGGGCCTGATCCACCAGGAAAAGAGCTGTTTGTCTGAACTGTGTGTCTGAGAGGGAGAGGTGAGCAATTAAGGTAGAACCGCGCCGTATAAATGGGACAAGCACCTTCCTCCCCTCCCACCCTGAGAAGCTGAGGAAGCCTGCCCACCAGGACGGGCCTGCAGACATGCTGACCCGGGCGTCAGGGGCGTGGGGGGAAGACCCCCTCCTCCAAAGGCCTGTCCCAGGCCCAGGGCAGGGCGGCCTCAATTCCATGGGACGTTTCAGAATTTGGGCCACCTTGAGAGACCCCAAAGCAGAGAAGACTGAGCCCCCTGCCCACCCCTGCACAAGTCACTGATAATAAAAATAGAGCTTGATTATGAACTAAGCATAAAGAAGTCCTGAAAAGTTATGATTTGCACCTGCTAACCACTCCACTTTTTTAAATCAAACAACAGTTCTTTTTCAATTCTGTCGTGCTCTGCTGCACTCTGAGAGCCCTGGGCAAGTCCAGCAGTGCCTCTGTGTTTCTAATAAAGTCCCCTTTCTCACTTGAGTTTCCATCCCTGTGGTTTCTGCTCCTGCCTCTGACTTCCAGTGGCTGAGTCGCTCAGTTGAGTGTCTGATTTTGCAGGAACCACCCGCCCCCCCTCACCAAGCCCCTTGCAAACACAGGGACCATCTGCAATGAATTACAAAGGCCTTTTAGGCTATGTTTTGACCCGTTACTGCAAGTCTTACTGTTTTCAGTTGAACGTAGGTCTTCGGTAAATGTGTTTCCCTGAAGATGTGCTCAATGAATTTTTGATGATATCTTCATAGAGATTGAGAAGGAGCATGTAGACAGGAAAACCTTGTCAATGGGAAACAGCATGTACTGGGAATGGACTGGGGCACCCTTAAACATCTGGTGCTGTTTTGGAGGAAGTGCGATCAACCGCTTTCACTGTGTATGGAGACGCGGAGGGAGCCCTCAGTCAGGGAAGACAGCCATCAATGGCATGACCGGAATTGTCTCAAAAGCAAGTTTGCTGGTGCCACAAAAGGTCCAGGGGGTGTGACACATCTGCTCCTGCAGCCACAGGACATGGTATCCCGGGTCGCTGGGCCCGTGCATGGCACCAAAGTGGTCCCATTTCAAAGAGAGGCACCCAACCACCCTCCCTGTGTTTGTCTCCAAGGCTGCCTGTGCAAAGCACCAGGCACTTAATCTCTTTCAGCTCTGGAAGCCCCAAATCGAGGGGTCGGCAGGGCCACCGTCTCTCGAAGCTCTTCTTGAGGGTCTGTGCCCTGCTTGCCTCCTGGCGTCTGTGTCCCCAGCAGTCTCGGGGTCCCCGCTGGTAGACACGAGGCGCTGACCTGCATCGTCATGCCATTCTCCCCCTTGTCTTCACAGGATTCTTCTCCCTCTGGGTCCATCTGTCTCTGTGTTCCTTCTCCTTTTCTTACAAGGATCCCAGTCACATGGACTTAATGACCTCATCTTAACTCCATTTCACTGCCAAGATTCTATTTCCAAATCAGGTCCCTTCACAAGTGCAAGGGCTAGGATTTCAATGCATCTTTGGGGGCTGGGGGACACAATTCTGCTCAGAGCAGTGTCCACTCAGAACAATGTCCAGACTTCCCTCTTCTTCCCTACACCTCGCCTCCAGCTCTGAATGGGAGCCCAGAACTGCCCTGTTTGGTTCCCTCGCCCCCTCCAGCAGCTTCCCCAGTTCCCTCCACATGCCCTGAGCTCAGCTTGTGGGCCCAGTGGTCTTGGGCCCTTCCTGCAAGCCTCCCCCGACCCCAGGTTCTACCCACCAGCCTCCAGACCCTGCTTGGATTCACCTTCCCCCAGGCTAATTCAGGAAGGATTCTGGAAATCTCACAGGGCCTCCTTGGCTGCTGATCATGGGGCCTGGGGCCCACTCCTGAGACTGGGGTTCTGTCTTCTCTATGTGGGAGAGCTTGCCCCCTCCAGCACCTGTGTGGGTTGGGTCTTTCTTGGCCCCCCAGGACCACTCAGATGGTTGGCATCTGCTCCTGGTGGAGGGGACACCTTCCCTGGAGGTGAAAAAGGCTGCTTGACAATCATCAATCTTGACTTGCTTGACAATCTTATCTCATCTCTGAAACTTTCAGAACATTAAGGGTGCACAATGCTTTGTACTTCCCAGGAGGCACACAAGGGCACAGGTATGTGCTGCAGCCCTTACTAAATCAATGAACAAACAGATCATTTTCTCTGTGAGAGGTAGCAAACCATTTGACTTGGCACTGATGCCCAATTGACCAAATTGCTTGGACATCTCAGAGCCGAGAGTTCTACACTTCAGTTTGCAGAAGGATTTCTTCCGGCTGCTCATTGCACATCAGATTTCTGCAGTTCCCTAATTTCTGCATCTTGTGAGCAAAACACCCAGATTGGAGTCCATTGGGTCCAGGCCCTCAGCCTTGCTGCCCCTCAGGGTGGGGGCAGCAGAGATGGTGGTAACACTGCACATGACTCCAGAATCCAGGGGCCTGGAATGTTCCCTGAGCTCACTCTCCTGTCCTGCCTCTTAAATTCTATTCTCTCTTCTCTTCTCAGAGAAGGCAATGACACCTCAGTCCAGCACTCTTGCCTGGAAAATCCCATGGACGGAGGAGCCTGTTGGGCTGCCGTCTATGGGGTCGCACAGAGTCGGACACAACTGAAGCGCCTTAGCAGCAGCAGCAGCAGCTCTTCTCTTCTATTCTATGCTCTGTATTCTCTTCTCGGTTTACTTACAAGGTTTAAAAAAAAAATTGCTGTACACCTGAAACTAACACAACATTGTAAATCAACTCCACTTCAATTAAAACACACACACACACACACACACCCCAAAATGGGGGCGAGGGGAGCGTCAAGGAAAGGGTGAGTGTCCAGACAGTGGAGAAAAAGGAAGGGAAAAGAAGAGACGATGAATGGAAGCACAAACAGCCCAGGGGCATGTGGTCACTCACTGCAGGATTTCCTCAGCCACAAGGAGAGGTGAGGGCCCAGAGCAGTGGCTACACAGACACAGAACCTGCACTGAGGACAGTTCTCACTGGATTTCCGCTCAGCCCACCCAGGGCCCCAGCTGAGCTTCAGTGAGCTTTTCACATCTCAACTTCCATCTCCCACTTTTGTTCCTTGTGAAGCAGGGAGGGGATGTTCTCATTTGGATTGCTTCTTAGCTTGGTTTCTTTTTTCTCCTTCTGGGAAGATTTCCTGCATAAACGATCTCTCTCCAAAAGTTCATTTCCAGGGGCTTGTTTTCTTTAAAAAAAAAAAAAAAAGCCTACAGATTTTTCTCTGCAGACTTCACATCTGAAACACACCCTGTTCCCACTCCTGAATAGTTTTCTCTGTACATTTCTTCTTGTGGGTTTTATGCCAAATGGAGCCAGGGTGGCTACCACCAGACAAGGCCCTTTGTGCTCCCCTCCTGGAGGCCGGGGGTGGTTCAACAGGTTGTCGACACAGAGAAAAAGCAGGGTTCCCACCCGGACCCTTGCCGGAGAGCACTCTCCTTTTTCAGACAAATGATGAGCTCCCCTTCTTGAGCCCCTTGAACAGGCTCCCATTCATGAGAATTGCATTGGCTCGCCTGCTGCAGATCTGGAATCCTTTGAACACACCATGCTGTCATCAAATAAAGCCCTGGACCTCTGGTCACCGTCCTCCAGCCCCGGTCGACTGACAGATGTCCATCCCTTAGGCGCTGGGCTGGCAGAACTGGGAGGACGCTTGTCAGCAAGGAAGTGAAGCTGGAGTATGGAACATATAACATTAGGCTTAAGGTTGGAGGCTGGAAGGAATGAGCACTTTATTTGCTTAAGGCAGCTCGGTTGCACCTGATTTTCATAAACGAAATCAGGCCAAACGGTATTTAAGACCACCGGACACACTGGAACATGGGATAGAACATGAAGAAAATCCACAAGTTGGCAATAAATACACTGAATAAATTCAGTCGGTCATTTCAATTCCCTTTTGGTAAGACATTCATGGGAATCGGATGTTTGGAGGGTCTCCACAAGTTTTTCCTTCGTGGAACGCCTAATCCCCTTGTGTTGTGACAACAAGCTGCACTGCAGCATCCATGGGAAGAAGGGGCTGGTGTCTAAGACACAGCTGGGTCTGATGCAAACTGTGCTTCCTGCTGGGAATTTTGGAGGCTCCCCAAAATATAGGTAAAGACCATATTCAGGAAAATAGCAATAACTAACAGTTTTTTTAAGAATCTTTTTTTATGTGGACCATTTTTAAAGTCTCTCTTGAATTTGTTACAATATTGCTTGGTTTCTGTTTTGATCTTTTGGCCATGAGTCATGGGGGATCCTAGCTTCCCGACCAGGGATCAAACCCGTACCCCCTGCAATGGAAGGTGAAGTCCCAACCACTGGAGCACCAGGCAAGTCCCAACAATGAACATTTTTGAATATGGGCCTCAGGTACTTGGTTAACTGCTTTGCATAAATTATTTCATTTAACCCTCATAAACCTCACGATGGGTTTCCCAAGTGGTTCGGTGGTAAAGAATCTACCTGCAATGAAGGAGACATAGTTTCGATCCCTGAATCAGGAAGATCCCCTGGAGAAGGGAAATGGCAACCCACTCCAGTATTTTTGCCTGGGAAATCCCATGGACAGAGGAGCCCGGCGGGCTATAGTTCCTGGGGTCACAAAGAGACGGACACGGCTTAGTAACTCAACAGCAAAGCCTCGTGATACAGTCTGATTCCACTTTCTGCGTGGGAAGACTGGGACGCAGCCCAGGGACTCAGCCACGGTGACACATCTGCTAGCTGTGACATGAGCTCAGCTCCAGTCTGGCAGTTGACTCCATAACCTGTGCTCTCACTCCCTACGATTATTAACTGACTCTCAGTCATCCAGGAGCTGATCACTTGGAGTTATCTTTTTCGTTGTTGTTCTAGCTTTACTGAAATGTAATTGACACATCACAGCATAAGGTTAAGGTGGACAATGTGCTGACATGATGTACTTGTAGGCTGTAAAATGATCACCACCTTAGGGTTAGCTGATACCTCCCTCACGTATAGTTACGATTTCTTTCCTGTGGAGAGAACATGGAAGATCTACTCTCTTAACACTTGTTAAATGTATCGTACATGGTATCAACGTCAATTACCATGCTGCACATTAGATCCCCAGAACTCATTCGTCTTCTAACTAGAAATGTGAACGCTTTCCCCCACCCCCCTCTCCTGGTGACCACCACTCCACTCCGATTGTATGACTTCAGTTTTTTCAGATTCCACATGGAAGTGAGGTCATACAGTATGTCTTCTCTAACTTATTTTACTTAACACCCTCAAGGTCAGTCCAAGTTGTCACAAATGTCAAAATTTTCTGCTTTCTTATGGTTGAATAATAGTTCATTATATAGGCTTCCCTGGTGGCTCAGACGGTAAAGAATCTGCCCACAATGCAGGAGACGTGGGTTTGATCCCTGGATGGGGAAGATCCCCTGGAGAAGGAAATGGAAAAACCACTCCAGTATTCTTGCCTGGAGAATCCCATGGACAGAGGAGCCTGGTGGGCTACAGTCCTCGGGGTTGCAAAGAGTCAGACACGACTGAATGACTAACACTTGTATTCACTTCATATGTATTATATATGTAATATACATCTTCTTTATCCATTCATCTGTTGATGGACACTTACCTTGTTTCTTAAGTCTCCGTTACAGTGAATAACCCTACAACGAACATGAGGGTGCAGATATCTCTCTACGACTCTGATTTCCTTTCCTTTGGTGGATATATATCTAGTCTCATCTTCAACCCACTCCAGTATTCTTGCCTGGAGAATTCCATGGACAGAGGAGCCTGGAGAACTGGGATTGCAAAGAGTTGGATACCACTGAGTGACTGAGCACACAGCACACATAGAGATACCAATAGTTTACACAAGGCAGAGGCAATAATATTAGCTGTGTTACCATTTCCTGTGAAAGGCACAAAGGTAATATAGCATGAAACCTCAACCCACGAGACATGTATAATCCATTTGTAGAGATAAGACTAAAAATAATTTCAGTTACAATTCAAGCTGACATCAAATGTTCATTGAAATCGTATTTTATCAAAGCTCAGGACCTACACAAGTAACCACCAACTCCCAATGCCCAGATCTCTCCTGTGAAGTCAGCATGGCTATCACATAGAGACTCCTATCTGAGTGTCATACAATCTTCAGAATTCTGGAGTGAAGTTGGGACCCCGATGAACCTATCTGTAGGGCAGCAATGGAGATGCAGACATGGAGAACAGACTTGTGCACACAGTGTGGGAAGGAGAGGGCAGGATAAATTTAGAGAGGAGTGTTGAAGCATATACATTACCATATGTAAAACAGACAGCCAGTGAGAATTTGCTGTATGATACAGAGAGCTCAGCCTGGTGCTCTGTGACAACCAGTGGAGTGGGATGGGGTGGGATGGGGTGGGAGGTAGGAGGGAGGTTCAAGAAGGAAGGAACGTATGTATACCTATGGCTGATTCATGTTGATGTATGGCAGAGACTCACACAATATTGTAAAGCAATTACTCTCCAATTAAAAATAAACAACAACAACAACAAAAAAGATGGGACCCGGCAGAGGGAGCATGGGCAGGAAGGGAAGGTCAGAGGTCAAGGAAGAAACAGAAAGAGCCCCTGGCCAGTTCAAGCCTCCCTCCAGCCATGCTCCCCAGCCTTGACACCCCTGCCACCGCATCCCTGCCTTCTTTCCTTGTTGAGGAAGGAGAGGCAGGCAAGAAGAGACCAGAAAGAGGGAAGGAAACAAAAAATGTATTAAGGAAAAGACGGAAAAAAAAAACTGCCAGCAAAAGAGAAGGTTTTAATGATCTTTGCACTGCTCTGAAAGTGAGAAAGAGAAAGAAAATCTCTACAAAAATAACCCTTCATGCTTAGCAATTTCAAGCAATGGCTTTGTAATATTTGCTTCTCTGGAGAAGAGGAAACAGGCAGAAGGAAATGAATGGACAGGGCTTCTCTACATGGGATGCATGTTCCTCAGAGGAATCTGTAAACTCAAAAGTTTTTCAAGTTACTCAGTTTCAGTGATTTCTGTCAGGAAATGGTTCTGGGGCTCCCATCAGCACCTCAAGGATTTTCCAGTCCTGCAGATGAAGGCAGAGATATGTTAGAAGATGAAGCTTTTTAAAGTTCTCACTTGGCAGGCTATTGTGAATC
This sequence comes from Bison bison bison, assembly GCF_000754665.1. Taxonomy (NCBI): domain Eukaryota; kingdom Metazoa; phylum Chordata; class Mammalia; order Artiodactyla; family Bovidae; genus Bison; species Bison bison. The sequence continues at coordinate 8,607,137 of NW_011494720.1, forward strand.
TTCCCCCAGGGGGCTTCCCCTGAAAGGATAAAATAGTGACTTGATCAGACTTTCCAGAAGCCCGGATGTTACACAGAGTCGTTTCCAGGCACATGTCCATGTCCTTCAACCATGTCTCTTATGATAAGATTTCAGCTTTTCTCACTATTCCCCAGTTGCTTCTAAACATACACTGGTCAATTTCTTTCTTAGCATGTGGCATCCACAGAGCCGGCATTGTACTCCAGAGTAAGTCCAAACAGCACAGAGAAAAGAGAGTCACCAGCCATGTTTTGGACACTGTGCTTCTGCTGAAATAATCTAAGATCACAAGAACTTTTTGAAATAAGTACATAACCCTCTTGCCTTACATCAAGCCTTTTTGACAAGTGAAATTTCTAAGTCTTTCTGTATCTGTTACCTCTGAATTCTATCAGTTTTCATTTCTCTTCTACTTATATGGTTGATTTTGAGAGGAATAAAGGGAAAAAATTATGTTTATCTTTTTCGAATTTTATCTTATTGGATTCAGTCATTGTTATCAGATGCTGATTTAGGTTGATCAATGAATCAATGCTCTTTAAGCAGAAAGTGATCAAACAGTTGTCAATCAAGCTGAGTATTACAGCATCCAGCCCACATCACTCCACCATGGTGATTTGAATTTCATGAAATTCTTTCTTAAGCAACTTGCTGAAACTTACCCTTCTCAGGTGGTACAGCGGTAAAGAATCCACTGGTCCATACAGGAGATGCAATCGGGAAGATCTCCTGGAGTAGGAAATGTCAACCTACTCCAATATTCTTGCCTAGAAAATTCCATGGACAAAGGAGCCTGGTGGGGTACAGTCCATGGGGGTCACAAAGAGTCAGATACAACTGAGCAACTGAGCCCATGCACACACATTCACAATTTGCCTCGTGAAAACTGTGGTCGAGAGACAGATTTTGGCTCAACAATTAAAGCTCCTTGGAAACAGAATTGATGCTCCAGATGGCTGTGAGTGTCCTGTCATTGAATATTGTCTAATGTCTAGCTGGTCATGGATCAGAAAAAAAAATAGAAAAGGTTCAGGTATCATAAGAAGTATTGAATTCTGCAATCTGTATGGTGACTTGCAATTCCAGAATTTTTGACCATAGATGACTTCAGCAGGTAATGAATAAATCAAGTGGTGGCTTCAGGTGCAGCTTGATCCAGAGCATGGTGATGTCATCATGATTCCTCTGTCTGCTCGGCTTGCTCTGCGTGTTGGTTTCCCCTGCTGCTGTCTCACTTGGCTACAGTCCAACAGCTACAGTATCTTCCCAAGCCTGTGTACTCAACCTACCAAGCCCGAAGGATTCCAGCATTCCCAGCAAACTGCTTCAGGCTTACACTGATCAGGCTGGACTGGGTCACATGTCCATCCTACAACAATCACTGTGGCCAAAGAGATGAGACCCACTTCCGTGGCTATCGGTCCCTGGATAGCAAGTCACTCCACAACTTAGGGACTCAAACAACAATCACTTCATTATGGCTCCTGGTTTCTGTGGGTTAGGAATTTGAGTAAGCTCACCTGGGTAAGCTCTGGCTTGGAGTCCCTCCTACATCTGCAGTCAGACGGGGCTGGGAGATGGAAAGGTAGGGGAGGGGTGGTCGGTACTGGCAGCTGGCCCTCCTCCTAGAGTCTTGGAGCTTCTCCGTGTGATCTCTCCAGCTGGGCCAGTTTGGGCTTCCCTCACAGAGTGGAGGGCTTCCCTGGTGGCTCAGAAGGTAAAGCGTCTGCCTGCAATGCGGGAGACTTGGGATTGTTCCCTGGGTTGGGAAGATCCCCTGGAGAAGGAAATGGCAACCCACTCCAGTACTCTTGCCTGGAAAATTCCTTGGCTGGAGGAGCCTGGTAGGCTACAGTCCATGGGGTCGCAAAGAGTCGGACACAACTGAGCGGCTTCACTTTCACTTTTTCATAGCGTGGAGGTCTCAGAACTGTCAGAGTGCCCACCTGGCAGGGTCCCAGGAGAACAAAGAGTGAGTGAGTGGCAGTTTTGTGACCCAGCCTCGGAAACCACACAGCGTGACTTCACCCTATGCTACTGAGTGAAACAGTCACAACAACACACCCAGGTTCAAGAGGCAGGTACACAGACTCTGCCTCTTAATGGAAGAGCAACAAGCTACTAGAAGAACATCTAGAAGAACGGCCATCTTTAGAAAATATAATCGCCGTGTATACCAGTGGGCTTAATCAATCCAAACCCAGTCCTAAGCTGTGAACCCTGTAGGTGACAGTCCCCCCTAAAAAACCTGGGTGCTGTTGATGGAGAAGAGAGACGTGGACAGTGACATGGGAAGGCCACTGTTTCTCCCTAATTTGATGTTTTAATATATATTCTATAAGTACTTTATCATGTGACTTAAATTTTGCAGAAAACTTATTTTTCAGCAAAACGAAACACAAAAGTTTAATTTTAAAAGAAGATTTTATTACATTACACCTCATTAACTTAGGTCCACTTGAAAAGCAGGCTGACACGTTAGGCGGAGGGTTTTTTTGTGTTGGTAGCGCAGCATAGCTCATAAACAGACTAATGGCATTAACAAAGGCAAAAGCCAATGAACTATTTCTAGAGGCAAACAGTTTTAACATTGTTGAAGAACAAGGGCTAATTACAAATGTTTCTGAGAACCTGCTCATTCAGCACTTTTGAGATTATGAAACTTCTCTCCTATCCTCATCCTGGCTATAAAATTATTAATTCTAGAACGAGTTTAGCAAATACAGCAAAATGCATGGAAAATAAAGCCTTATTTTTTCCCCAGTCATCCACAGCTCAGTACTTTTGTGCTTTTGCTGAAGTAACATTGACCCTATCCTATTTATAGTCAGGCTTTATATTGTTTTATAATTGCAGGAAATGACTGCCAAAAGAAAAATGGACTTTATTATTATAAATTCATACTCGAAAGGTAAAAAAACTGCTTTTTGTGGATGCACAACTGTTGTTTCAAAGATTTCTTTTCCTCCAAAAAAGGGGAAATATATGTAAACACACAGCTGATCTACTTTGCTGTACAGCAGAAACTAACACGACACTGTAAAGCGGCTAAGCGTGTGTGCTAAGTCGCTTCAGTCGTGTCCGACTCTTTACGACCCTGTGGACTGAAGCCCGCCAGGCTCTTCTGCCCATGGGATTCTCCAGGCAAGAATACTGGAGTGGGTTGCCATACCCGCCTCCAGGGGATCCTCCCGACCCAGGAAATGAACCCATGTCTTTTAAGTCTCCTGCACTGACAGGTGGGTTCTTTACCACTAGCGCCAACTGGAAAGCAACTATACCCCATAAAATAGTTTTAAAAGATTTCCCTTCCTTCCTCCAGGTTGGCTGATAGATTAATTAGAGCATTCCCGCTCTGAACCTTTTTTGTCTTTCTAAATAAATGCATTGGCAAGCTTATTAAAATGAAAGCCCTCCACCCGCTCCCTGGGAGGGGTGGCCAACTTTAGTTAATCACCCGTTGATGGCTACAGATTGTCAAAGGGGGTTTTCCCTTGTAAATCCGTGGCCTGCCAGGACTGGCAAGGGGGTTGTTGAGTGCGTGGGAAGATGCTCAGTGCAGGCCTCACTGCCTCTGCTCCTTGACTCCACAGCCCACTCCCAACAGAACGATGCTCAAGCAGCTGAAGGATCGGTTCCACAGCTCTATGGTTTGGCAGTGGCTCGTGAGATTTCTGAGCAGTTTCTTCAGATACCTATTACACCAACCCCTCAATAAAGGAACCAGCTAAGAAGCTCAGTGTTCAGACAATGGTTCATTGTCAAGTCTGTACGAATTCCAACAGCAGGCTGGCCTGATGCCTTTTTTAAAAAAAAAAAACCATATTGACTAATTGACCTATTATTTTCACATTATGCAGGATGTTGGGAGGATTGCAAAAACCTACTCTGCAATTTTAGTTTCTTGCTGGATACACGTAGTCTGAACTTGTGATTCCTTTGTCTCTGGTCCAGTGCCCCGTGGACTTATATCTGATTCCTGTGGAGAGAGGGGGCTGCAGGTAAAAATAAAATGAGCTGCCTCCTCCTCAGACTCCAGACAATATCAACATTCAAGGTAGTACGACTGACACTATACAAAAGACCATGACAAATATTGAACTGTTGATGGCGTGATAGGGATGCAGGGCACGGATGTCTGCAGCTCTCTTCAGTTCAGTTCAGTCGCTCAGTTGTGTCTGACTCTTTGCGACCCCATGGACTGCAGCACGCCAGGCTTCCTTGTCCGTCACCAACTCCCGGAGCCTACTCAAACTCATGTCTATTGAGTCGGTGATGCCATCCAACCATCTCATCCTCTGTCGTCCCCTTCTCCTCCCGCCTTCAATCTTTCTCAGCATCGGGGTCTTTTCAAATGAGCCAGTTCTTCACATCAGGTGGCCAAAGTACTGGAGTTTTAGCTTCAGCATCAGTCCTTCCAATGAATTCTCAGGACTGATTTCCTTTTGGACGGACTGGTTGGATCTCCTTGCAGTCCAAGGGACTCTCAAGAGTCTTCTCCAAACCCCAGTTCAAAAGTATCAATTCTTTGGCATTCAGCTTTCTTTATAGTCTAACTCTCACATCCATACATGACTGCTGGAAAAACCATAGCTTTGACTAGACAAAGCTATGGCAAAGTGATGTCTCTGCTTTTTAATACACTGTCTAGGTTTTGGTCTACAAAGTTGGCAAAGTGATGTCTCTGTTTTTTAACACACTGTCTAGGTTTGTCATAGCTTTTTTTCTAAGGAGCAAGCGTCTTTTAATTTCATGGCTGCAGTCACCATCGGCAGTGATTTTGGAGCCCCCAAAAATAAAGTCTCTCACTGTTTCCATTGTTTCCCCATCTATTTGCATGAAGTGATGGGACCAGATGCCATGATCTTAGTTTTCTGAATGTTGAGTTTTAAGCCAACTTTCTCACTCTCCTCTTTCACTTCATCAAGAGGCTCTTTAGTTCTTCACTTTCTGCCATAAGGGTGTTGTCATCTGTGCATCTGAGGTTAGTGATATTTCTCCTGGAAATCTTGATTCCAGCTTGTGCTTCATCCAGCTCTCTTGGAAATGCCTTAAAGTGCAGAATGCAGAATGCCTAAAAGAAGTGCAGCTCTCTAAGAAATGCCTAAAAACAATAAGACGGGCTGATGAATGGGTGGATGAAAAGAGAAGAAGAAATGGTGGAGCCAAGTAGTCCCGGGTGGACCAGGGGCAAGAGCCCCCTGGAGACCCACCCCCACCCCAGGGCTCATTTTGGGGGACCTTGCAGATGTCCTAAATCTTGCATTAAGAAAGCCAATGGCACAACACTGTAAATCGACTATTCTTCAATTTTAAAAAGAGAAAGAAAGCGACTGGAGCACCAGTTACAGATGAAAATGCATATGATTTTTCAAATCTATAGTACAGATTTGTTTTGATCAGGAAATTTCACGTCATGAACTAAATTATGTTTGTAACTTTTTAAGATGACTCTTCTTTTTGTAAAAAATCACTTTCTCTTAGCAGAGTTTGCATCATTTACCACGTTTACTAAGTTTAGCAAAAGACAGAAAACATTTCCAATTAAATATTATCAGAGTTTATTCCCTGATACAGAACCATAACGTGTTAGTCACTAAGTCGTGTCTGACTCTTTGCCACCCCATGGACTGTAGCCCACCGGGCTCCTCTGTCCATTCCTGCCAGGGATCCTCCAGGCAAGAATACTGGAGTGGGTAGCCATTTCCTTCTCCAGGGGATCTTCCTGACCCAGGGATCGAACCCAGGTCTCCTGCACTGCAGGTGGATTCTTTACTATCTGAGCCACCAGGGAAGTTGGTTCATAACCATAATATTAGACCCAGGATCCATTCAAAATTGTGTCTTAGTCCCTGCACCATTGACAAGTCATGGTTTAAACATGGGAGTGAGAGTGACGGGATGTGTTTTGGCCACATTACTGCCACATAACCCCAATTCTCTATACAAGTAGAAGCCAAGTAATGTGAAGTGAACCCCCGGACATCCACGTACTCTGCTCCCAACCAATGAGCAGAGTGGCTCTGAGGATGTCTGGAACCACCAGGACACTCTCCAGATATTAAGTGCTCTTCCACCTC
>NW_011494720.1:8613337-8636460 GCF_000754665.1 Bison bison bison
GTGTGAATGACTCAGGAATATTCATTAAATCATCCCCACATAGAACCAAGCTCTAAAATCAACACACACACAAAAATGTATGACTGACTGACATGTAAAAACAAGAGGTGAAGATAAAGAAAACTAATTTCTTTACACTCAATCTGAACAAGATACTATATCTCAGTTACCTTGATGGCTCATTTGCAGGAGGTCTCCCAAATTTTCCAGTGCCAGTCATTCTTACTTTGCAAATGTTGTCCCAGCTGCTGTGGTTAGGGGAGGGGGTATCCACTGCTCAGAGTGGAAGAGGGAGCCCAGTGGGGACAGGTGACCCCCCAGATGCAGTTTCAATTCCCCTCCTAACATAAACCACCACAGGGTTAGAGTCAAGAGTCACATGGAGGACAGGAAAAGAAGAAGCGTGCACTGGGAATATATGGACAATGGGAAGTGCCACGTGACAGGAACAGGGGCTCCCAGAAGCCCAGGCAGGAGCACAGTCAAGGGAACATGACAAGGTCAAGGTCACTACCAGCACGCCCTACTGTGTGTGACCTGATTGAGCACAGGGCAGGTTCTCAGCATTTGTTGCTCAGTTCTGGAGTAGGCTTCCAAAAGGTAGCTAGTGATCAACACAGGTGGTTAGAGGCTCTCCTAGTTTCTCTAATAGTGAGACTCTTTCACTCTGACTACACAACCCTTCAATTCAGTATCAGCTTGCCAGGCAAGGTCAATATTCCACATTTAGAGAGTCGTTCCTTTGACTTCAAGCTTTATCCCCTATTGTATTTAATACTCATTACAGTAACTTTAGAGGAGGGCACAACAACCCACCCCAGTATTCTTGCCTGGAGAATCCCATGGACAGAGGAGCCTGGTGGGCTACAGTCCGTGGGGTTGCAAAGAGTCGGACGTGACTGAAGCGACTTAGCACACAGCATTACACAGTAACATTTGGTCATGGTGGTTTGCAGCGAAGTAGACGCAGATTCCTAAGAGCCCTTCCTGAGAACATGTTTTGATAGAGGGGAAGACGCAAAGAGCATAAGCAGGCCGGGAGCCTGGTGTGGAGCCAACAGACAGATATGCAGCAGAGACGGACCTGGGGAGGAGGAGAGGCTGGGAGGTAGGATTCTCCAAACTGAACGTTTTATATGAGAGCTTTCCTATTGAGTCTCACTTAAGGACAGACCTAATAAGCTCAGGATAATTCAGAACATAGAGAAGGGCTCTTTTCCAGGATGTTTGCTGTTCTTTCTTTTCCTTAACCTTGGCCAGAAACACACAAGATGATTTTGGCAAGAAATGAATGACTCTACATAGCCAACCCCCTCTCTAGAAAGAAGTCAAAGGACGGTGCCTGCTGAGGGGTGTCTGGGTCTCAACTTCAAAGCCAAGATGAACTGAGTGGGCGGGGCTTCCCCAAGAACCCCCAGGCAGGCAGGAGGGCACCGCAGGGACCCTGTCTGGAAGGCAAGTCATGGAACCCAGGAGCCACGGAGGAACGTGACCGCAGACTTGAATGTTCACAGGGAAAAGTCAGTCTCAGTCCAAGACATATGGGGGTTGGGTCCAGAAAACGGAGCAAGCCAGGAGAGGAGGCCGACCAACTCGAGTGGCCCCAGGAAGATGGACACAGCCATCACAAAGCCCCTGCCCAGCACTGCTGGCTGGGGGGTAGGGGGAGCAGGGACCTCAATTTTCCAGCATCTCCACCAAACATAGCTTGTGCCATCTTGCCTTTACAGGTAGGAAGGCTGAGGCCACATTGCTAGTTAGTGAAAAGCTGAGCTACTGCTCCAGACTGTGAGAGGAAGGTTTCGTACAAAGGAGGACACACGATTTACTGCTCTTAGGAAAATATTATCAAAGGATTACGATTCCTCCTTTTCCAGAGATTGAGAATGCTTGTTCTGAAGCCAGCCTGTAAAGCGTCCAATGCAAGCCTGCAGATCTGGAAAAGTCCTGTGCTGGGTGATCCATTCACAGGAAGCAGGCAGGAACCAGAGCTGCTCACACGTGACCAGTTGCTTCAGGTCACTCCTGCTCACCGGATCTGCATCCTCAAGGGGGAAAAAAAACCCATTATGCACAGGTTTGAAGATGAAACAGCATCACTTTTTCTGCTGGCAAAGCAGGTCAAAGGGCCATCTGAGTCTCAAGGAGAGAGGCAAAGGACTCTACCTTCAGATGAGAGAAGAGATGAAGCCACATTTCAGAAGAGAATAGGGGGACCTCTCTGGTGGTCCAATGGCTAAGACTCTGTGCTCACAACGCAGGGAGCCTGGGATCAATCCCCGGACAGGGAACTAGATCCCTCATACTGCAACAAAGATTGAAGACCCCACAGGCTGCAACTAAGACCTGGCACAGCCAAATAAGTAAATAAATATTTTTTAAAAAGAGAGAATAGGGACTGGCCAGAATTTGCCAGGAAATCCCTATCTGAGGCTTTCCCAGGTGGTGCTAGTGGTAAAGAACCCGACTGCCCATGCAGGAGACGTCAGAGACGTGGGTTTGATCCCTGGGTCAGAGAGACCCACTGGAGGAGGGCATGGCAACCCACTGCAGTATTCTCGTCTGGAGAATCCCACGGACAGAGGAGCCTGGAGGGCTACAGTCCTTAGGGTGGCAAAGAGTCGGACACGACTGAAGTGACTTAACAAAAATGTGTGCAGAATTTTGGTAGCCATCTTTGGAAACAAACATCCACAGAACCCCAAACTCTGTACAATGCCAAGCACCCCGGTCTTGAGGGCCACCAGTGACCTTCTCATGTCATCAGGACCGCTTCAAAGACAGCTTGCATCCAAGCCAAGGGCACAGGGCTGAAGGTGACCCCACCCGTTAGTTAGTTCACAGTCTCCATGTCCTCTGAGGGCTGACCCGAAAGCAGAAAGGAGTAGGTGCCCATGAGTCAGATGTGGGCCCTGCTGCCCAGAGAACATGGTCCCCTGAGAGGAGAGGCCTGTGTTCACAGGGACTGAGTCATGTTCCCTCTGGAGACAATGAGGACTTTTGAAAGCAGGGAGCACTGGGCTGTCAGTTCACCTGGGTCTATTAAGTACCTCGTTTTTTTAGGCATTCTGTCACACTGCGCTACTAAGAGGCTTCCGAAAATAAAACTTTAAGCTGAGACATTATTAAATCTACAATTTTTTTTAATGTAAAGTGATTTTTTAAAAAAAGTCCTCTCGATCTTAAAAGTTGGAACATGAGCCATAACCATCCAGGGCGGAGGAGGCAGCAGGGTGTGTTCTGTTTATCAAGGGCAGATGCCAAAACCCAAACTCAGAGAAACTCAGAGGAATCCTGCCTGTCTTGAGACTGTCAGGTTGTCGTCCAGTTGCTCAGTTGTGTCCGACTCTGCGACCCCGTGGACTGCAGCACGCCAGGCTCCCTGTCCATCACCAACTCCCAGAGTTGCTCAAACTCACAGCCATTGAGTCGGTGATGCCATCCAACCATCTCATCCTCTTCATCCCCTTCTTCTCCTGCCTTCAATCTTTCCCAGCATCAGGGTCTTTTCCAGTGAGTCGGTTCTTCTCATCAGGTGACCAAAGTATTATAGTTTCAGCTTCAGCATCAGTCCTTCCAATGAATATTCAGGACTGATTTCCATTAGGATAGACAGATTGGATCTCCTTGCAGTCTAAGGAACTTTCAAGAGTCTCCTCCAACACCACAGTTCAAAAGCATCAACTCTTCAGTGCTCAGCCTTCTTTATAGTGCAACTCTCACATCCATACATGACCACTGGAGAAACCATAGCTTTGACTAGATGGACCTTTGTCTGTAAAGTGATGTCTCTGCTTTTTAATATGCTGTCTAGCTTCATCATAGCTTTTCTTCCAAGGAGTGAGCATGGAGCATGCCGGGTGGTAGGAGCCAATCTAGGGATGACAAGGTTCCCCAGGGCGCCCACTCTGCTGAAGCTAAACCCAGCCACTGCTGACAGCGCTGGGATGCTCACGTGGGTGCATCCCCGTGGGCCAGGGCTCTCACTCCATCCTCCATCCTTGGTCTAAGAAAGTCAGAGAAGCTGGTCCTCCCTGCAGCCCTCAGCCTCCAGAACTGACCACCGGGCTCCCAGCACAGAAACCTTTTTCTGTTGCGAGCGTAAGCCTGTTTGTCCATGAAAACACAGTTGCTTTCCTCAGTTTACCTGCTACTTGGCCAGGCTGAACCATGAGACCTGCCCACAAGGTTGCTACCAATGCCCCATCCATTACTGAGGTCCTCTGTGGGCCACCCAAGTGTGGACCATGAGAGCTCTCCCAGAAACCCAGAGAGACACAGTTGAGCTCTGGAGGCGCCAAGCCTAGCACAGAGGACCAAAATGTACATTTCTAGGTGAAAACCAAAGAACATCTAGACGTTTGGTGTTTCTCAACCAGTAGTTTCTGATTTCTTTTAAATTTGGGAACTTGTTTTTCCGGGTGTATATGTGACACACTCTCTTCTCCAGGGTTTTTGAGGTGGTAGAAATGCTGAGATTTAGTCATCACTGCCTGCAATTTGCAAAGGTGCCTGACCTCTGTGCTGCAGCCAAAAACACAATAAATAAACAATCCACAGCCCCAGATGTGTGGAAACCAGGCTGGGAGGAACCAGGATGAGAACTCACAGCCGCCAGGCAACAATCCTATCTCATGATTTTACCAAAGGGCGTTCTCCTTTGCAACCGGGATGCTTTACATTAGAAAGCTGACTTTGCCAAAGCCTCGCAGATCTAATTATCCAATACTGGACATGCTATGGGGTGGGGCTGTCTAGGAACGAGACAAGGCAGAGGGTGATTATTTTAGAGTTCCACACAGGATTTCTGTAAGGGCTTCCACCTATGGATATACCTTCACAATTATTTCTTTCACCTGAGTGGATCAGAACTGAGTATTTTATTCATGATGGAATAAATTGTAAGTCAACATTGTCTTGGGTCTGACTGAGCTGAGATGTTATTTTGAGTACGTGCCATTCATATTTCCTGGTGTGTCTTCTCCCTGGTCCTCTCCCCTTCTACTCTTTGCTTCACTTACCCTCTAGATTTCATGTCCCCCTTTTTAATCTCGAATCACCCCCAGATGCAAATGAAGTCTTTTAAAGATGACACAGGAAGGCGTTTCTTCATGAAGCCTCAAGCCTTGTGCCCAGCAGGCCTCTTCCTTAAGGTTCCAGAGGCTGACGAGGGCTCCTCCACTCTGAAAGCAGCTTGAAGCAGAACTTAGAACTGAGAATTGTCCTCATCGGCTATTTTCCAGCACCAGAATCGGCTGCCTCCCCTGGGAGGGTCAAGTTGCAGGCATGAGTCATAAGTGAAGATTCCTTCCTAAGTCATGCTGCTCCCATTGAGAACACCCCTGGACCGAACGGCCTAATGGTAAAAATGCTTTTCCAGCGGCAACCAAGCCTGAGCCCACGGCCACGCAGAGCTGGTGAACTGGAGGGAACTAACGATGATTTGGTGGAGAAGGCAATGGCACCCCACTCCAGCACTCTTGCCTGGAAAATCCCATGGACCAAGGAGCCTGGTGGGCTGCAGTCCATTGGGTCGCTAAGAGTTGGACATGATTGAGCGACTTCACTTTCACTTTTCACTTTCATGCATTGGAGAAGGAAATGGCAACTCACTCCAGTGTTCTTGCCTGGAGAATCCCAGGGACGGGGGAGCCTGGTGGGCTGCCGTCTATGGGGTCGCACAGAGTCGGACACGACTGAAGTGACTTAGCAGCAGCAGCAATGATGATTTGGATTTTTCAAAGGCTACCCAGAATAGCATCAACGTTCTTTTCACTAGCTCCTTGGCAGTCATGATGATGCTCAGATAATGCTTATCTCAAAGGCATTTACAGTCATGTTCATGGGGTGAAGTTCATTGATGATGCATTTCACAGACACTCATCACCATCCCCAGCTGGAAACTGAAACTTCCCACAGAGCTTCAGATAAAAGATCAAACAAAGGCCAACTTCCTCCAGGCCAGACACGGGATCTGAGGACGCGTCTCCCACGAGTGCCCTTCTCCCGCCAACGTCAAGCTTTGGGACGAGGGTGGGGCATCCAAGCTAAGCCCTGCTGACTCTGGCCACGCAATGAGTCCTTGCTGCCCTGGGAGAGCCCCTTCGAGGGTTATGCTCCCAAATCAAAGAGAGTGCATGCTTGCATGCTAAGTCCCTTCAGTCGTGTCTGACTCTTGGTGACACCATGGATAGTAGCCCACCAGGCTCCTCTGTCCATGGGATTCTCCAAGCAAGAATACTGGAGTGGGTTGTCATTTCCTACTCCAGGGAATCTTCCTGACCCAGGCATCGAACCTGTGTCTCTTATGTCTTCTGCATCGGCAGGCCAGTTCTTTACCACTAGTGACAGCCGGGAAGCCCTAAATCAGAGAAAAGCTCTATGAAATATTGATCTTGGGGGACCAGAAAGAGCTGCTTGTAGGAAGTTTAGAGTGGAAAATTCTTCACAATTCTTAGGTGGATGTGAGTGGAGGTATGAGCCTTATACTCAGAAGCCAATGTGAGACCCTGTGCCCAGACCCAAAGCAGGCCCCCAGGGTGGCACTTCTGGTGACACCCCAGGGACCCTTGTTGCCACTCCCAACAAAGAGGAATTGGACCAGGGAGCTCTCAGGACTCGGGGTTGGGGCCCTCAAAGCTAAAAACTTTTTTTAACATTATCACTGCTTTGTGTGGCCAAAGGATTTTCTCATCTTCCTACCCATCACCTCCCTGTTTCTGATGCTGAGGGAGATGCTTCATACAGCTGGGGCCTGTGGCAGCCTTACAGCGAGACCTCAAGTGCTTTGACACTCTGTCCCCCAAAGGCCAGGCCTCTCTCCCCTGGATTCTGGAGGCGTCTATGACTGCTCTGACCTATAAAAGGGGGTGGAAATGACTCTCTGAGGCCCCTAAGGCAGGCAGAAAAGGACTTGTTTACCAAAACACTTGCTTTTGGGACTCTGACTCTCCAAGTCAGAAATCTGATGACCGCAGGGCCACAGGTTGGGAGGAAGCTCCAGCCACGTGAAGAGGCCACGCGTGTAGGCACCGGGCCGGCTTTCATGTCATCTCAGCCCGGGCACCAGACACGTGAAGGAAGAACCACTTCCATTGTTCAAGACCCTTTCAGATATTCTGGTCTCCCCAGGTGACACCTCAGACACCATGGGGCAGAGATAAGCCAGCCTTGTGTGCCGTATTTAAATTTCTGTCCTGTAGCATCCACATGCATAATAATAAGCTTCTGTTTTTATAAACCCAGGCCCTGGGGTGTGTGTTAGCAGCACTAAGCAGCCAGAGCACATCCTAAGGTTCGTCTCTCATCCCTGCTTTCACAGAGGAACCACAGACCGCTGAGCCTCAAGCAGCAGCAGACAGCCGCACATGCCTTGTGTGTGCTGGGTGCTGTGTGTGAAAGGGGTTGGTGTAAAGGAGGTGAAAGCCCCAGCCCCAGCCTCCAAGTCACTTCTGATGAGTTGAGAGGCCCTCCTCCACCACCTCCTGCACACACAGAAGTGAAGATTATATTTAAAGAGTGAATCTCGCAGCAGCCCTTCACCGTGGAGGGACCCTCCTTGAACCCATCAGCTGCTGCTGCTGCTGCTAAGTCACTTCAGTCGTGTCCAACTCTGTGCAACCCCATAGATGGCAGCCCACCAGGCTCCCCCATCCCTGGGATTCTCCAGGCAAGAACACTGGAGTGGGTTGCCATTTCCTTCTCCAATGCATGAAAGTGAAAAGTGAAAGTGAAGTCGCTTAGTCGTGTCCGACTCTTCGAGGCCACGTGAACTGCAGCCTACCCGGCTCCTCTGCCCATGGGATTTTCCAGGCAAGAGTACTGGAGTGGGGTGCCATTGCCTTCTCCAAACCCATCAGGACCACCTCTTGATCCCAGGACAGCAGTGGGCGCTAATCACCCCGCATTCAGAGCACAGTCCAAGGGGCAAAACCCGCCTAGGACACAGGGAAATCTGTGTCCCCTGCAGTCTGAGAGCTCTGCCCTAGCAGTGCCACAGAGGGCCTAGGGTCTTCCCAAAGCTCTTGGAGAGGTTGTTCTGACCGCTCAGTGGAAAGCCAGCATGCAGACCCTTCCCAGAGGAGCAGAGCGGGGGTCATGGGGAGCGGGGAGAATTGGAGCTGGAAAGAGGCAAGAAAGAACAGCACTGCAGGCGCCCCTGGCAGCACATGAAACAGATGAAGATCACATTTGTGAGTCATGACACCAGCGCGGAAAAGCCTGGAGGCATCCTTTCTCGTGTCTCCTCCCCAGCCCCCCGGTCTACCCACTGCTCCGTCTCCAACACCTGCCTGCTTGGAGCGAGCCCCAGGGGTGCTGAGGACACAAGGAATCCAGACAACCAGACACTCACGCAGGAGTTAAATTCCAAGGGCTCAAGTTCTCCGGCCAACAATGACTTCACGTTCTTGGGAATAAACTATTGACCAGATGCATAAAGAGAAGATCCATGTGTGAAAACGAACACAGAGACCAAGATAGGAGTCTGAACCCAGAGAGTCTTTCCCAGACAAATCAACCCCGTGGGACTCAACTCCCAAGCCCCAGACCCCCAAAGCCCTCGGAAAAGCAGCCTTGCATCTGTGTGAGCTGAGGCTTCCTTGGGTTCCACCCCAAGACAGTGTGTCTTCAGAATATAACTTCCAGGAAGGTAATGCCTTCGGGCTCCACTTACTTGGAAGTCCAATTCAAATATGATCACTGTCTGGAAAACTCACTTTTTCTGTCCTGGCAAATGTCCTTTCTATCTGTTTTAAATTTAAAAGCAACACATGTCCTAGAATGTTTAGAAAATATAACCCCACATTCCCGTCCATGCGTCATTACTTCAGCAAATCTGAAATCTTTTCACTCTAGATCTCGCACTGGCAGCTGCCTTGTACAGAAAAAGAAACTGAGGCAGCAGTTAGGGGAGAAGTGGGGGAAAGTCAAGGTGCTGGCCAGAAGAGACTGGGACTTTCAGCAGTGAGCATCCTGGGGGCAAGAATGCTTCTTGTCTCTTTTCTCAAGAGCATCATGATACCTGGCATCCAGCAAGGATTCTAATAAGCATATGAGGAATTAATGGATGGATAAACGAAAAGCAAATACATTAATGTGTGAATGGAGAGCCAATGAATAAGTTAATGAGTTGCTTGGAAAGATTGAAGGCAGGAGGAGAAGGGGACAACAGAAGATGAGATGTTTGAATGGCATCACCAAGGCGATGGACATGAGTTTGAACAAGCTCCGGGAGTTGGTGATGGACAGGGAAGCCTGGAGAGCTGCAGTCCATGGGGTCACAAACAGTCGGACACGACTGAATGATTGAACTGAACGAACACATGTACATACACGCATGGGTAGATGAATGCATAATGAGATGGCTCTAGACAGCACCTTCTTCTCCCACAAGGATCTGAATATCAAGCCTAGCCCTCTGTCCCGGTTTCCATTCTTGCATCTCTAATGGCTCTCTGGTCACATAGCTCATTGGATGACCTGACATTGCTTTAAAATTAACACTGAAACTAAGTTCATCATTATCTCATCACAGAATCCAGCTCCCTGCCCACCCTCTACAACGTCACTAGTTTCTGTCGGAGGCACGATGCCTCTTAATGATTCCCCAGGGACAAATCTTAGACTCTTCTTTACCTCCTAACTTCCCTGAACCTCCATATCTAGTTGGACAACCAACTCTTTTCATTATTTTTTCAAAATATCTCCCATCTATCTATCCCTTCCGTTTCATGCCTTCTGTCACAGTTCAGTCTCTGGTGTGTGTGTCATTACCACTAGGTCACAGAGCTCTGTAACTGGGATCCCACATCCAGTGTCTCCTGCTCCTGTCTTTCCTCGATGGAATAAAAGCCAAACACCCAAGCCAGATATTTCGGGTATTTAAAATTCCTGACCTTTCTGATCAACCTGTTTGTTCTTATCCTATCCTTGCAAATTTGTTCCTTACAGCCAATCTCACCTATAAAAGGTACAATTTCTCTTTCTTTGCTCTTGAAATGAAATTTACACTTAAACACTCAGCCCAGGGACTTCCTAGTGGTTTAGTGGCTAAGACTCTGTGCTCACAATACAGGGTTCGATCCCTGGTCAAGGAACCAGATCCTGCAAGCAGCAACTGTGGATCTGCATGCCACAACGAAAGATCCCACGTGCTGAAACAAAGATCAAAGATCCCACCTGCTGCAACTAAGACCTGGCACAGCCAAATAAATCAATAAATATAAATAAATATTAAAAAAAAGAAACCTCAGCCCACTCCCTGCCTTCCTGATGGGAGGAGGAACCTTCTGGGACTGCAACCCTGGAAAGTCTCACTCTCAAAGGAATCCGACCCCAAATTTCTTCCCCTTCAGGATGGCAGTGGCCATCTTGCCTTGAGGTCTTATGCTCTGCCTCATTTTAAACATTTTTTGCCTGTGTTCACTTGTGATGGTATTGGCAGTGCCACCCTAGCTTAGGTCGTATCTTCCCTGAGATGCTAACACCAACCATAGTCTTTGGTACCTTGTCTTTGAATATAGAAATCCCAACTCTCACATTCATGGTGAAGGAGAGGAAAAGTGTATCCTTAGTTAGTTCACTTAGCACACTACTTTAATCTGTTCATCCTCTCAGGTTGACTGAAGCTTCTGGAGAACAGTCATTCTGTCTTATCTATCTTCTTGTCACCAGCACAGAGCACTCGAAATCTTGATGGAATAGTCATCGAGATCATTGCAGTTACATTGTTGTATGCAGTTATACAGAGAAGGCAATGGCACCCCACTCCAGTACTCTTGCCTGGAAAATCCCATGGATGGAGGAGCCTGGTGGGCTGCAGTCCATGGGGTCACTAAGAGTCGGACATGACTGAGGGGCTTCACTTTCACTTTTCACTTTCATGTATTTGAGAAGGAAATGGCAATCCACTCCAATGTTCTTGCCTGGAGAATCCCAGGGATGGGGGAACCTGGTGGGCTGCCATCTATGGGGTCGCACAGAATCCGACACGACTGAAGCACTTAGCAGCAGCAGCAGCAACATACAGCTATACACAGCACTCTACAATCAGCTGTTAGAAACCTGTACAGGCAGGTGAGAGAGTTACCACCAAGGGAATGTGATTAGAAGGGTACGATGGAAAGTGACTAGGACCCACTGTCCTACAGACTGTGCCCCTGAACTGACGAAAGTGTTCCCTTATTGAGGGCAATTTTGTTGGTTAGCCAACACATAGGTGGGGATTTATCTGATGCCTTTTAACCTTCACCATCATCTAGGGATAAGAAGGGCAATGTTAGGGATGAATTTCACCTTTTTATTTTTATTTTAATTTTACTTTATTTAACTTTATAATATTGTATTTGTTTTGCCATATATCAAAATGAATCTGCCACAGGTATACATGTGTTCCCCATCCTGAACCCTCCTCCCTCCTCCCTCCCCATACCATCCCTCTGGGTCGTCCCACTGCACCAGCCCCAGGCATCCAGTATCGTGCATCAAACCTGGACTGGCGACTCGTTTCATATATGATATTATACATGTTTCAATGCCATTCTCCCAAATCATTCCACCCTCTCCCTCTCTTACAGAGTCCAAAAGACTGTTCTATACATCAGTGTCTCTTTTGCTGTCTCGTATACAGGGTTATTGTTACCATCTTTCTAAATTCCATATATATGTGTTAGTATACTGTATTGGCGGAGAAGGCAATGGCACCCCACTCCAGTACTCTTGCCTGGCAAATCCCATGGACAGAAGAGTTTGGAAGGCTGCAGTCCATGGGGTCGCTGAGGGTTGGACATGACTGAGCGACTTCACTTTCACTTTTCACTTTCATGCATTGGAGAAGAAAATGGAAACCCACTCCAGTGTTCTTGCCTGGAGAATCCCAGGATTGGGGGAGCCTGGTGGGCTGCCGTCTATGGGGTCAAACAGAGTCGGACACAACTGAAGCGACTTAGCAGCAGCAGCAGCAGCATACTGTATTGGTGTTTTTCTTTCTGGCTTACTTCACTCTGTATAATAGGCTCCAGTTTCACCACCTCATTAGAACTGATTCAAATCTATTCTTTTTAATGGCTGAGTAATACTCCACTGTGTATATGTACCACAGCTTTCTTATCCATTTATCTGCTGATGGACATCTAGGTTTCGTCCATGTCCTGGCTATTATAAACAGTGCTTTGATGAACATTGGGGTACACGTGTCTCTTTCAATTCTGGTTTCCTTAGTGTGTATGCCCAGCAGTGGGATTGCTGGGTCATAAGGCAGTCCTATTTCCAGTTTTTTAAGGAATCTCCACACTGTTCTCCATAGTGGCTGTACTAGTTTGCATTCCCACCAACAGTGTAAGAGGGTTCCCTTTTCTCCACACCCTCTCCAGCATTTATGGCTTGAAGACTTTTGGATCGCAGCCATTCTGACTGGTGAATTTCTCCTTCTTTAAACTTAACTCCGAGGTTAAACTTACACTTAGACAGATACATGCATATACCAATTTATTAATCTATAGACAATTCCAATTCAATTAGAAAACTTGTTTCTTCATTCACGTATGAATCTTCAGGGGAAATCCTTAGCTGACGTCTGATTTAGCTGCACAAACCTGTTGACAAAGAGCACATACATACTTTGTCAACTTGTCCGGCTCTTTGGAGCCCGCGGACTGTAGCCCTCCGGGCGCCTCTGTCCCTGGGATTCTCCAGGCAAGAACACTGGAGTGGGTTGTGGTGCCTTCCTCCAGGGGATCTTCCTGACCCAGGGATCAAACCAGCATCTCTTAGGTCTCCTGCATTGGCAGGCGGGTTCTTTACCACTGGTACCACCTGGGAAGCCCAACAAAAAGTACAAGAGAAATAAAGTCAAGGCCAGAAAACACGAAGAAAAAATAACATTAAAATAAGTATGAAGGAAAGCTTTAACTAGCCAGTTGTGACTTATGTTTTCAGACAAATATCTGCTCCAAAACAGCTGAATAGTTTCTTAACAAATAGCAAAAATAAAGATAATTTAATACTTAGTTCTTGAGTATAACTTTGGCCTTTTAGTATTCAAAGATATGCTTAAGAAAAATGTGGTTTATTTTCTTGGATTAACTTTCAGATAAATGGTTTAATAATGTTTATAACACGTAAACTTTAAAACCTGTCTCCACCAGCTTTTAAGCATATTGTATTTCTACTGCCAAGAATTTTGTAAAAGTTCCTAATTTGTTCAACCAGAAGTGACAGAGCCATTCCTTTCTTTATATGCAAACAGTAGAACTTTGAAAGCTATTGTCTATATGGTGAAATAATGAAATAAATATTATAAGAAAAAACTGTGCATACAGTGATTGATTGTGAAGAGACATTAGAATACAAAAATAGTGGACAAAAACTGAGCCTTTCTCTGTATCCTGCAACCTATGCTAAATTCAGGCAGCTTAATTTCTACACTATCCGCCTATTGTAAGTTAGAATTCATTTGTGCCCACTGGACGTGACTTTATATAAACATCACCTTTTCACCCCTAGGGGCATCCCTGGTGGCTCAGATGGTAAAGAATCTGCCTGCAATGCAGGAGAACTGGGTTCGATCCCTGAGTCGGGAAGATCCCCTGAGAAGGGAACAGCAACCTACTCTATTATTCTTTCCTGGAGAATCCCATGGACAGAGGAGCCTAGTAGGCTACAGTCCACGGGGTTGCAAAAAGTTGGCTGCAATCATGAAACTGATCACGAGTTAAGCACTTGATCTATCTGATGCATGGATAGATTGGGGCACTCACAGCGGCACTGGAATAAATATTCCCTAAGGTTCCTACTAATTAGAAGTCTATGATTTATCCAGTGAAGACTCCTTAGCCTGCAAATAAAGGCAAAATATGAATTGAAGCTTTAGAGCCGGTTTCAATAGTAATACTGTATATTGGAAATTTTCATGTTTTTCAAGTGTTCCTGGCTAGGTTACTCATAAAAATAAATTACTAGATGCCAGGATGTAAGTGTCTGCTGGGCCCAGCTGGGCTAGGCCCTGCAACCAGAGAAATGCCAGCAATTCAGATAAAACTCTAAAGGGAGCAAAAGGGACCACAGTTTCCAAAGCAGGGAAAGAAAAAGGACAGATGGAAAACGTTGAGTGGCCTTCAGCAGTACATCCTAAGGGTCAGAAAGGAACCAGGCTGATTTTTCACCTGGCTCAGAGGGAGGTGGAAATGAGCTGGTTGTTCAGTCTCTAAGCTGCGTCCGATGCTGTGTGGCTGCAGTACACCAGGCTACCCTGTCGTTCATCGTCTCCCAGAGCTTGCTCAAACTCATGTCCATTGAGTCGGTGATGCCATCCAACCATCTCATCCTCTGCCGCCCCTTCTCCTCCTCCCTCGGTCTTTCCCAGCATTGTTACCAAGTCCAGGCTCACTCTGCTCACCACACAACAGGCCAATGAATCCGAGAGAAGAGGGTTGAGGCAAGGAAGAGGCTTTAATCAGGGACCCAGCTGACAGAGAAGATGGCAGGCTGGTACCTTAAAATAACTGTCTTATCGGGGTGGATGCCAGGTTGTTTTATAGCTCAGAGATGGAGGGAGGTGAGGAAGCAAGGTAAAAGGGCCATTAACCTTGCAAACATCTCTTAGAATGGCAAACCTCAGGCAGAGGATGTGTTCATTTCTTCCTTCCTGCCATCCGCAGGCGGACAAGCTTCTGAACAAAGGCTCTGTAGTTTCACAGTCAGGGGCAGTTTCACAGAGGGGCAGGATGCTCTGAGGCAGACCGTTATTCATGATTATAAAGCAACAAAAAGCAAATCAAAGAAACAGTTCCAACATGCAGTCAGAATTGGCTTCTTCTCTGCAACAGCATCAGGGTCTTTTCCAACGAGTCGGCTTTTCCCAATAGATGGCTGAAGGGTTGGATCTTCAGCTTCACCATCAGTTGTTCCAATGTTCCAATGAATATTTAGGGTTGATTTCCTTTAGGATTGACTGATTTGATCTCCTTGCTGTCCAAAGGGCACTCAAGACTCTTATCCAACACCACAGTTTGAAAGCATCAAAGAATTGATGCTTCTGGTCCAACTCTTCTTCTTGGTTCAACTTCTTCCTGGTCCAACTCTCACAACTGTGCATGACTACTGGAAAAACGGATGACTACTGGAGATGCGATGGTTGGATGGCATCACCAACGCGATGGATTTGAGTTTGAGTAGGCTCCTGGAGTTGGTGATGCACAAGGAGGCCTGGCATGCTGCAGTCCATGGGGTCTCAAAGAGTCAGACACAACTGAGCAACTGAACTGAACTGAACTGACTGGAGATGAGGAAAAAGGCTGAAAATGGCTAGGTTGCACCCACCAGAAGACCTTCTCCTGCTGGGGGCCTTTGGGAACAAGAAGAGCTATTCACTTCCCAGGAAGTCTTGCCCAGGCCCCTGAGCCACCTGCCCATCTCCTTTATTTGCTGATGCTGAGTCAGTCTACAAATTTCACTTGATTGACCCAATGTAGACAGGCATCCTGGGCCACCAAAGGTGAATGCCTACACTGCCTGTAAAATATAGACCCCCTGGGCAAATTGTATCACACATTGATCTTTGAAAGAATGTTAATTGCAAAAGAATAAACACATCTCCAGCAGAGAGAAGAGGCCTCTACCTTCCAGGCTGACTGTACAGACTTGTATCCATGGAAGCATCTCTCAGAGCCATAAATCCAGATCTATTTACAGTGTGCTGTGCATTCCATTGAGTCAGGCCAACGGAATGTGTGGCTCTGAGTTCCCAAGTGTGATGTGCGGTCTAGAGGGTCCTGGAGTTAATGTGCTGATGCTTTTGTGTAATTAAATCAATACCGACATTTTCAAGGGAGGGAGACATTCTTATTATGGAAAATCTCAAACATAAACAAGAGAGAAAACTAGAGGATGAGTTCTCCTTTGCCCACTGTTCAATTTTAATAATATTTAACAATCCCAATATTTTACTGATCTTTGTTTGCCTTTTCCACCTTTCTCGCTCTCTGTCTCTCTCTCTCTCTCACACACACATATATACACTTTTTTTCTGAACTATTTTAAAATATATCTCAAGATGCAGTCGTGGAAAATGCACCGTGGATGCAGTGGGGGGAAGGAAAGGGCGGGACGAATTGAAAAAGCACCATTAACATATGCACACTGCTGCTGCTGCTGCTAAGCCGCTTCAGTTGTGTCCGACTCCGTGCGACCCCATAGACAGCAACCCACCAGGCTCCCCCGTCCCTGGAATTCTCCAGGCAAGAGCACTGGAGTGGGTTGCCATTTCCTTCTCCAATGCATGAAAGTGAAAAGTGAAAGTGAAGTCACTCAGTCATGTCTGACTCTTATCGACCCCATGGACTGCAGCCTACCAGGCTCCTCCGTCCATGGGATTTTCCAGGCAAGAGTATTGGAGTGGGTTGCCATTGCCTTCTCCGAACATATATACACTACCATATGTGAAATAGAGAGCTAGTGGGAAACTGCCATATAACACAGGGAGTCCAGCCTGGGCCTCGGCCATGACCTCCAGGGGTGGAGTAAGGCTCCAGAGGAAGGGGATATATGTATACTTATAGCTAAATCACTTCATTGTACAGCAGAAACTAATACAATATTGAAAAGCAATTGTACTCCAGTTTTTAAAAAATTGGTAGAGTAATAATAACCAAAATAATAACATCTCAAATGAAAAAAAATAAAGCATATCTCATGTATCATGCCATTTTGCATGTCAATATTTCAGAAGACATCTAACTGATAGCATGAATTTTTCCATGATTGCCTTAACAGTCACACCTAACAAAATCAGCGAGGCTTCCCTATTACCAGTTAGTATCCACTTTATATTTAAATTTCCCCAATTGTTTCAGAGACGCCTTCTTGTATTGGTAGTTACAATGTTGGAATCGCTACCCAGACCAGTCCTGTGTCGCTATGGTTGTGGGTCTAACCCAACAACTTCAAGCTCTCCATCCCCTTTGACTTCCTTCCATCCCAGTGGCAGAGCCAGAGGGCAAAGCGACATACAGTTCAGTTCAGTTCAGTCGCTCAGTCGTGTCTGACTCTCTGCAACCCCATGAATCGCAGTACGCCAGGCCTCCCTGTCCATCACCATGCAGTGTTTACTTTATAATATTATGGTTCGTCACCCTTTCCAGTGTTCAAAGCTGAACTCGATGTGAGTGCCCTCGTGACCTTTGGGAAAATAACCACAGTCCGAATGATAGCCCCTCTCTCTCCCCTCCTTTCACACAATGCACATCTGATTGTCCTTCCTAACTTCTCACCTCTGCTTTCCGGTACCCTGTAAGCTGTTTCCTATTCCCTTTCTGTCTGCAGTGTCTCTGCCCACCAAATCTCATGGCTTCAGACACTGACCTCCAAAAGACTAACCCTCCTGACATCTAAGCCATCGCTCTGGTCAAGTCAGGGTCGCTGGGCTTGGTCAGGAAATATTTAACTGGTGTTCATACCAGGAACTCACCTTCTGAGTCTCTGCACTTTGCCAAAGAAGCAGGGAGGCCATTTGTCCTTCAAGATCTGCTATTTGTTGACTTGCAACCTCACCTAAAATAGCATGCATGCATGTTAAGTTGCTTCAGTCGTGTCCGACTCTTTACAACCCTGTGGACTGTAGCCCACCAGACTCCTCTGTCCCTGGGATTCTCCAGGCAAGAATACTGGAGTGGGTTGCCGTGGCCTCCTCCAGGGGATCTTCCTGACCCAGGTATCAAACCTGCATCTCTTGTGTCTCCTGCAGTGGCAGGCAGGCTCTTTACCACTAGCGCCACCTGGGAAGCCCACCTAAAATAGCAGGGTGGCTCTAATGCTAAGCCCATGCCCACCAGCATTGCTGTCCCATGGCCCGTTAGCTGGCCACACAACAGTCAGGCTCCACCTCCATAGAGCTCTCTTTGGGAAGCTTAAAAATGGCACCTTTGTGGTCAAAGCAGAAAGGGAAAGTCATACCACTCTTTCCAACTACGTAACTAGTTTTGAGGTTGTATACCAAGTTCTGTTGTGACTTTACAAGTCACAGTGAAAACATTCCACTGCAGAAAGGCTGTGCCCTTCTGGAGAGCTTTGAAGTGACCTTCAAGCGGCTGAGGTGTCAAATGAACCAGAATCACTCTGTGTTAGCACCCATTTGGTGTGCTTATTAAAATAATCCCAGGCCCTGCTTTCTTTTCATTCATTTGCCTTTAAAAGAAGCATTTTACTGCATTCCAACCCAGAATCTTCCTTTTACCAACACCTACCTGTCCCTGTCACTCATGACATCGCATGCCTGGTTCACTCATGGCAGCACCTGCCCCATGCCAGGCCCACCGACCAGGCTCACCTTGTATCAATCACGCTCTTTCCTTCTACACAGCCAGCCTGCAGCTCAAGACAGCATCCTGAAAGTTTTTTAGTTATTTGTTAGCTAATTCCTGCTGATCTGGAGACTATTTCTGAAAGTGTTCATTAAAAAATAAACTCATTTGAGGTAAGCCAATCACCAAAAGGCTGATTCTACTGATATGAAGTATATAAATGAGTCAAAATCACAGAAATAAAAAGTAGAATGGTGATTGCCAGGAGCTAGAGGAGAGGGAACTCATGTTCAATGGCTCTGGAGTTTCAGTTTTACAAGAGGAGAAAGTTCTAGAAATCTGTTTTACAATAATGTGAAGGCACATTTCTGAACTGTACACGACAAAAGTCTAAGGTCATAAATTTAACTTGATATGCTTTCACCACAATATAAATAGATAACAAGCTAGAGAAACAAATAAATAAGAACTCACTTCAAGCAATCTTACTCTGATTTGGCCTTAACCCAAAGATAAACACCTCTGACAGCTTTACAATTCTCATTTTTACATGACTTTTCTTTTGTAAATGAGAAAACTGAATATTTCTCCTTTCTGACCATCTGTCTCCAAAGTTAGTTGTCAGTTTCAGGTTGTAGCAAAAGAGCAAATTAGCCAAGATGGTGGCGTCAGGCTCTGTTATCCCCACGAACTCTTGCTTTCACTCCATGTTTTGTAAATACTGAACACGTAACAGCTGAGATCACTTACAGCACGGTGCACGCACATCACCAAGCACTCGCTTGGCCATGGGCTACTTTTGTCTCCATCAGTCCCTCTCATCAGGAAGCTTCCACAAGCCTCTTATCCTTCTCCATCAGAGGGCAGACAGGATGAAAACCACAATCACAGAAAACTAACCAAACTGATCACACGGATCACAGCCTTGTCTAACTCAATGAAACTACGAGCCATGCTGTGCAGGGCCACCCGAGACAGACTGGTCATGGTGGAGAATTCTGACAAAATGTGGTCCACTGGAGAAGACAATGGTAAACCCTTCAGTATTTTGCCCTGAGAAGCACATGAACAATATGAAAAGGGAAGAAGATACAACACTGAAAGATGAACTTCCCAGGTCAGTAGGTGCCCAATACGCTACTGGAGAACATTGGAGAAGCAGCTCCAGAAAGAATGAAGAGGCTGAGCCAAAGCAAAAACAACGCCCAGTTGTGGATGTGACTGGTGATGGCAGTAAAGTCTAATTCTGTAAAGAATAATATTGCATAGGAACCTGGAATGTTAGGTCCATGAATCAAGGTAAACTGTGCGAGTCAGTGAGTGAAAGTAGTTCAGTCGTGGCTCTTTGCCACCCCTTGGACCACACTACACTGTCCATGGAATTCTGTAGGCCGGAGTACTGGAGTGGGTAGCCATTCCCTTCTCCAGGGGATCTTCCCAACCCAGGGATCAAACCCAGGTCTCGTGCATTGCGGGTGGATTCTTTACCAGCTGAGCCACCAGGGAAGTGATCAGACAGGAGATAGCAAGAGTGAACACCGGCATTTTAGGAATCAGCGAACTAAAATGGACCAGAACGGGTGACTTTAATTCAGATGACCGTTATATCCACTATTGTGGGCAAGAATCCCTTAGAAGAAATGGAGTAGCCCTCATAGTCAACAAAAGAATCCAAAATGCAGTACTTGGGTGCAGTCTCAAAAATGACAGAATGATCTCCATTCATTTCCAAGGCAAACCATTCAATATCACAGTAATCCAAGTCTATGCCCCAACCAGTAATGCTGAAGAAGCTGAGGTTGAATGGTTTCATGAAGAACTGCAAGACCTTCTAGAACTAATACCCCCCAAAAATAATCCTTTTCATCATAGGGAACTGGAATACAAAAGTAGGAAGTCAAGAAATAACTGGAATAACAGGCAAATTTGGCCGTGGAGTACAGAATGAAGCAGGGCAAAGGCTAACAGAGTTTTGCCAAGAGAATGAACTGGTCATAGCAGACACTCTTTTAGCAGCACAAGAGATGACTCTACACATGGACATCACCAGATGGTCAATCCAAAATCAGATTGATTATATTCTTTGTAGCCAAAGATGGAGAAGCTCTATACAGTCAGCAAAAACAAGACCGGGAGCTGACTGTGGCTCAGATCATGAATTCCTTATTGCAAATTCAGACTGAAATTGAAGAAAGTAGGGAAAACCACTAGACCATTCAGGTATGACCGAAATCAAATCCCTTATGATTATACAGTGGAGGTGACAAATAGATTCAAGGGATTAGATCTGATAGATAGAGTGCCTGAAGAACTCTGGATGAAGGTTTGTAAAGAGGTGGTGACCAAAATCATCCCCGTGAAAAAGAAACGCAAAAAGGCAAAATGGTAGTCTGAGGAGGCCTTACAAATAGCTGAGAAAAGAAGAGAAGTGAAAGGCAAAGGAGAAAAGGAAAGAGAAATCCAACTGAATGGAGAGTTCCAAAGAATAGCAAGGAGTGATAAGAAAGCCTTCCTCAGTGATCAAGGTAAAAAAAAAAATAGAGGAAAACAATAGAATGGGAAAAACTAGAGATCTCTTCAAGAAAATTAGAGCTACCAAGGGAACATTTCATGCAAATAAGGATACAATAAAGGACAGATATGGTATTGACCTAACAGAAGCAGAAGATATTAAGAAGAGGTGGCAAGAATACACAGAACTATACAAAAAAGATCTTAACGACCCAGATAATCATGAAGGTATGATCACTCACCTAGAGCCAGACATCCTGGAGTCCAAAGTCAAGTGGGCCTTAGGAAACATCACTATGAACAAAGCTAGCAGAGGTGATGGAATTCCAGCTGAGCTATTTCAAATCCTAAAAGATGATGCTATGAAAGTGCTGCGCTCAATATGCCAGCAAATGTGGAAAACTCAGCAGTGGCTACAGAACTGGAAAAGATCAGTTTTCATTCCAATCCCAAAGAAAGGCAATGCCAAAAATGTTCAAACTACTGCACAATTGCACTCATCTCACAGACTAGAAAAGTAATGCTCAAAACTCTCCAAGTGAGGCTTCAACAATACATGAATCAGAAGTTCCAGATGTTCAAGCTGGGCTTAGAAAAGCCAGAGGAACCAGAGATCAAATTGCCAACATCCACTGGATCATTGAAAAAGCAAGAGAATTCCAGAAAAACATGTACTTCTGATTCATGGACTACGCTAAAGCCTTTGACTGTGTGGATCACAACAAACTGTGGAAAATTCTTCAAGAGATGTGAATACCAGACCACCTTACCTGCCTCCTGAAAAACCTGTATGCACGTCAAGAAGCAACAATTAGAACTGGACATGGAACAATGGACTTGTTCCAAACTGGGAAAGGAATACATCAAGGCAATATATTGTCATATGCAGAGTCCATCATATGAAATGCCGGGCTGGATGAAGCACAAGCTGGAATCAAGATTGCCAGGAGAAACATCAATAACCTCAGATATGCAGATGACACCACCCTTATGGCAGAAAGAGAAGAGAAATTAAACAACCTCTTGATGAAAGTGAAAGAGGAGAGTGAAAGAGCTGGCTTAAAACTCAACATTCAAAAGCCTAAGATCATGTCATCCAGTCCCATCACTTCATGGCAAATAGATGGGGAAACAATGGAAACAGTGACAGACTTCATTTTCTTGGGCTCCGAAATCACTGCAAATGGTGACTGCAGCCATGAAATGAAAAGATGCTTACTCCTTGGAAGAAAAGCTATGACAAACCTAGACAGAATACTGAAAAGTAGAGACATTACTTTACCAACAAAAGTCCATCTAGTCAATGCTATGGTTTTTCCAGTAGTCATGTATGGCTGTGAGATTTGGACTATAAAGAAAGCTGAGTGCCAAAGAATTGATGCTTTTTTTTTTTTTAATTTTTATTTTATTTTTAAACTTTACATAATTGTATTAGTTTTGCCAAATATCAAAATGAATCCGCCACAGGTATACATGTGTTCCCCATCCTGAACCCTCCTCCCTCCTCCCTCCCCATACCATCCCTCTGGGTCGTCCCAGTGCACTAGCCCCAAGCATCCAGTATTGTGCATCAAACCTGGACTGGCAATTCGTTTCTTACATGATATTTTACATGTTTGAATGTCATTCTCCCAAATCTTCCCACCCTCTCCCTCTCCCACAGAGTCCATAAGACTGTTCTGTACATCAGTGTCTCTTTTGCTGTCTCGTATACAGGGTTATTGTTACCATCTTTCTAAATTCCATATATATGCGTTAGTATACTGTATTTATGTTTTTCCTTCTGGCTTACTTCACTCTGTATAATAGGCTCCAGTTTCATCCACCTCATTAGAACTGATTCAAATGTATTCTTTTTAATGGCTGAGTAATACCCCATTGTGTATATGTACCACAGCTTTCTTATCCATTCATCTGCTGATGGACATCTAGGTTGCTTCCATGTCCTGGCTATTATAAACAGTGCTGCGATGAACATTGGGGTACACGTGTCTCTTTCCCTTCTGGTTTCCTCAGTGTGTATGCCCAGCAGTGGGATTGCTGGGTCATAAGGCAGTTCTATTTCCAGTTTTTTAAGGAATCTCCACACTGTTCTCCATAGTGGCTGTACTAGTTTGCATTCCCACCAACAGTGTAAGAGGGTTCCCTTTTCTCCACACCCTCTCCAGCATTTATTATTTGTAGACTTTTGGATCGCAGCCATTCTGACTGGCGTGAAATGGTACCTCATAGTGGTTTTGATTTGCATTTCTCTGATAATGAGTGATGTTGAGCATCTTTTCATGTGTTTGTTAGCCATCTGTATGTCTTCTTTGG
>NW_011494720.1:8638522-8649986 GCF_000754665.1 Bison bison bison
CAGGTTTTGGGTTGTTGTGTTTTCATTTTCATTCATTTCTATGCAAATTTTGATTTCTTTTTTGATTTCTTCTGTGATTTGTTGGTTATTCAGCAGCGTGTTGTTCAGCCTCCATATGTTGGAATTTTTAATAGTTTTTCTCCTGTAATTGAGATCTAATCTTACTGCATTGTGGTCAGAAAAAATGCTTGGAATGATTTCTATTTTTTTGAATTTACCAAGGCTAGCTTTATGGCCCAGGATGTGATCTATCCTGGAGAAGGTTCCATGTGCGCTTGAGAAAAAGGTGAAATTCATTGTTTTGGGATGAAATGTCCTATAGATATCAATTAGGTCTAACTGGTCTATTGTATCATTTAAAGTTTGTGTTTCCTTGTTAATTTTCTGTTTAGGAATTGATGCTTTTGAACTGTGGTGTTGGAGAAGACTCTTGAGAGTCCCTTGAACAGCAAATCAGACCAAACCAGCCCATCCTCAAGGAAATCAGTCCTGAATATTCATTGGAAGGACTGATGCTGAAGCATAAGCTCCAATACTTTGGCCACCTGATGCAAAGAACTGACTCATTTGAAAAAGCCCTGATGCTGGAAAGATTGAAGGCAGGAGGAGAAGGGGATGGCAAAGGATAGATGGTTGGATGGCACCACTGACTGGATAAACATGACTTTGAGCAAGCTTTGGGAGCTGGTGATGGACAGGGAGGCCTGGCGTGCTGCAGACCATGGGGTCGCGAAGAGTCGGACACGACTGAGTGACTGAACTGGACTAAACTGAAGCAGACACAAGCTCCACCTGGAAAAGCCTTTGTGACTGTGCTGCTAGGTTATATCGTTATGTCTGCTGCTGCAGCTGCTGTGCCAGCCAGGAGAGAATAAATGCGTCTGCAGTTCCTACAGCTCCTCGCATTCTCTTCCAGCTTGCGCCTTGCCTGCCATGGGTTCAGCAAACAGTGCTCACAGTGAGATACAGTGAGGTGGGGGTATTATTCATTTTTTTTAAAGCTATTTCACTGGGCCTCAGAGCAGGCATTCTTTTGGAATCTAAACCACTTTCTTGTGTGCTTCTTAAATTATTCTGTTCCGGATATTTTCATTTTACTAATAAAGAGGGAAGGGAGCTGAATTTTCAGCATTTATCAACTTCCATCTCTAAAAGAAAATTAATTTAATTTTGGAATCTTTGGGAGTTTCTGGCAAGATCCAGAGCCAGAAATGTGATCCAAATCTTTCCCTAGCTTCCTGAGTGTTGACTGGGTGTCACAAAAAAGCCAGATTCCAAATTCATGTATGAACGCTTTCTAAATGGCTGCTCCTTGGGTCTACCGAGCCTATCAGGAGGTGAGCACAGGTGACATGGACTTATCAGTGGGGCGGGAAAGCTGAGTCAGGGCCCTCTGTCTTATCCTGAAGATACTTCTGCAGTCAAGATGCAAAAGACTGAGAAAATGCCTCAAGCCAGTGTGTCCCATGAGCACATAAGAGGGGCCCCGGGCCCTGCCAGGAAAAACAGAAACACCCCTGACTTGAGCTGGCCAGCCAGTGCAGGTAAGAGAGGAGCCAGGGAAGCTGGTCCTGGGTGATCCTTTTTTAGTAGCTCTCCAGGTGGTTTTGATCTTAACCCTCACTGTTCATCAAAACCACCTGGAAAGCTACTGAAAAGGAACGCCGAGAACCAACTAAATAAAAATCTCTGCGAGGGGGAACGCAGGCATCTCACTCTGTTTTCTAAAAATCCGCTGGTTGATTCTGAGGTAGAGGGAAGCTCAGAGCTCCTGATCTAGCACCATGGTCCATAGTCCTCTGGGAAGATCTTCATGAAGTGATAAGGCATCATCTCGGTTCCTGCCTCCTCTCTTCCTTGTCAAAATACAGCGCCTTTGGGATATCCTACACCTTTGTGTGGGGCTTCCCTGGTGGCTCAGTGACAAAGAATCCACCTGTAAATGCAGGAGACGTGGGTTCCATCCTTGGGTCAGGAAGATCCCCCAGGGGAGGAAATGGCAACCTACTCCAAGATTCTTGCCTGGAGAACCCCATGGACAGAGGAGCCTGCCCGGTCAAGGTTCAGAGAATTGCAAAGAGTCACGCAACTAAATGACCGAGTACACAGGCGCACACATATGCGTACCTTCACACAGGACCAGGTGTGGTCCTCGGCCAGCAGTACTCACATCACCTGGGAGTTGGACAGAATGCAGGATCTGGGGCCTCGCCCACCCCCTCTGAAGGAAAGTCTGCCTAGTAACCAAGGGCCCAGGTTACTCCTACATTCGTTAAGGTTTGAGAAGCCCTGTACCACACCATTTCATGATTCCACTTTTATATATTACAAGCTCTTCTCTTAGAGAGCCTCTAAAAATAAAGCACACTTTTGGAAATACAGTTGCTTGCTTTAGTCATGCACACCAAGGGCTCCCACTCCCCGGTAAGAGTCATTCCCTTTCGCCTTTCCTGTTGTCACACTGACATACAGTGACAAAGTCAAGGACAGCTGTTTTTCTCTCAGGCTAAGTCTGTCCCTTGGCCCACATGGACTTCTGGCCCTCAGACCTGTTTCTCAAAAAGAAACAGAAGAAACCCCACCCCAACACTGTCCCAAAGGCCAAAAGGGGAGAGTTATTTGTACATGGGGATGCTGAAGGCATTATTCCATCTCCTTTAAAATTTTATTTTCTCTTCTCATCCAGACTAGTCCAGGAAATAATTTATTTTCAAGGTTTTTTTTTTTTTTTTAGTTTCCAATTAAGAAATCTTGGAAAGTAGTTGACCTATATTTACTGTAACCATACTTTCCAAATAAAATTCCAAACACATGGCCTGATAAGTATGCATGCACTTACCACACGATTTAAAAATAAAATTAGAAATAAAACACATTGCTTTTTTTTTCCTGCTTAAAAAAGTAACCCATGTTTATTTTAGAAACTACAGAAAAGTCAAAGAAACAACTAAAAACATCTGTAATCCCACCACCCAGAAAGAACTATTAACATGTTAATCCATATTCCAGTTCAGTTTTTATCTATAACAGAAGATAAATTTATCAAGTTAGGTAGTACACTAAATATATAATTTTAATGCTTGACCTTTCCATTTAAATCTATGTCACAAGGATTTTCTCATGTCATTGAAGATTCTCTGTAAACTTTATTTTTAATGGCTGCATACTATTCTATCTTTGTATATGCCATAATTAGACTTTGATAAACATTTTTATATCTTTGTTCACACTTCTGAAAATTTCCACCACATAGCCAATAAACAAGATTACTGCATAATAGGATAAAATTAAGTTGAGTCTCTTCATGCACATCACCAACTTTTTTCATGGAAACATTGCAAGAGCTTGTACTTAACACCCGTTTCTGAAGTTACCATGTGAAAATATTTTAAATCAGTACTGTTCCAGAGAATTCGTAAGATTTAAGAAATAAGTTTATTGAGCATATATTATGTGACAGACTGTGATAAGGGCTTTGTGTGTACTGTGTCAGTCACTCCTTACAAAAGCGCCATGAAGACAAGATGCTATTACGAGTCCCATTTTACACATGGAGAAGGTTTGGGTAAGTAGCCCAAGTTATACAGCCAATTCCTTGTAAAGTTCAAATAGTGAAACTGATCCAATGTGGAGGTTTGTTTTTCTGACTTCAGTGATCATGCTCTGTACTCTCTACTCAGGGGGCTTCTGTCCGGAGGGTCCCAGCAGAGGGTCTGAAAGAGGGTCAGAGCCTCAGGACAGGGTCCTCAGCTTTCAGGACAGACAGCTGACCCCGGGCCAAGATCCCTGAGCAACGAGTCCAGAACGCCCCGTGCTCGATGCCAAGCTCTCAGCAACACTGACGAACTTGGGAACAGCAAAGCAATAGCATGCCGTGGTGAGTGAGGAGGACTGACGTGGTTATCTGAAGCACATGTGAGACACCCAGGAGCCCCTTGTAGGGGATTTCATGGAAGGAGAGCAAAGTTCTGGGGCCTCAGAAGTTTTACTAGTGGGCATCAGAGTCATTGCAATCATTCTGAACTAAAAGCAATTGTGACCTAGAGAAAGGTGACTTTCATCTTTCCCTTATAGATGAATTGATGTGGGGCTCTTCAGGGCACCCTCTACTCTGCATATTTTGCAGGCTGTTCAATACTCAGGGGGTCCTTCATGGATGGGGCTCAAGACCCAGCCCAAGTTCCATGGGCATGCATGGAGCTCCGCCCACCTGCTGTTTTGTCCCTGACCTTACTCCCCCTCCCCACCTACTTCCACAGCCCTGGGCACACTGCCCGTCACCTCTCCACCCAGTCATGCCAACCTCAGGGCCTTAGCCTGGCTCTTCCGTCTGCCTGGAAAGCTTTGGCCCATCTCTGCAACCCAACCACCACCTTAAGAACAATGCCAATGCCAATCCCCCCTCCCAAGCCCACACCCCATGCCCTCCAGGGGGACAGTGAATTCTGTTTGTTTTGTTTGCTGATCCTTCCAAGTGCCTAGAACATTCCTGGCAAATAGCTCTCCATAAATATTTGTTGAATCAAATGAAATTGCCAAATGGGTAAACCATGGAGATGATTAAGTCTTGCTTCAGTTATTTTTACATTGAGAAAACTGACAGCCTGAGCAATGAAGTGACCTTAGCCAAGATCACTTGCAGGTTTTCTTTCCCAAAATGCCCAGACTTTCAGAACCGGCCTTGAAGTCCTCCAGCTCAGCCCAAACAACACTCTCTCTCTGTGAGGCCGATACCCACTCCAGATCCGGATAAAGCAATTGGACAAAGGGCATAAATGATGACTAAGCACCATCCTTCCAGGGAGTAAGCTTCAGAAGAACTCCAACCTAAGGGAAATGTCTCTTTGAGCTGAGAGTCAATTACATACATTCTCCTTTCCTACCCTCCCAAGAGCAACCATCTAACAACAAGGGAGCCACTGGAAGCCAAGTTCCCAACCCACCTCATTTAGTAGTTCAAATCCAAGTCCCATCCTGCCTCTCTTTTCCAAGTGGCCAGACACTGGAAGAAATCATTCCAGGCAATGAGACTGAGTGAGCTGCTCTGGGGACGTTCAAACCACAACTCATTACAAATGCCCAGTGTCATAAACACCTCTCTCAACTATTTCCCTCTTTCCTCACCAAGGGTTTGCAGAGAACAAACACAGATTATACATAATTTTGGAGCAGATTTATTTTTTCCCATGATCTCTGCTCTCTTCCAACAAGCAATTTGTCATATATGTTAGCTTAAAATCAAATAAAAACCTGGCAATTGCTATCAAAATTAAGAATCCCCCCAAAATAAAAGCTCTCTCAACAAGTATGTGTTCTGGAATTTAAAATACAAGGTCCATGGACCCCAAGGAGATCCTTGTGTGGGATTTTGTGGTCTGAAAAGCCCTTAAAATTGTTTGCAAACTTTTGTGGATATACGAAGAGGTGCTTTCTTATTGGTGAGCTCTCATAACATTCTCAAAAAAATGTTTCTCCCCAGATTACTGAGAACCATTGATTTTTGACACAGGAGAACATGTTAAGACCTAAATGGGTGACAATCAAACTTAACTTCACAGTGTGGAATGCAAAATGTGTGGTAACAGGGTACATTGGATTGGCCAAAAAGTTCGTTCAGGTTCTTCCATGCTGGCCACGGGAGAACCCGAGGGAACTTTTTGGCCAACCCAAAATCTACATCAGGTTTCCCTGTTGGCTCAGTTGGTAAAGAACCCGCCTGCAATGCAGGAGACTCGCCCGAGTGCAGGAAACCTGGGTTCGACTCCTGGGTTGGGAAGATCCCCTGGAGAAGGAAATGGCAACCCACTCCAGTGTTCTTGCCTGGAGAATCCCATGGACAGAGGAGCCTGGCGGGCCACAGTCCATGGGGTCGCAAAGAGTTGGACACGACTCAGGGACTAAACCACCACCACCACCACATTCATGAGAGATTTTTAAATGTTGGTAGCTCTGACATGGTAGACATCATCATAATGTATCTTCTCTGACTCTGGCTCTGAATCATCAGTCAGCAGCAGTCTAAAATACTGCCATCAGCCAGCTCAGGACTTCCTAAGAATCCTTCTTTTAGAGTCACATGAGGCAGCCTAAGGTCTGCACGAAAACTTCCGAGTTCAGAGAGGCAAGCTTGGCTCTCCCAGGAGCTTCACCTAAAGAACCAGCAAGAAACGAACTGTGACCTCTTTCCCAGAACGGGGGCCATGCCACCAAACTCTCACAGGAATGTGTGAGAGCAAAGTGGGTTAGAATCAACTCTCCCGGGCTTCCCGGTGGCTCAGTGGTAAGGCATCCGCCTGCAAATGCAGGAGACACAGGTTCCATCCCTGATCTGGGAAGATCCCACATACCTCAGAGCAGCTAAGCCTGGGCGCCACAGTCTAGAGACTGTGCTCTAGAGTCTGGGACCTGCAACACTGGGCCCACCTGCCACAGCTGTGGAAGCCTGCACACCTTACAGCCCATGCTCGTGACAACAGAGGCCACCGCAGTGAGAAGCCCGCACGCCAGAACTAGAGAAAAGCCTGCACAGCGGTGAAGACCATTCACAGCCAAAAAAGAAAAAAGAGAATCAGCTGTCCCCAGCTGCAAATGGCACTGATGGAAAATACAACGTGCACCTATGTGTTATCATATGAAGGTTGCCTGGAAGGAAATGATTTGGAAAGGGATGGAGACATTATTTACAGCTTTAAAACAGGGACTGCTCAAAATGGGGGAAACAGGGTACTTCTCTCCCACCACCAACGTGTTTTTTGGTGTCTGTCTTTGGTGTGCATCTCCGAGTCTTTGTGAGTCCCCACGGCAACCCCGCATGATTCACGAACTCAAGTCACCGTCACAATTTCCTAGTAGCGGGGAAGCATTTAATCCCCAGCAGCAGCGATTTTCTCATTTAGCAAGAGGATGAAAGCTAGTGGGAAGGTTTGGCTCGGTGTGAAAGTCTCAGAGTGTCCCCGTGCACACAGGCTCCAGGGAAGTCGGTCTTGACGGAGAGATTGGAAAACGGAGCTCGCTTACCTTCGCGGATCACAGTTTCCAGCGGAGCGTCCAAAAATTCATTTTGTGTATTTTCTGGCAGATCCACTTCTAAGTTATTGGATTCTAGCAGACTCAGGTCAAATATCAGTGTGTGTCCTTATAACTGAGTCACCAACATCAAGGACTGCCAAAGTGGCAGAGCAACCTCTCAAATCTCCTCCTTCCGTGCCCCTGTGTGGGGACAACCTCGCATGAGTCCAGACAAAGGCTGGCTTCCCTTAGCTTGGCCGCAACCTAGCCCACTTCCTTCTCGCACATATAGGATGATAGCCACTTGCTTGCCAATAACACTCTTACCCCTGTAAATGTACCCTGGAGAAAAATCATTTTTAAGTCATCAAATCTAACTGGTGGAGGGCTACTGCCCCCTAGGGATCATCTTGGAAATGTGTGATAGTGTCGCTCCGTCGTGTCTGGCTCTTTGCAATCCCACGGACTGTAGCCCGCCAGGTTCCTCTGCCCATGGGATTCTCTAGGCAAGAGTACTGGAGTGGGTTATCGTTTCCTTCTCCAAGAGATCTTGCTGACTCGGGAATCAAACCCAGGTCTCCTGCATTGCAGACAGGTTGTTTACCATCTGAGCCACTAGGGAAGCCCAATTCTTTTTTGAGAATTGTGAAGATTGGGTGTTCCTATATTGAGTGGGTGGAGGCCAGGAACACAGAAGACAACTGTGTTTCTGTGCAACTGTGCAACTGTTCCATGTCCCACCAGACAGTTATGTAGGTGAGAAACTTGATTATAGCTTTCCGAGCTTGGAACCCAACTCCACTTTTACATCCAACTAGAAAGTGCTTTTGTATAGTCTTAGTAGACACTGACTTTTCCAAAAATGCAATCATCGTGTAAGTCAAAGAGAAAATTGCACGTTGTGTCTTTGAAATTTTACTGAGAGTTCAGCATTTCAAAAAGTCACAGCACCCACCGCAACACAGCTTGTAGCATGACAGTTGTCCTGATACTCCCGTGGCAGTATGTGTTCCCAGTGACCACATGCAAGACAGTGTGGGTGACAGCCTTAATACACCCCTTTATATGGTGGTGCTTACACACTTACATATTGAAAATAAAAGCTGTACTCAGTTCAGTTCAGTTCACTTCAGTCATTTAGTCATGTCCGACTCTTTGTGACCCCATGAATCGCAGCACGCAAGGCCTCCCTGTCCATCACCAACTCCCAGAGTTCACTCAAGTGAGTCGGTGATGCCGACTCAATCGAGTTCACTCAATCGAGTTGGTGATGCCATCCAGCCACCTCATCCTCTGTCGTCCCCTTCTCCTCCTGCCCCCAATCCCTCCCAGCATCAGAGTCTTTTCCGATGAGTCAACTCTGCGCATGAGGTGGCCAAAGTACTGGAGTTTCAGCTTTAGCATCATTCCTTCCAAAGAACACCCAGCTGTACTATTTTATTGCAAATTATTTTCTTTTATTTCTCCTTTATTGAACATCTAGGCCATTGTATTGGTTCTTTAAATTAACTTCTATGAGTGAGTATTACATATAAAATTGGTAAAGCAAAATATTTGCTTTTAAAAAAGATTTTTAGGGACTTCCCTAGTGGTCCAGTTGTTAACTCTGCACTTCCACTGCAAGGGGTGCAGTTTCGATCCCTGGTCAGGGAATTAAGAACCCACGTGCCATGTGGCCTGGTCAAAAAATTAAAAAATAATAGTAATAAAGACATATAAATATATATTTAAAGGGGCATTAGTTTGAATCAGATTTAAACATTGGTGTGAACCATGAAAACTCCTTTATATTAAGAGCTGCCGAATTAAATGGTCTTTAAGGATTTTAAATGGGATATGAAATGAACCATTTCTATTTAATGGTGCCCTACAAAGAACAGTGAGTTCCTAGTATTCAACCATAGGTACGCAAGAGAATAATGTGAGAGCTTTTAAAAATTGCGAAGACCTTCTTAGCAACTTACGCTGAAGCTGAAACTTCAATACTTTGGCCACCTGATGCAAAGAACTGACTCATTGGAAAAGAGCCTGATGCTGGGAAAGACTGAAGGCGGGGGGAGAGGGGGATGACAGAAGATGAGCTGGTTGGATGGCATCACCGACACGATGAATATGAGTTTGAGCAAGCTCTGGGAGTTGGTGATGGACAGGGAAGCCTGGCGTGCTGCGGTCCATGGGGTCGCAAAGAGTTGGACACGACTGAGATTGAACTGAACTGAACTTAGTGACTAAACCACCACTACTACCACCCTGGCCAATGAGACGAAATCCCAAGTATCAATTGCACGTACTTGAACCTTACCAAGACAGCCCCTTGGAGGAGTGATTCTCCATCCACATTACATGTTAGGAGGTGCCCCCGAATGTAGCAGCAACCCCACTAGGAAAGTCTGAGTGAGATCCAGGCCACACAAATTTTCTTAAATTTCCCAGGTGACTCTAATTTATGACCATTGATGGGCATCACTCTTCCAGAACATAAGTAGAAGTTCTGAGAGCCTAGGGCTCCCCAGGTAGCTCAGTGATAAATAATCTGCCTGAAAATGCAGAGGATTTGGGTCAGGATCTTCCTGGGTCAGGAAGATTCCCTGGAAAAAGTGGGAACCCACTCC
The DNA here is from genome assembly GCF_000754665.1 of Bison bison bison. NCBI lineage: Eukaryota > Metazoa > Chordata > Mammalia > Artiodactyla > Bovidae > Bison > Bison bison. Next base: position 8,648,143 of record NW_011494720.1, read on the forward strand.
AGTATTCTTGCCTGGAGAATCCCATGGACAGAGGAACCCATGGGGTCTCAAAGAGTTGGACAGGACTGAACGACTGAGCATGCACGCATGCTGAGCACCTGAGATGTCAGTCAAGAAAGGTTACGGGCTCTAGAAATTAAGCATCAGGCTTTGATGAGAGCTATGCCATTTGCTCTCTGTGCCTTGGCATCTTCTCCTGTCGAATGAGGATCACAGCAACATCTGCTTCATTGGGTGTGGGAATTATACAAGTTCATTCATACATAGCCCTTGGAACAGACCAGGTGTTCTGTACTCCAGAGTCACCCAGTGAGACTTAGAGAAATATGAGAAAAATATTCAGTATAATCCCAATCCTTGTCATTCACATGTCATATTTCACTCACATCTGTTTCTAAGTTGATAGAACATTCTGATTTAAAACTATGATTTTGCTTCAAGATGGCAAACTACCATCATTCAAATGTCCACTTCTTTTAATAGTGCTCTTTAAAAAAAAAAAAACTTCGTTTTTAATGTGAGCCATTTTAAAAGTCTTTACTGAATTTCTTACAACACTGCTTCTATTTTATGTTTTGGTTTTTTGGCTGCGAGGCATGTGGGATCTTAGCTCGATGGCGAGGAATCAAACCCTCATCCCCCACACTGGAAGGCAAAGCCTTAAACACTGGACTGCCAGGAAAGTCCCTCAGTCGCACTCTCGATTTAGTTAAAATCTGACTTTGTCTCCTGTGGTCTGTGTACAACACTCCACCTGCTGCACTCCGAGGCCAAGGTTAGAGGCTCGGGCGAACCCCGGAAGGAGTCCAGAGGAAGAAAGTGTCCCCCTGTCATTATGAGGTGAGCATCAATATTCTCAAACACGTTCTTCCATATTTTTGAGAGCGAATTTCAGTGTATAGAAAGTATGAATAAACATCTTAGGTCTTTATGTCAATGGAGAGGTTAAAAAAAAATTAGATACTGCTGGAATCTGAGGGCTCAGGGATTCCAAGATGGCTTTGAGAAGAGAGAATTTCTACAGAGCTCAGATGGTTGATCACACAAAGGAAATCCATTTGAGAAGCTGTCCAGCTAGCTCCGTGCATGCACAGACACTGTAGTATTATTTTCCTGGCACTCAGCAATTCATTCCCTGGGTCTGAGAACATCATCTAAATCCTAATTGACGCTGTAGCTGCGCTTGACCGAGGGACAAAGATGAGTCACAGCTCCTCTCTAGTTTAAACCACGTATCACAACTGGAATAATGATTTACATCCTCTTCTTCACTTTTCTGATTTGATTCACAACAGTGTGTGTGTGTGTGTATGTGTATTGTATACACACAGTGTGTGTGTGTGTGTGTGTGTGTGTGTGTGTACAGAGAGGGCTTCCCTGATAGCTCAAACAGTAAAGAATCTGCCTACAATGCAGGAGACCTGAGTTCGATCCCTAAGTCTGGAAGATTCCATGGAGAAGGGACTAGCAATCCATTCAAGTATTCCTGCCGGCAGAATTCCATGGACAGAGGAGCCTGGCAGGCTACAGTCCATGCGGTTGCAAAGAGTCAGACATGACTGAGGGATTAACACATGTACAGAAAGAGGGTATAATTTTAGGAGCTGAGAAATCCGAATCTTTTAAGACAGGTGGAAGGTGGGAGGGTCACGCAGTCTGCTTTCTACCAGGGAGGGGAACAGGACACCTCTGAGAACTGGAAGGCAGCACCATCCCAGGCCTCCAGCATCCCCTCCATCCTGGGGATGGCACAGCTGCTGTTCTTCTATAGGTCGCCTTTCCCCTATCCCATGACCAAACAACTAGACACGGAACTGGCAAACGTTTCCTTTAAAGGTCAAGAT
>NW_011494720.1:8650086-8652812 GCF_000754665.1 Bison bison bison
TTCAGTCGCTCGGTCGTGGAAATATTTAAGGCTTTGTGGGATGTCCCTATCTGATAATCCCCCTTGTTTCCTTCTCACTCTCTTTTTTACAACCTTTTAAAAATTCGAATTCCTTCCTCGCTCCAGAGATGCACAAAAACAGACTGCGAGCTAGCCTTGGCTGTCGAACGACAGCATGCCAACCCCAGCTCTTGATAAATGGACCAAAAACTGGTGCCCAGGACTTAGTCAGGGCTGAGGTTTGCAGTCCTGCTTTGAGCAGACTATGGCACCAGATGGAGGGTCAGAAGGAGAAGACAGAGCAGGCAAGGACACCCAGCAGAGCAGGGACAGGATCTGGGTCCTCACTCCGCTACACTCCAGAGGAGTCTCAGTTCAGTTCAGTCGCTCAGTCGTGCCCGACTCTGCGACCCCATGGACTGCAGCACGCCAGGCCTCCCTGTCCATCACCAGCTCCCGGAGCTTGCTCAGACTCATGTCCATGTAGTCAGTGATGCCGTCCAGCCATCTCATCCTCTGTCTGCCACTTCCTCTTTCTCTGGACTTGGAGAGGACGAGAGAAATGGCGCTGGGGAGACCCTCCGTGTCTCAAGCAGTCTCAAAACACAGAAATGAGACCTCTTGAAGAAAATAGCTGGCACGTTCCCTTTCATAAAAGACTGGAATTCTCTAAACTCAGAAATCCTCTCTGGTAATTCAAGCTACTATGGGCAGGGGTGTCACCTGGCTCCCCTTCTCGTTGCCCTGTGAGAACTGGGGCTCAGGACTAGTGCAAAAATAAGTCTTCTCATCTGCTGCTGAGAGGAGTAAAGTCCGGCCTCTCTGACCCGGGAGTCCCCCGTCTTTCTAGGTCTGTGCCCTGAAAAGAGAAGTCTGCAGAAAAAGGAATTGTGAGCCCGGAAGGCATTCCCCAAGGTCTGCCGTGGCATCTTCAGATAACATTAGAGACTATGTTTTGTTTTCACCTTTGAGTCTGACTCAGAATCTAGGACGTTGCCTGATGGTGTGGATATTTAGTAAATGTGGACGGAAGGAAGGAAGGAGGAAGGGAAGATAGGGAGTAAAGAAGAGGAAAAACGAAGGGCAGGAGGAATCCCTTTCAGGGCTCACTTGTGTAAACTCTGTCATAAGCGTTTTCCATGACTACTCAATTTTTCCAAACAGAAAGAAACCAGATATTTCTAGTTCTGTCACTCTAAAGTAAAGGATGAATTTATCCATAGCTCTCCTTACCCACAGCTTGGGACGAGAATCCAGGACTGAACTCAAGCAATAAATAAAGACTAAAAGGGGGTGTGGGGCAGGGGGTGGGGGGAGATACAGTTTCCAAAATGAGAACTACATGATTTGAGAAGGAATATCTCAGGAGTCCAACTGAACTGTTCAACTGCAGGCTGCGATATTATTAAAATAGCTGATGTGGACACGCTTTGTGTAGTCACCCTAAAGGAGTCATTTGGAGCCAGCTGCTCTGGCTGGAGGATCTCTGTGTGCTGTGCTTAGTCTGTCAGTCATGCCCAGCTCTTTGCGACCCCATGGACTGTAGCCTGCCAGGCTCCTCTGTCCATGGGGATTCTCCAGGCAAGAATACTGGAGTGGTTGCCATGACCTCCTCCAGGGGATCTTCCCAAGCCACGGATCAAACCCAGGTCTCCCACATTGCAGGCAGATTCTTTACTGTCTGAGCCACCAGGGAAGCCCAAGAATACTGGAGTGGTTAGCCTATCTTTTCTGCAGGGGATCTTCTCGACCCAGGAATCAAACTGGGGTCTCCCACATTGCAGGTGGATTCTTTACCAGCTGAGCTGCCATGGAAGCCCGGAGGATCTCTACGTGTGACTCAATGTGTAAAGAAGCAAATGGGGCTTCAGATGAAGTGTCAGTTATGAAGATGCTCTCATGATAAAAGCTGGCCCCAAAGCAATCACAGAAGCTTTGAAAGCTTTCTGGGGGTAGAAAGCATGCTCAGGGAACACAAGGTTCGAAGTAGGACTATTGTTGTTATTATGACCGAGTTATTTTTCTTTTTTTAATTTATTTTATTTTTTAACTTTACAATATTGTATTGGTTTTGCCATATATCAACATGACTCCACCACAGGTATACACATGTTCCCCATCCAGAACCCTCTTCCCTCTTCCCTCCCTATACCATCCCTCTGAGTCATCCCAGTGCACCAGCCTCAAGCATCCAGTATCGTGCATTGAACCTGGACTGGCAACTCGTTTCATATATGATATTATACATGTTTCAATGCCATTCTCCCAAATGATCCCACCCTGTCCCTCTCCCACAGAGTCCAAAAGACTGTTCTATACATCAGTGTCTCTTTTGTTGTCTCGAATACAGGGTTATTGTTACCATCTTTCTAAATTCCATATATATGCATTAGTATACTGTATTGGTGTTTTTCTTTCTGGCTTACTTCACTCTGTATAATAGGCTCCAGTTTCATCCACCTCATTAGAACTGATTCAAATCTATTCTTTTTAATGGCTGAGTAATACTCCATTGTGTATATGTACCATAGCTTTCTTATCCATTCATCTGCTGGTGGGCATCTAGGTTGCTTCCATGTCCTGGCTATTATAAACAGTGCTGCGATGAACATTGGGGTACATGTGTCTCTTTACCTTCTGGTTTCCTCAGTGTGTATGCCCAGCAGTGGGATTGCTGGATCATAAGGCAGTTCTATTTCCAGTTTTTTAAGGAATCTCCACACTGT
>NW_011494720.1:8652912-8653422 GCF_000754665.1 Bison bison bison
AATAGGCTCCAGTATTATCCATCTCATTAGAACTGATTCAAATGTATTCTTTTTAATGGCTGAGTAATACTCCATTGTGTATATGTACCATAGCTTTCTTATCCATTCATCTGCTGGTGGGCATCTAGGTTGCTTCCATGTCCTGGCTATTATAAACAGTGCTGCGATGAACATTGGGGTACATGTGTCTCTTTACCTTCTGGTTTCCTCAGTGTGTATGCCCAGCAGTGGGATTGCTGGATCATAAGGCAGTTCTATTTCCAGTTTTTTAAGGAATCTCCACACTGTTCTGCATAGTGGCTGTACTAGTTTGCATTCCCAACAATGTAAGAGGGTTCCCTTTTCTCCATACCCTCTCCAGCATTTATTGCTTGTAGACTTTTGGATCGCAGCCATTCTGACTGGTGTGAAGTGGTACCTCATAGTGGTTTTGATTTGCATTTCTCTGATAATGAGTGATGTTGAGCATCTTTTCATGTGTTTGTCAGCCATCTATATGTCTTCTTTGGA
>NW_011494720.1:8653522-8686617 GCF_000754665.1 Bison bison bison
CTTCTTTGGAGAAATGTCTATTTAGTTCTTTGGCCCATTTTTTGATTGGGTCATTTATTTTTCTGGAATTGAGCTGTAGGAGTTGCTTGTATATTTTTTAGATTAGTTGTTTGTCAGTTGCTTCATTTGCTATTATTTTCTCCCATTCTGAAGGCTGTCTTTTCACCTTGCTTATAGTTTCCTTTGTTGTGCAGAAGCTTTTAAGTTTAAAGCCTTGCCCTGGGAAAACCACCTTCGTGATCATGGTATCTCCCTTGCCAGGTAAGTATTGATTGAGTTATTTTTCAAATAATTTTCAGTCATCTGTCACGGCTTTGAGGAAAGTCTTCACTATCATTGTCCCACACAGTGAGTGTGGGTAAAACAGTAAACAGATGGAACTTTAACAGGCAAGCATGGAGACTGAAGCATCATGGAAACCCTGGCACCAACCAGAAGTGTAACAGGTCACCTGCACGCTTTCGAGGCATTTAGAGCAGAAACGCAGCGTGTGGGTATCGACTTGCAGGGCACGTGAACAGGTGTCTGTGCTGCAGATGGCTGTCTGGTCCCCAGGGCCGGGTTCCTCTCTGACTCCTTCCTCATTAGCAAATGGGACCTGTGTGATAACCCAGCCAGCCAGATGTTGCTCCATCCTTGACATCAAAGAGTTTGCCTGTCATCTACAGTATTTTGCAAACACTAATTCACAGTCCCAGGCCAGGCAAGCTTTATTTCCTGGGAAACTTTTAAGAATTTTAAAACTTAAACATCAGAGGTTCTGATTCAGGCATGGAAACTCAGGAATATGTATTTTTTTAAATTTCCCTAGTGATGTTAAACAATCAAGTATTTAAAAGTCACTGGTGTAGACTTTCTATTTTGGAGTGTAATTAGATTGTCTCACTGTTCTTTTATTATTATTACTCAATTATTGCTAGGTTGAAGTTACTCATCTAAGATTTGAGAGCACTGTTTTCCGATCTCGGTCAATGGTACTCTCAGTACTGAATGAATGAATGAAGGTACACCCAGGGTCAGAAGGTCAGGAGGAATGATGTTTCTCTCGTGGTCTCCACATTACTGGGAAAAGAAACACAAATCCCCCTTTTTAAGGAAACAAAAAGAGAAAGGGAGGGAGGAGAAAGAGGGTGTAAGAAAGAAGGAAGAAAGAAATCACATTTAAAATTGACAGAAAATGTTCTTTGGCTTCAGGGGGCCCGTGTGATAAGCCTCCAAAGAGAAAGGGCTGTGAGATCTCCAGGTAAGGGCTGTGCCGTGAACACTGCTGGCGTCCACAGCTCAGATCCTGGTTCAGATGCCAGCTCCTTCCTGGGTTCCTTGGTCCCTCCAAGGAAGCTGGGCTCCTTCCAGGGCTAACAGATGTCACGGGAGTTAAGTTGGGGGACGCTCTACCCAAACAAGTATGGCAAAAATTGGCTTAAAGGAAAGTTAGCCGGGTTTCAATGCATCAAGATTTCTGGGCTTGAAACTTGCTAATGTGCTCAGAACTTTTCCTGAAAAGAAGTGTATTATTAGAGCTTACCCCAGACGCCGTTGACAGTGGCACCAATCGCGTGATACACACTCACACAAGGATCAGCAGAGGTGCACTGAGCACCTACCACGTGCCAGGCACTGTGCTGAGTGCAAAACAAGCCCCTTGCAATCCCTGCCCCACCTCCATGGTGCTTTCTGAGCAGACACCTAGGGAGCACTCATCTTGGGTCCTGGGTTCCTAGTTCTCTCCCTCCTATCCCCTCCAGTCCTGCATTTTCTCTCGGTTTTCAAGGTCTTTTGAGGACAGGAGGAGGGTCTTTTCCTGGCTGGGCTCCAGCCCGGTTCCCGCCCTTTGACCTTCCGGGAGAACCTTGGCCTTGACCGTCATTCCACTTGCCCCTATAGACAGAGTCGCCTGGGCCCTTTCTTCCGCTGCCATGCTTGTCACCTTACCCAGCCTCCCTAAGCTGGCATTCATCAGCGCTGTCTGTCTCCTCAGTTCTAACCCCCTTTTCTTTCCATATCCTCCTGGGCTTGCACCTGAAGCTCTTCTATTGACCCTGTTCCGCAGCTCCTCCAATCCATCTGTGCATTGGGTCCGTGGGTCAGCTCTCTTAGCCTCCTACCCTGGCCCACCCTCTCCCCGGCCCATCTGGCTCAGCCTGGGACTCCTCCCCCGGGAGAGTCACCATAGTCCCTCTCCAAAAATTGATACTTAGCTCTGCTGTGTTGTGAAGACCCTGTATCTCGCTGGGGAACATCCCTCAAGGTTGTCTGTAAGTAAAGAAAACAAAAATTAAATACTCATCCCTGTCCACCTGCTGCTTCCTTCATCCATCCTCTGACCTGAGTCACCTGCCCACTGTGGGAGGAGTCCACCCCCCTCTCCAGGAGCAGCTCTGTTCTGGAAGCATGGTCCCCACCTGCCCTGCACTGAATAAGCAGCAGTGCCCCGTGCTCTGTGGGTTTTTTGGCTTGCTTGCTTGCTTGCTTTCTTTTTGCTGCATTGGGTCTTTGTTGCTGCACACGGGCTTTCTCTGGCTGTAGCCAGTGGGGGGTACTCCTCTTTGCGGTGCACGGGGTTCTCATTGTGGTGGCTTCTCTTGTTGCAGAGCACTGGCTCTAGCTGTGTGAGCTAAGTAGTTGCAGTACACAGGCTCAATAGTTTTGGCACTAGGGCTTCATTGCCCCGTGGCATGTGGAATAGCCCCAGACTAGGGATCGAACCCGTGTCCCCTGCAGTGCCAGGTGGATTCGTAACCACTGGACCACCACCAGGAAGTCCTCCATCCTCTGGTTTTATACAAAAGATCAGCTCTGCTTCCCGGTCACAGCCTATTAGACCAGGAATTAGCACCTGAGCAGAAAGCAGCTCCCAGAAGCTGAGCACTGGGCAGCCAGCCACTACTTCCCCAAGTAACCTGGATACAGCTTCTGTCCTCAGCTTCAGTTTCACCTGGAGAGCAGCAAGATGGCCTGAAAAGGGACAACTGATCTGTTTTGCTTCCGAGAAGGGGAAGAGATGAGTGAAGACGGCAAGAGGGAAGAGCAGTAGAAAAGCACCAACAAGATGCTTGCCGGGCCAGGGTCGATGGTGGAGCCACAGAGGCTGGTTAGCACCAGAGAATTCTTTGCCTTCTGAGTCGTGTGTGTTGCTGAGAGGCAGCCGCACCCCTTCGGTCTCTGCACCCACCACGCTGGTAAAGTCTGCTTGGGCCATGTGGACTTCATGTGAGTGGTTATGGATAAGTTTGGTCCGGTTCTGTTTGTTAGAACACAAAGGGGGTGGTTTTTAAACCAAAATCAACTCTGCAGAGTAGAGACTTTAGGTACCTGAACCCCCTTGGGTCCTCCTGGGGCTTCCATTCCTTTGCACAGAGATCACCAGCAAATGTGAGGCCACAGCGGACACTTAGATTTGATCCACTTATTAATCTGCCCAACCAACCCCACAGCAAGCAAGAGTGGAAAGGGTGTCTGGGTAGAGTAGGATTCATTGAAAATATCTGTGCAGAGAAAGTGAGTTTTGTAGGCAAAAAGGAAGACAGCTTTCCATAGAGCAGGGGTGTTTCAAGATGGTGAACCAACAATATCCGTAAAACTCAGAGATGCAAATAGGCATGAGGGCTGGTGACTCACATGTGGCAGGTGTGGGAGGCGCTGAAGGAAGATCCTTCCTTCAGGTTAAAGGCACCCGTTGTTTGTCAAACAAGCAGCCCCCTTCCACTGGGAAGCTTTTCCTACCATGCATTTCCATCCACAGGATTTCCATGGGCAATAATGTTTTCTATGACCCACCCTTCTCCTGGCGTAACAGCTCTTAGATGTAGACTCTTGGTGCTGAGTGGCCACAGTTCCTACAATGTGGATGCTGGTACCCTGGCTCGCTGAGCAGAGAAGAATGATGCATGATGAGCAGAAAGGAGCAAGAGAGATTCTTGGTAGCTTCTAAGTCTCTGTGTTCCAGTTAATCCTGAGACATAGCTGGTTTTCGGCCCTTAGATTTTGGATGTCCCACCTTCTAAATGTAGGTATCCTGTCTAAAGGAGCTCTGTCTGGCACAGTCTGTGTGAGCTTCCAGAGAAGAAAGAGGAAAGAACCCAGTGGCGGCAAGACGACTGGCCAAGGAGCTTGAACGATTGTCCGGGCTTGATGAGACTGAGATCTCAACCATGGCTTTAACAGTGGGAATGAGCACATCCCTTGGAGGGGATCACACTGTCAGAAGTGACAACAGAGTAGAGTTTCCTAGCATGTGGAACACTCACCACAGCAACGTGTTCCTGTGACACCTTCATAGACGGCAGCATTTTTATAGCAATGATGGATATAACAGCCTGGGTACTAACCCAGTAGCTCCTAGGACAGGACTCAACCACGAAACATGTCAGAAAGCCAAGGGCATTAATTGAGACTCAGGGGAGCTATAACTTAACCCAAAGAAGAGATTTACCCAGCCTTTCCAAAAAGGAAATTAAGCAATTCAGCTACCAAATTCACCAGCAAGTCCTAATCTCTCCGAATGAAAGGGCAGCTGTGACTCCACAGGAAGCACCAGGGTCTGTTCCCCGGAGGGCCTGGACCGGAGCTGAAGCATCTGGTATCCAGGGAAAGCTGATCAACTGAGAGTTAGGTCCTGGAGGGGCGCCATGACAACCGGAGCCAAAAATGTGTCCAAGTCCAGAGAAACATCACAGCTCATTAGACCAGTCTGTGTTTTCTAACCACCTATACAAATATTTGTGGATCTTTCCCCTGTGATCTACACTGATGATAAGCTTTGGGGAAATTTATAGTGCAGTGATCTCACAAACTTTCCTTGCACCAGTCTTTCCTTTAACTAAGATCCCTGACATTAATTATTAGCCATATAAGAGGGAGTCTCTTGGAACAATGATTCCTCCAGGGCCTTCATTTAGAAGAAAGGAAGGTTTACCCAGAATCCTGTCATTCCATGACATTCAAGCTTATTAGCCATTAGTAATTCCAGAACCTCCAAAGAAAATCTGAATGCCTAACAAGAAGAAATCAATCTACAGTAGAAGTAAGTAAGTTATTCCTTTGGCCCTCTCAGCATTCAATTTCAAAGTATAGAAATTTTAGTTCCTGCACAGTGAGGGATGGGAAGTAACCTGGATCAGTCAGGGTAGGCTCTACGTTATGCTGCAGATGCAAAAGACCCAACAACCTTAGGGGCTTAAAGTGTGAAAGTGAAAGTGTCCGACTCTTTGTGACCCCATGGACTGAATTCTCCAGGCCAGAATACTGGAGTGGATAGCCTTTCCCTTCTCCAGGGCATCTTCCCAACCCAGGGATCAAACCTAGGTCTCCTGCATTGCAGGCAGATTCTTTATGAGCTGAGCCACAAGGGAATCCCTAGGGGGCTTAAACAAACATTCATTTCTAGCTCAGATTCCATGTATAAAGGCCAGCAGGGGGCACCACTTGCAACAGTCACTCATTGGCCTAGGCTAAGAATGCTGCCATCTCCAGTTGCTGATGGTAGTGCTAGAGGGAGAAGCCTCTTACTGCTTCCACCCAGAAATGCTACGTGTCTAGTCCACTCACATCTCATCAACCAGAGTGAGTTACGTGGCCGCACCTTACTCTAAGTGGCTGGCGAAGTGAAATAATACCCTGTGCTTTAGGGCGTCCCTGGAGGCTCAGATGGTACAGAATCTGCCTGCAATGCAGGAGACTGCAGGTTTGATCCCTGGGTGGGGGAGATCCCCTGAGGAGGAAGCATCTACACGTTCTAGTATTCGTGCCTGGGGAATTTCATGGGATCGCAAAGAGTCAGACATGACTGAACACATGCAGTTAGTCATTAGTCAGTGAAAGGGTTGAGAAGATTTCATGGAAAAGCTGGATCAAAATTGGTCTTCAAGAAGGGGCAGGAGTTGGATGGGCTGTGAGGAAGGCATGAGGGAGGCAGGGACAGTGACTCAGCAGGCAACATTCACGGAGATGACAAGGGAACTGGTTTGGGGTCTTCATGCTCCCAGGACTCCCATTCCCTAAAAGTCTGTTGAGTAGACTTGGCATCCCTGGGGTACATAATAGAATAAAAAATATAGTTAAATCTGACTCATAGAATACTGGAAATAACATATCATTTTGCTTATTTACATAATGAAACCAGGCAGTCTGACTTTTCACATAGGTGGAAATCTGAACTTACGTTGCAATCTCCTCCAAGTTTTTCTCTGCTCCAACCATTGCAACAACATAATACAAGTTGTTAGAATCCACAACAGCTTCCCAGGTGACTCAGATGGTAAAGAATCCACCTGCAATGCAGGAAATCTGGGTTTGATCCCTGGGTCAGGAAGATTCCCTGGAGAAGGGAATGGCTACCCACTCCAGTATTCTTGCTTGGGAAGTCCCCTGGACAGAGGAGCCTGGTGGGCTACAGTCCATGGGGTTGCAAAGAGTCAACTGAGTGACTAACACACACACAGGATACACAATAGTTAGAACATTTATCAAGAGAGGTAGAAAGGGGGGAGTTTTCTGTTTCTTTTCAAACACCTCTTGTTAGGGGTCTTGAAAAGGATAGTACCTTCCAGTTTTCAATCTGACAACCTTCAGTGGACACTTATACACACAAACTCTTAGAAATAAATATGAAACCTAAAGCTATTTTTTTACCAAAACCCAGCATACACTCATCAAAGAAATTAACTCTTAGAAGCAAATAGAAGAAAGGCAAAGAATCATATCTGTAGTTACATCACTATCTAATCACAAAAGGAAGCCACAAAAAGGAAATGCAGGAAGCCATCAGAAATCCCTAGCTCTAGACAGAAACTGCATCTAATGAAGATGTTCTTTCAAATCATTAAGGCTTCCACTTGGAGGAAAATGAAAAAACAACGCAAATCAGGGTTTGTTCTATTTTTTTGTTTTGCCTCTTGGGCTGGGTGCTTAGTATAGATTATCTAAAGTCTGTTTAAGTAACCATATTTTGGTTTTCCCAGCTTAGAACAGAAATTCCAGGTTTACGAATAATAGAGAAAAGGTTAGGTAAATAGAATTAACCCGACTATGGTGCTTCCTCAATAGTCAACAAAGGAGTAGAGTTTATATGAGAGGCAATAAGGAGCCAATACAAGTTTGGAGTCAGAAAAATAGCATAATGAGAGCTCTAGTTTGGGAGATTAATCTGTAAAGAGTATACAAATAGACTGGAGAAACTGGAGTCAGAGAAACTTTGAAGAAAGACAGCATATTCATTTACCCAAGAGTGATGACTGGAGCCCAAGAGGAGAAATCAGAGAAACTTATGTAAAGAAATCTTTGTAAAACAATAGATTTTGAGAATGAAGGCAAATGAAAGATGACTCAAAGCTTTCCAACCTGAGAAATCAGAAATGTAGAATCATTGACGGAAATGGGAACCTAAAAGATGGAGTAATTCAGGTAGAAGAAGGTCAGGGGTCAAGGCCCAGGTTTACATCTTCAGTTGCCCTGAGTATTTGTAGAAGTGTGTATGTTCTTAACCCAGCACAGGCATTGCAAAAACAGATTAATCCATCATTGACCAAAAGCATAGTTCTGTAATTCTCCAGTAATGGGATGTTCACACAGAGGTGAAAATGAGCATTTCAACCAAGAAGACAGACAGACCAGCTAAGCAGAGAACTCAGGTGATTCTCAAATTCATTCCAGTTATAATTTGTAGCAGAACCTCACAGTCACCCCCTTTATCTCAGTTCACTCAGTCATGTCCAACTCTTTGTGACCCCATGAACTGCAGCAAGCCAGGGCTCCCTGTCCATCACCAACTCCCAGAGTTTACCAAATAAACTCAAGTTTATTGAGTCGGTGATGCCATCCAACCATCCCATTCTCTGTCGTCCCTTTCTCCTCCTGCCCTCAATCTTTCCCAACATCAGGGTCTTTTCCAATGAGTCAGCTCTTCGCATCAGGTGGCCAAAGTACTGGAGTTTCAGCTTCAACATCAGTCCTACCAATGAACACCCAGGACTGATCTCCCTTAGGATGGACTGGTTGTATCTCCTTGCAGTCCAAGGGACTCTCAAGAGTCTTCTCCAACACCACAGTTCAAAAGCATCAATTCTTCGGTGCTTAATGCCCTAATTCTCATTCAAAGCTCAATTCCAGCACCAACTCTTTCATGAATCACTCTCCCACCCAAGTCTTAGAACCACACACTCTCTCTCTATGCTGTCATTGTACGCTATGTACTCAATTAACTTCTATTCTATAATATTTACTTATTCCCACTGTATCGTTATTATCTGTTTTCTGGTTTGAAGTAGATGGTAGTTCTTAGTAGGCAAAGATTTTGTTTATCATCTTTATATCCTTAATGGAAGTAAAGTCTCATAGTAAGTACATAATATGAATGAATGAGGACAAGATTCTCATTTTGATTAACTGACTTGTAACAGACAAAACTTTCCATCAGTTATCACTAGATTGCTGACTAAAATATTGAGAGTATCTGTTCAAAGGCATTGGGAGCTGCCAAAGTAGCAGGACCTGAGGGTCTAAAATCCTGGAGAGAAAGAAAACGTACTGATGAGTCTGGCATCATACACCACTCTTCTTCTAATGAAATTGCTAATTTATAATCAATTTTTCAAAGTCTGAAAATCCAAGGAGAAAGTGGCAAAGTAAATGAGAAGTGACCTTGTGACAGTCTCAAACACTGGAGAGTTAAAAATTAGAATCCAGGGTCATCAAGGCATGTAGCACTTGCGGGGCCAGGAACCCAGCAAACAGGGATGCACAGAGAAGTGTGTCTGATATTTGCCATGCTTTTTCCCTGTCATTTACTGATTTGTAAGCAGTGCCCAGCCTTCCAAGGCAATGCTAGTGGTAAAGAAACCGCCTGCCAATGCAGGAGACATAAGAGATGCAGGTTCGATCCCTGGGTCAGGAAGATCCCCCGGAGGAGGGCATGGCAACCCACTCCAGTATTCTTGCCTGGAGAATCCCATGGACAGAGGAACCTGGTGGGCTGCAGTCCATAAGGTCGCAAAGAGTCGGACACTTCTGAAGCAACTTAGTACACACGCACACAGCAGTGCCCGCAAGACTGAGGAGGTGTGCAGAGCTGTCAGCGGTCTCAGGGTGCCATGGAGATAAAAACTGGAGGTCAAGGGCTTATCCAGGCTTTTGGCTGGGATGCCTGAACTACTATATTAGGATATGAGTGAATCATGAATAGACCAACCCTCCTGAGAACTGAAACCAGATTCTAGTCAGCTCTATCCAAGACAGGATTTAGATGACCTGCCCGTATTCTAGCTGCTTTCCAGAAGCAAAAATATCTCTCCGGAGAAAGACATCACCCAGAGCACCTGTAATTCTCCATATACATTGCCTGGCATTCAATAACTATTACCAGGCATACTAGGAAAGAAGTCCAAATAGCTTTTAAAAAAATTATAGAAAAAGGCCCACAGGAGATCCAGATATTTGGGCTATCAGATATGAAAGTTAAGATAATTGTGAATAGTAAGTTCAGTAAATAGATGACAGGATAAAAAATTTCACCAGAGAAGTAGAATCTATTTTAAAAATCAAATGGATATTCTAGAACTGAAATATAAGAGCTGAAATTAAGAGCTCAACTCAAATGGATATTCTAGAACTGAAATATAAGAGCTGAAATTAAGAGCTCAACTATTGTTTAGTTGCTAAGTTGTGTCCGATTCTTTGTGACCCCATGGACTGCAGCATGTCAGGCTCCTCTGTCCTTTACGATGTCCTGGAGTTTGCTCAAATTCATGTCCATTGAATCAGTGATGCTATCTAACCATCTCATCCTTTGCTACCCCTTTCTCCTTTTGCCTCCAATCTTTCCCAGCGTCAAGGTCTTTACCATGAGTTGGCTCTTAGCATCAGGTGGCCAAAGCACTGGAGCTTCAGCTTCAGCATCAGTCCTTCCAATGAATATTCAGGACTGATTTCCTTTAGGATGGACTGGTTTGACCTCCTTGCAGACTGGTTTGATCTCCTCGCAGTCCAAGGGAATCTCAAGTGTCTTCTCCAGCACCACAGTTCAAAAGCAAAAATTCTTCTACTCTCAGAAGAATTATGGTCCAACTCTCACATCCGTACATGACTACTGAAAACACTATAGCTTTGACTATAGGGACCTTTGGTGGCAAAGTGATCTCTTTGTTTTATAATATGCTGTCTAAGTTGGTCATAGCTTTCCTTCCAAGGAGCAAGTGTGTTTTAATTTCATGGCTGCAGTCACCATCTGCAGTGATTTTCGAGTCCAAGAAAATAAAATCTGTCACTGCTTCCATTTTTTCCCCTTCTATTTGCCGTGCAGTGATGGGACCGGGTGCTATGATCTTATTCTTTCTTATTCTTTTTTTAATGTTGAGTTTTAAACCAGATTTTTCACTCCTCTTTCACCCTCATCAAGAGGCTCTTTAGTTTCTCTTCACTTTCTGCATTAGTGTGGCATCATCTGCATATCTGAGGCAGTTGATATTTCTCCTGGGAATCTTGATTCCAGCTTGTGATTCATCCAGCTTGGCATTTCACATGATGTATAGATGGTTTTAATGTTAGATTAAACCCAGAAGAAGAAGGGGATTCGTAAACTGGAAGACAGTTCAGTTCAGTTCAGCTCAGTTGCTCAGTCGTGTCCGACTCTTTGCAACCCCATAAATCGCAGCACACCAGGCCTCCCTGTCCATCACCAACTCCCGGAGTTTATCCAAACTCATGTCCATCGAGTCGGTGATGCCATCCAGCCATCTCATCCTCTGTCGTCCCCTTTTCCTCCTGCCCCTAATCCCTGTCAGCATCAGAGTCTTTTCCAATGAGTCAACTCTTCGCATGAGGTGGCCAAAGTATTGGAGTTTCAGCTTTAGCATCATTCCTTCCATTGAACACCCAGGACTGATCTCCTTCAGAATGGACTGGTTGGATCTCCTTGCAGTCCCAGGGACTCTCAAGAGTCTTCAACACCACAGTTCAAAAGCATCAATTCTTTGACGCTCAGCTTTCTTCACAGTCCAACTCTCACATCCATCCATGACCACTGGAAAAACCATAGCCTTGACTAGACGGACCTTTGTTGGCAAAGTAATATCTCTGCTTTTCAATACGCTATCTAAGACAACTCAGTGGAAAACATCCAATATGTATCAGAGGGAGGGGGAAAAAAGAAAGGATGAGAGATACAACAAAAAATACAAATTATATGAGACAGGTGAAAATGTCTTACATACATGTGATTGGAATGAGACGAAAATGAGGCTGAAGAATTGATGAAAGGCCTCAGTATGGCTGACTATATTTCAAATTTCAAATTCACTCCTAAAAAAGTAACTCAAACATTTGTGTTGCATCAGAGCGTGTTTTAGACTGTGGGCCACAGCCAGCTCCACTCATCATTTGCGCTTAGTCTTTTCCATTCAGATCTCTGCAAAACAGAAGGTCTACAAAGTACTCAACAGAGCACCAGTTGCCAAGTGAGCATAATGGAAACAAGAGAAAAAGTATAGGCTGATTTTCTAAAGGTGACTTGAGAATTTCCTAGCAGATCGACCCAACAAAGTGATGGGTCTACAAGAGAAGATGAACTGGCTCAGAAAAAGTCCAAAGTTTTGTTTGAGACTTTACGTAGGTTATACATAGAATAAATACAAAAATAAAACACATGCAAACAATAAAATCGCATGTATTGATACATACAATGAAAAATTTAAATAAAAACAGCAATAATTCAGTCCAGGAGCAAAAGTTTTAGAAAGAAAGAGAAATGAAGATTTTTAAAATCATTTCATATAAATCATGTGAAGTCACATGGCTTTAAACAAAATGCAGACAATTGCTTCCATTCTAAACTAATCAGTTATTATCTCATCATTTAACTCTCACAAAGCAATTAACTGTAAGAGCTAAATTCTTTTCTTCTTTACAACATCTACAATTTAGTTTTTTTTCCCCCTTTTTTAACAGTTTTATTGAGGTTTGTGCTCTGACCCTCGGTCATGTCCAACTCTTTGCAACCCCGTGGGCTGTAGCCCACCAGACTCCTCTGTTTATGGGATTCTCCTGGCAAGAATACTGAAATTTTATTGAGATTTAACTGATACAAAAAGAAAGTTGCACATGTTAAATTGATCCAATTTGATGAGTTTGAGACATGCGTATACACCCATGATACAATCACCACAATCAAGGTGATAAACACGTCCATTACCTCCAAAAGCTTCCCTGTGGCCCTTTGTGGTTTTGGTTTTTGTTTGTGGTAAGAACACTAAAGTGAAAGTGAAAGTCGAGTCGGACTCTCTGCCACCCCATGGGCTGTATAGTCCCTGGATTCTCCAGGCCAGAATTCGGGAGCGGGCAGCCTTTCCCTTCTCCAGGGGACCTTCCCAACTCAGGGATCAAACCCAAGTCTCCCGCACTGCAGGTGGACTCTTTACCAGCTGAGCTACAAGAGAAGCCTGAGGATGCTTGGGTGGGTAGCCTATCCCTTCTCCAGCGGGTCTTCCCGACCCAGGAATGGAACCAGGGTCTCAAACATGAGATTTCCTCTCTTAACAAGTTTTGAAGCACACGGTCCTGTATCGTTAACTACGAGCACTGTGTTGTCCGGTAGATCTCTAGAACTCTTTCCAGGAGAATAACCGAAGCTTCGTATCCATTGAACCACAGCTGCCCGTCTTCCGCAGCCCCGGCCACCTCCATTCTACTCGCTGCTTTTATGTGTTTGACTATTTTAGATTCCTCCTAACGTGGAATCCTGCTTTCCTGGTGGCTCAGCTGGTAAAGAATCTGCATGCAATGTGGGAGACCTGGGTTCGATCTCTGGGTTGGGAAGATCCCTTGGAGATGGGAACGGCTGGCTATCCACTCCAGTAATTCTGGCCAGGAGCATCCCATGGACCATATAGTCCATGGGGGTCGCCAAGAGTCGGGCACGACTGAGTGACTTTCGCACACAGGTAAGTGGAAGCATGCAGTGTCTGTCCTTCTGAATCCGGCATATTTCACTTGAAGCAATCTCCAGGTTCATCAGCACTGTCACAAATGGCAGGATGGCTGAGCAGCTTCCCACTGTGTGTGCGGCATGTTTTCTTTAGCCATTCATCTGTTGATGGACCTTTGGGCTGTTTCCATGTCTAATTCAGATTTTCAAAAAAGGACGCTGGTCTTCCTCTCCAGTTTCAGTATAGCTCTTCACTTTAATCCCTTTCAACTGAAGATAATGAGCATGTACAAGACTGAGAGCTGACAAGATATTACAGATTTTCAGAACAACTGGGGCTAGTCCCCTCGTCACGTCAGGTGTGCCGTGTAGAACACTGTGGCCGGAAGAAGACTGCCGTGAAGATACGTAGGTCCACAATGTTTAGTCACATGACCGCTTTGTCACAAAACTTCTGTTTTTCTTGAGAACATGAACAGAAATCAATGTTCTCATCTTCTCCAGAGGATAACCCAGTTTGTATATACTGTTGCCAAGTAAATCTGAAGACTCTTTTAATTTTAGAGAAAAACAGAATTTTGTAACTTAACTCTTTTTTTATCCCAAAGGGGAACATTCAGAGAGGACCACTTCTGAGTACTCCATGTTTTCAACAGAATTCAACACAGGTCATGCCAGCACGTCTTTTTTTTTTTTTTTCCCCAGAAAATGCATTACTTCACCTATCCCCTGTGAAAAGGAAACTATGACTAAATACTTTGAATTCTTTCTTGAGCAAATAAGTTACATTTATAGGACATGAAAGCCAAAATAAAGTGGTGAAGAATGAAACACAGCTTCAGGACACGGGGACAGAAGAGGATCCCGGCCTTACCTTTACACCTTACCTCTGAGTGCCTGTGCAACCCAAATCTGTTGGTTTCTGCAATACATCAACATGCATTCAATGGCTTTTATCAACACCAGGCATTGCGACTAATAATCTGCTCCCCTTGGCCTGCTCTTAACACTTCAGTTCAGTTCAGTCGCTCAGTCGTGTCCAACTCTTTGCGACCCCATGAACTGCAGCAGGCCAGGTCTCCCTGTCCATCACCAACTCCCAGAGTCCACCCAAACCCATGTCAATTGAGTCGGTGATGCCATCCAACCATTTCATTCTCTGTCGTCCCCTTCCTCTCCTGCCCTCAATCTTTCTCAGCATCAGGGTCTTTTCAAATGAGTCAGCTCTTCGCATCAGGTAGCCAAAGTATTGGAGTTTCAGCTTCAGCATCAGTCTTTCCAATGAACACCAAGGACTGATCTCCTTTAGGATGGACTGGTTGGATCTCCTTGCACTTCAGAGCATCAGACAAAAATTCTAGGAAGAGACTGACTACTTTTATTGCAATGTTTTTAAAGAATAGATTGGTCACATCTTTCTCACTGCTTTTATGCTTGCACAGGACTTCTCTTGCTAGACTAGCAAGTTAGAAATCTAATTCTCAAAGATAACTTTCTATAGATGGTCCCAACATGGAATACTTTGGAGTTAAAAAAAGTATGGCCTCAGGAAAGGCTAAAATCTGCCCTAGAAGGAAGTGGGCACAAAAAATGGACCAAGCTGTACATACTATTTCTGGTTTCAGTGCCTTGAAAGCTTTTCAAGTCTTACTCTGTGACATTTACATAGCGGTTTAATAGAATAGCCTTTTTGAAAGTGCCTTTCTTCAACTACAGTATCCATTTATACATCATCAGTGCATAATGATAGTTCAAGACTGATGCTAAAAATATGGCAAAGGAGAGAAACTGATTCTATGGGCTCAATGAAGCTGAGTTATCCAGGGAAACAATCTTGGAGAGAATAAGACGTGGGGCTCCCCCACAGTGCTCAGACTTCTCTCCCTCTACAAAGTGAGATCCTAGATAAAATAGACTTTATACTATTTTTTATGTGTCTGGGCTCCAGGAAGTTAAGTCTCCAAAGACACTTTTTTTTTTTTTTAAGTTACTGAGCTGAAATCAGAGCAGGAAGTCACAAGTTCCAAACAGAGGCATCAGGTGCAATTGATGTGAAAGCAAATGATGATCCCACTCATCAATAAAAATCCGAGACTTGCACCTGCTGCTGGGTGAAAAGATGACTTTGAGATTCCTGCATTAAGTTTGACCACCTGAAGACACTGCTGTTGCTGCTGCTGCTAAGTCGCTTCAGTCGTGTCTGACTCTGTGCGACCCCATAGACGGCAGCCCACCAGGCTCCACCGTCCCTGGGATTCTCTAGGCAAGAACACTGGAGTGGGTTGCCATTTCCTTCTCCAATGCATGAAAGTGAAAAAATAAAGTGAAGTCACTCAGTTGTATCCAACTCCTAGTGACCCATGGATTGCAGCCTACCAGGCTCCTCCATCCATGGGATTTTCCAGGCAGGAGTACTGGAGTGGGGTGCCATCGCCTTCTCCACCTGAAGACACTGCAGTATGCCAAATCCTAGTGAAACCAAATGCAAAGTCTTCTCTGGAGGGAAATCCCCAGTTTGGGCTCTCAGGATTCCCCAGTATAAAGATCAAACAAATTCAAGCTCACAACCCAAGATCAAATTTGCAAAGGAAAAATTACCATGACAGTGAATTAACAGAAATAAATTTTGGGTCCCCCACACAAGGACTTCAGAGAGCAAGATCATCAAACACAGATAAATTCTGTGTTAAGTGTTTGAAAGAAGGAAATTTTGTTGTTGTTCAGTCGGTAAGTCATGTCCAATTCTTTGCAACCCCATGGACTGCAGCATGCCAGGCTTCACTGTCCTCCACTGTCTCTCAGAGTTTGCTCAAACTCATGTCCACTGAGTCAGTGATGCTATCTAACCATCTCATCCTCTGCTGCCCCCTTCTCCTCTTGCCTTCAATCTTTCCCAGCATCAGGGTCCTTTCAAATGAGTCAGTTCTTTGCATCAGGTGACCAAAGTATTGGAGCTTCAGCATTAGTCCTTCCAATGAATATTCAGGACTGATTTCCTTTAGGATTGACTGCTTTGATCTCCTTGCTATACAAGGAACTCTCAAGAGTCTTTTCCAGCCCCACAATTCAAGAGCACCAGTTCTTTGGCACTCAGCCCTTTTTTATGGTCTAACTCTCACATCCATATGTGACTACTGGAAAAACCATAGCTTTGACTAGATGGACCTTGGTTGGCAAAGTAATGTCTCTGCTTTTAATACACTATCTGGGTTTGTCATAGCTTTTCTTCCAAGGAGCAACTGTCTTTTAATTTCATGGCTGTGGTCACCATCTGCAGTGATTTTGGAGCCCAAGAAAATAAAAATGATTGTAAGACTTCAAAATATGTTTTAATACAAAGGAAGAAAGAAAGAGTGAGGAAGGCAAGCTGTGAAAACTGCACTTAACTTGTATGACTCATTTGTTGCACATCAGACTTTCAGGCTTGGTCTCGCCTCTTAGAAAGACTCCGACATTCTTGAACACATGGATTACTAGACGTCCCAAGAGTGACAGCGTTCCTCACATGTCGTTAATATTCTGACTACCCACTTGTTAAAGCAGAGCCTTGAACACTATTGGACATGAGTCTCTTCTGAGTCTCCCTCCCTTGGTCACTCATCTGATAACAGTCTACCTCTGAGAGCTGATTTGCTCTACCTAGATGCAGAGGGAAAAAGCAAATGGGCTCAATCCCTACTTTGCACTCCACTGTCCTGTGACTGAGTCCTAAGAAATGATGGTGGATCTTCACACACAGAAGCTGACACTTGAATGACTCCATGCCCTGGAATTTAGCAGCAGGTTCCTACATTTTCTGGGAGAGGGGAAGCAGCAGGAGGGTCATTTATCCAAAAACATTTTGTAGGAACATTTTTTTTTCAGTCTATCAATCAGCCAACACCATTGGACATCTACTTGTCTCCAGCAATGCCCTGGGCACGATGAAGTAGTTCAAAGAAAAGGAAGTCATGGCCCCGAGCAGCAGGCTCAAAGGTCATCTGGGAGGGTTGGACAGTGTACAATCAAGGTTCAGTGAGAAAAGCAAAGCCAGGTTTTAGGGATAGGGGATTTAATGTGAATTAGACCTCACATTAGAGGTCTAATTAGACTTCCCTGGTGGCTCAGACAGTAGAACGTCTGCCTACAATGCGGGAGACCCGGGTTCAATCCCTGGGTCAGGAAGATATCCTGGAGAAGGAAATGGCAACCCACTCCAGTATTCTTGCCTGGAAAATCCCATAGACAGAGGAGCCTGGTAGGCTACAGTCCATGAGGCTGCAAAGAGTCAGACACGACTGAGCGACTTCACTTCAGACCTCACATAAATCTTGGAGTGGTTTAAGAAGTGAAGACTTGGAAGGCAAAGTTTGAAGGATCAGAGAAGAATCACTCACTAGGCCACCTGTGGCTCTAACATAAAAGTTAGAGCTTGTGGGGAAATCTGAAAAGCTGGGGTGGGTAGCCCCCAAATAAGATAATAAAGGGGTCTTATGAAGGGGGATTTGGGGCCATGCCTCAGTGGCTTCTACCTCTGAGGGTCTATGGCCTGATACTGGGCTTGGACCCACTATGGCCAGCCAAGCCAGCAGCTGGGCAGAGCAGCTGAACCCAGAGCAGAGAGGACCTGGGACAAGCTGGGAGCCACTGGGCAGCTCTGAGTCCACCCATCACTAGACATGACCACCAGGAACTTCTGTGAGAGATGGTCACACTTCACTCCTACCTTCCAAGGCTCACACAAATCGCTTTCAGTTCAGTTCAGTTCAGTTGCTCAGTCATGTCTGACTCTTTGCAACCCCATGAACCTCAGCACGCCAGGCTTCCCTGTCCATCACCAACGCCCGGAGTTTACCCAAACTCATGTCCATTGAGTGGGTGATGCCATCCAAATCTTGATTCCAAATCTCCTTGGCCAACTCTAACCCGGGGAAGGAAAAGTAAGGAATCGCAGTGCAGCCAGCTTGACCACGTTGGCCCAGAACAACCTAGCACAGCTGGCAGTGGAGAACAGTTGCTGAGTGAAGAACATAGCTTGAAGAAGACAGAGAAAAGGTGGGTAGAGTCTATGTAAAACATCCATGAAGGTGGTATGACGCTTACCAAGGTTCAAGGAAAGATATGATTAGAATATGGGGAAAGGAGAGAACAAGCAAATCAGTTCAGTTCAGTCGCTCAGTCGTGTCCAACTCTTTGCAACCCCATGGACTGCAGCACGCCAGGCTTCCCTGTTCATCACCAACTTCTGGAGTTTACCCAAACCCATGTCCATTGAGTCGGTGATGCCATCCAACCATCTCATCCTCTGTCGTCCTCTTCTCCTCCTGCCCTCAATCTTTCAGAGCATCAGGGTCTTTTCCAATGAGTCGGTTCTTCACATCAGGCGGCCAAAGTATTGGAGTTTCAGCTTCAGCATCAGTCCTTCCAAAGAATATTAAGGATTGATTTCCTTTTGGATGGACTGGTTGGATCTCCTTGCTGTCCGAGGGACTCTCAAGAGTCTTCTCCAACAGCACAGTTCAAAAGCATCAATTCTTTGGCTCTCAGCTTTCTTTATGGTCCAACTCTCACATCCATACGTGACTACTGGAAAACCAACGTGGCTGCTTTTTTATTTCGGTGTTGGTCCAGGATGCATACAGTTTCTGCAGAGCACTGACGGGAACCATGGGCTCCTGAGCTCGGGTGTGATGTGGGGACACAGACAAACGAACAGCATCATCTGGCACTTGACTCTGTCCTGGGGGAAGACTGAGCCAGGGTCCTGCTGCCCAGACCTGGAGAAATGCGTGTGTCCCGAGGCCTCATCTTTGCATCCCACTGCTTCTGTGTCCCCTCAGCAATTACTTGGCAGGCCTGCCCAAAAAGGGAAGTCTGCTTCGAGAATAATGAATTCTGTCTGGCTGCTTTTTAAGGGCAAATTTTAAAATAAAGACAGCATTGAAAGCAAGTAGTGTTTTGTTCTCTGGTGACCTCAATGAGGTGCCTGCCAGCACCAGGGCCCAATAGCCTGGATTACAGGTCCAATGAGCCGGTGGCCCAGAGCACAGAGCGAACAGTGCAGGGAAGGGACCCCGAGCTGTGAGCTTGCACCACAGCAGGAGGAAGAGTGGCCACTTCCTGAAGGGTCCCACCAGGGAGGGGCTGCAGAGGTGGCCCTGGGTATCTCACAGGGGAGGAGGGTGGGGAGATGCTTAAAGGGTGCCTGGTGCTCAAAAGGAAAGAAGTTCTGAGAGGGAGGAGGTCGTAGCCAATGAAGACACGGGGTCTCCAAAGATGAACATCAAACCTCAA
This sequence comes from Bison bison bison, assembly GCF_000754665.1. Taxonomy (NCBI): domain Eukaryota; kingdom Metazoa; phylum Chordata; class Mammalia; order Artiodactyla; family Bovidae; genus Bison; species Bison bison. The sequence goes on from NW_011494720.1 coordinate 8,672,709, forward strand.
CCTGTTGCCATGTACCCCAAAACCTCAGGAGCCTTCAGAGAGCCAAAGAGTAACATAGGAGCATAAGACGCCTCTGGTCCCATTGTCCTGTAAACTGTGTCTCCTCATTTCAGGACAAGATTTGAAAGCAAGCATTCTCCTGCATGTTCCTTTGGGAACAATAGCAGATGTTTTCGAAGCTATCTGTCCATTATTTTCAGGTCCTCTCCTCTAGATTGTCAACATTTCAATAGACTCTTCACCTTGCCAACTCCACATGTATGTTACTGTATGCATGGCAGAATATTTTGAATGGGATGCTAGATTGCTAACTGGGAACATTAATGTTAACAGGCTTTAAAAATTATTTTTTATTGAAGAATAATTGCTTTACAGAATTTTGTTGTTTTCTGTCAAACCTCGACATCAATCAGCCATAGGTATACATATATTCCCTCCCTTCTGAGCCTCCCCCCCATCTCCCTGCCCAGCCCACCCCTCTAGGTTGACAAAGAGCCCCGTTTGAGTTTCTTGAGCCATAAAGCACATTCCCATTGGCTATCTATTTTACATATGGTATTGTAAGTTTCCATGTTACTCCCTCCATGCATCTCACCCTCTCCTCCCCTCTCCCCATGTCCATAAGTCTACTTTCTATGTCTGTTTCTCCATTGCTGCCCTGCAAATAAATTCTTCAGTACCATCTTTCTAGATTCCATATATATGCGTTAGAATATGATATTTATATTTCTCTTTCTGACTCACTTCACTCTGTATAATAGGTTCTAGTGTTAACAGACTTTTTAAATGGCATGGAGGAATACTGAGGTGGTTTCTGTCCCATTAGGTCACTAAGTGAGTGTTAGCAGCTCAGTCATGTCCGACTGTTTGTGACCCCATGAACTGTAGCCTACCAGGCTCCTCCATCCACGGGATTCTCCAGCAAGAATACTGGAGTGGATTGCCATTCCCTTCTCCAGGGGAATCTTCCCAACCTGGGGATCAAACCCAGGTCTCCCAGCATTGCAGGCGGATCCTCTACTTCTGCGCCACCTGGGAAGGGTAGGACGGTGCCAATTCACATTTTCTCAGTTTGCATCTACTCAGAGGGGTGGTTCCTCCACCTACCGCTGGAGTGAAGACGCTCCCTCCCTGGAGCAGTCATTTGCCTGAAGCTGTCACTGCGCTCACGAGGGGCTCTTCTCCGACCCCCATCTCAGGGGGATCAGTGCAGGAGGATAATGAATGTCTTAGATGAAGGGAGTTGATGGAGACGGGGGAGCCAAGGCCACAGGTGGTGGCCTTTGACCACCTGGAAGGGCAGCCTCCCACCGGCCTGTCCCGCTTGGCCTCACTGTGTTCACACCCCTCTGTGTCCAGCCAGCCCCACCCACTCTCCAAGCTGCTGCAATTATATCTTTCCAGTGCAGGAGGGTGGGAGGAGGAGGGGTTGTTACTTTCCTGCTGACAACCACCCTCTGGCTTCCACTGTCTGGTCTAAAAGCTTTTTCAGGCCTCCAGCCCTCTCTCTTCCCAGCCTCCCTCCCTGGCCTGAACTTCCTTAGGTTCTTCCCTGCTGTCACAGCAAGGCCACCCTCTGGTTCCCACCTGCTCCCTCCCTGCTGGGCCGGTGCCCTGGCCCTCTCCCCTGTCCTTCTGGCCAATGCCTCTGCCTTCAGAGGACTTTGTGACCTCTAACCCCTGTCCCCGAAACCTCCTGCATAGATTTTATTCTTCATTTAGTTTTCATTTGTCTAGTTTTCCAACCTCCATCTCTCCCAACAGACTCTTCAAGCATCCAGAGACTGTACCTGTTTTTCCCACCATGGTTTATTTAGAGCCGAGTACAATGCCCGCCATGCTGAAAGGGCTCAATGATCACTTGCTGAGTGAGTGAGTGAGTAAATGGACAAATGGTGTGGCTGAGGTTTCTACATCCTGCTCCACCCATGCCCCCGGGTGCACAGGGAGGCCCCAGGCCTGGACTCAGGCCTGGTGTCTGTGGTTATGTTAGATCCATCCACCAGCAGGAAATGTGCCCCTTCACTTCCACCCACAGCAAAAAGCACAGGAGATCTCTGTGTTCTGGAACTCCAGAAGCTCCAAGGAACTCCAGCTTCCAACTCGACCACCCTGTTCCCCTTGTTGAAGTTAACGTCACCAGCACGAGACCTGGAAGGTCCCCCTGTGGTATTTCCCCTTCGTCTCTCCTGCCCTTGTTTACTGATGAGCAAAAGATCCAGGACAGTCTCAGAGGAAGTAACTAGATAGTCTGTTCTAAAATCCTAGGATATTCTAGAATTCCCAGAAGTCTTACTGCTGTGAAATGAAATATTTTCTGCTCTACCATCAGTCAACAAGCCTTTTCCAAATACAAATTTCTGAGCCCAGGTGAAACAAAGCCAGCTGTTTGGAAGCCATCAGCTACTTCCTCCCGGTAAGTGCTGAGGAGCTGGAGGGACGTGAGAGGTGGCCATGTGCCACATCCACCATCTCTTACGGTAAACAAGGAATTAGGAAGTGAAAAATAGAGAAAGCGAGGACTGGCCCCAGATAGCTAGGTACATATGAAAGAAATGATTTCAGCAAGCCCGGATGCCTGCATCTTCCCATACATAGAAGATTGTTAAATCTCTTCCTGTGAGAGATTTAGTTTTTCTTAATCAACAGTAATCTTTTCATATTCAGATTACCTGCCCCTTGCTGCAACCTTGTATATAGCCTGGCTTTTCCCCTGCCTCTCTGGAGTCAGCTCTCTGGGGGTCTCCTGAGGTATTGTCTCCCTGGATCGAGTCCTAACATTCTCAACGAATAAAATCTAACTTTTAACTTTTAGGTTGCCGGTATTTATTTTTCAGTCCACACTGCGTATACAGTCGAACTCTCTCACATGGTCAGCATTGTCCCCCTCCCGTTCTTTGGGTCAGAGCTTCAGATCCCCAGGAGAGGGTTATTCTTATTTTCCAAGGGCTTCTTCACGGCCAGCTCTGATTTCAGAATGACTTTGAGACGTAACAAGATTTAAACCAATATTGATAGAGTCTAACCAAACAGTGCTTTCGCCAGCTCTCCTGTAGAAACAATGTCTCCTCCATTTTCACTTTAAATATTTCATTTCTGGAGCACCAGTCCTAAAGGAAAACTTGACACTTGTGTTCATAGGTGTGCCTGAACACACACTTAAATAACCTGAGTATCTCTTCCAAGGGACTCCATGTCTGAGGGATGAAATCTGACTAAGGAAGAGGGATTCTCAATGACCACAGTAAATGAATAAATGATCTGATGACCATGAAAGGAGTAAGTAGAATTTTGAGCCACGAGATAAGGGAAAGGAATTTACTGTTAAAAATGTGCACAGAAAGGTGTGTCTTAATAATAATGCTGTTCTAAAATGAAATTCGTCTAACATAAACAGCCTGAGATGTTTTCACATGCAATAACAAAATGAAGATTATTGGCCCCTATAGCTCCTTTGGGATTATTTGTCTGTGAGCAGCATATGAAGAAACCTTTGGAACCACATCCATATAACAGAAAACATCTGTTTGGGCATCTTTCAATTACAATATGTTACAGAGGAGAAAAAACTGGGATTCAGAAATACCAGTCTGACATGTAAACTGGCCATTTCTGATTTAAACATTTCATAGACTTCCTTGGCAGAAACAGCTATGATGATCCTTTAAATTTTCCTCTTTTGCAATTCTTAAAAAATTTGTCTCCCCATCCTCTTATATGGTAAATAAAGTAACTAGCGTGCTTGCGTGCCCAGTTACATCCAACTCTTTGTGACCCCATGGACTGCAGCCTGCCAGGCTCCTCTGTCCACTGAAATTTCCAGGCAAGAATACTGCAGGGGGTTGCCATTTCCTCCTCCAGGGGACCTTCCCGACCCAGGGATGGAACTGGAGCCTGTTGCGTCTCCTGCATTGGCAGTCAGATTCTATCACTGCGCCACCTAGGAAGCCAAGATAAAGACATATAAACTAAGAGTAATCATGAGGCCAGGTTCAAAAACACTTCCTTATGAATATGTAATAAGAGGGAGGAAATAGGACAACCTGGACAGACATAGTTGGAAAATCTTAGTCATAATGTGAGTCACTGATTTTCATTTCTCAGGTGGAGGGTGGCAGGCAGTAAAGGGGGGAAGAGACGCATCCTCCAACTTTAAAAAAATGTCTGTGATCCCACAAGGCTTTCCAATGCTGTGTTCTCTCCTCCCTCACAGTAACCCAAGCTCCCAGCCATACTCTCACCAGGATGACACCAGGCACTTGGGCTCCAGAAGCTAGACTCTTCCTTGAAGTCTTGCGAGAGTCACCGGTGGTGTCCTGATTGGTAAATGGTTAAGCCACCTGGGTTCAACCCCTGGGTTAGGAAGATCCACTGGAGAAGGGAATGGCAATGCACCCCAATATTCTTTTCTGGAGAATTCTATGCACAGAAGGAGCCTGGAAGGCTACAGTCGGTGGGGTTGCAAAGTCAGACATAACTGAGGGGCTAACATTAGGACTTTTCCTGACTCTCCAAATACTCTTCACCTTGGCAGTTGATTCCTCTTCTTCTCCACGCTATTTGCTATTTGCACATACTGGTGATTCCTAAAGCTCTGTCCTGTGACAGCAGCTGCCAGCCCCAGGGTGTTTCTAAGCCTGCTGCATTGTCAGCTTCTCCACCTTGGTCCAGACCCTCGTCTTTCTCACCTGGACCACTGCATCTGTCTGCCCATTGGCCTCCCCCACTCTAGGCTGGCATCTCCACCACATCCCACCTCCTAATCATTCCCCAAGTGTAGCCAGGATGGCCAGCCTAAATGGCTTTTTCTTTCTCTTTCTTAAAATCTTCCACTGAGCCTCCTGGCCCTCAAGATAAAGCCCAAACTCCTCAGCTTGCCCCACTCAGTCTGGGCCATCCTGGCCTGCTCTGCCTCCTGTCCTGTCTACCCTTACAACCATCCAACTGCTCTGGCCAGTGAGTAACTGAGGCCTCAGTCCCAATTCAGGTTGTTTCCACTGCCCAAGATGCCCCTTCCCTTTCATCACCTCCTGATGCATGCTCATCCTCTAAGGCTCAGCCTATATGTCTCCTTTTTCCATGTCCAGCATTGGTTATTTCTATGTTCTTTCCATTTTTTCATTGATCAGTCTCACCCAAGTTTTTTGAAAAGTTTTATTCATCTTTTCAAAAAGCACAACTTTTGACTTTGTTGATCTTTTCTTTCTGCTTTTTCAGTACTTTCTTCTCTTGTTTTTATTACTTCTTCTTTCTTTGCATTTATTTTGCTTTCCTTTTTGCAATTTCTTGAGATGAATACTTGGCTCTGAGTTTTTTCAGCCTACAGTCTTTTCTAATATAACATTTTAAAGTGAAGATCTCCCTAAAGGGAGTTACTTTCACAGGTTTTGAAAAAAAAGCAGTATATTTGTTTAGATTTTTGGGGGAGCTACTGAGTTAAATACTTGTCTTAATACATATGCGGATTTTTTTAATATATGCTGATTTTCCAATTATCTTTTTGTTTTTTATTGTGATCATAATATATACCTTGTCATTTTAAAATCCTTTGAAATTGTTGAGACTTGCTCTGTGATCCATGCAGAGGTTTCAGCATCTCAGTTTTCTACTCATGCATTTGAAATCTTTTTTAACAGATTTTTTTTTTTTTTTTTTTGCCTGCTTTTCCTCTTTCTGAGGAAGATTTGTTGTAAAACTCCAGCATGGCTATGGATTTATCCATATCCCCTCACAAGTCTTTCTGTCTCTTTTTGCTTCAAATATTTCAAGGCCATAAAATTAGATGCATATAAATTTTAAATTATACTATCTTCCCAATGGATTGAATCCCTAGTCAATAAAAAATGACTCTTAATCTCCAAATTTTTTTTTGCTTTAAGATCAAGTTTGTCTGATGTCCATATAGATTTACCAGCATTCCTTTGGCTACTATTGGCACAGTGTAATTTATTCTACTCTCCTATTTTCAAATTCTTTTTATTTTTATATTTTAATTTGTGCCTTTAAAAGACCATAAAATTTGGCTTTGATTTACAATCATGTCAGAATGTTTTTGTCTTTTAACTGAAGTATTTTGTCTATTTATATTTAATATACTTGCTAATATATTTGACTTTAAACCTACCATCTTTCAGTATGTTTTCTATTTGCTTCATTCACTCCATATTTTTTTCTCTTTTCTTGCCTTTTTTTGGATTGACCATTTTTATTATTTCATTTTTATAGCTTCATTTTATCATTTTATTTATTTGAAAGTTTTACTCTTTCTATTTTGCTTTTATGGTTACCTTGGAAATTATAACATGAATTCTTGACTTATCAAGCTTTAAGGGTACTTGGTACTTTTACTACCTCTTGGACAATAAAAGGACCTTCAGTTCAGTTCAGTTCAGTTGCTCAGTCATGTCCGACTCTTTGCGACCCCATGAATCGCAGCACACCAGGCCTCCCAGTCCATCACCAACTCCCGGAGTTCACTCAAACTCATGTCCATCGAGTCGGTGATGCCATCCAGCCATCTCATCCTCTGTTGTCCCCTTCTCCTCCTGCCCTCAATCGCTCCCAGCATCAGAGTCTTTTCCATTGAGTCAACTCTTTGCATGAGGTGGCCAAAGTACTGGAGCTTCCAACACTTAAAAGTTCTTTAATGTCCCTCCCAACTTAAAGATTTTTAGGTCTTATGTCTTTAAATAGATAGATGATACATTATTATTGTTCAGTTGCTAAGTCGTGTCTAACTCTTTGCAACTCCATGGACTGCAGTACACCGGTCTTCCCTGTCCTTCAATATTTCCCAGAGTTTGCTCAAACTCATGTCCATCGAGTCAGTGATGCCATCCAATAATCTCATCCTCTGTCGTCCTCTTCTCCTGCCTTCAATCTTTCCCAGCATCAGGGTCTTTTCCAACGAGTCAGTTCTTCCCATCAGGTGGCCAAAGTATTGGAGTTTCAGCTTCAGCATCAGTCCTTCTAATGAATATTCAGGACTGATTCCCTTTAGGATTGACTGATTTGATCTCCTTGCAGTCCAAGGGACTCTCAAGAGTCTTCTCCAGCACCACAATTTGAAAGCATCAATTATTCAATGCTCAGCCTTCTTTATGATCCAACTCTCATATCCGCACACAACTACTGGAAAAACCATGGCTTTGACTATACTGACCTTTGTTGGCAAAATGACGTTTCTGCTTAGATGATATATAAATGGATAGATAATAACTTACATATATACGCACCCACACATATACATTATTATTGTTTTATAAAATCAATATAATTTTGATTTACTCATATATTTATACTTTCCTTTGCTCTTGATTTATTCTGTATCCTAACCTTCCATCTAGGATTACTTTCTGTCTGTCTAAACAACTCTCCTTAGTGTTTCCTTTACTGAAGATCTAGTGGTAACAGCTCTCTCTGATTTTGTCTGAAAATGTCTTTATTTCACCTTTATACTTAAAAGACATTTTTATTAACAGTCTACATTGGTGACTTGGTTTTTTTTCTCAGTACATTAAGGATATTCCACTATCTTCTGACTTCCACTGTTGCTTTCAATAACTCTGTTATCAGTCTAACTATCGTATCTTTTAAAAGTAATCTCTTTTTCTCTCTGGCAGCTTTATGTATCTGATTGTCTACAATTTCACTATAATATATCCTTTATGTTTATCCTAAGAAACTTTGGGAATTTTCCTAGGAAAATTGTCACTCGTTTTTGTTTTATGCTTAAGACTTTTAGACTCTGCTCCTTCTGAGTAGCCCTTTGGACATATGCTGGACCTTTTAATTATATCCTCTACGGGTTTTATGTTTTCTCATGACCTTATTGCCTTTACATGCTTCAGTTCAGTTCAGTTCAGTCGCTCAGTCGTGTCCAACTCTTTGCGACCCCATGAATCGCAGCACACCAGGCCTCCCTGTCCATCACCAACTCCCGGAGTTCACTCAGACTCACATCCATCGAGTCAGTGATGCCATCCAGCCATCTCATCCTCTGTCGTCCCCTTCTCATCCTGCCCCCAACTCCTCCCAGCATCAGAGTCTTTTCCAATGAGTCAACTCTTTGCATGAGGTGGCCAAAGTACTGGAGTTTCAGCTTCAGCATCCTTCCCTCCAAAGAAATCCCAGGGCTGATCTCCTTCAGAATGGACTGGTTGGATCTCCTTGCAGTCCAAGGGACTCTCAAGAGTCATCTCCAACACCACAGTTCAAAAGCATCAATTCTTCAGTGCTCAGCTGCTATAACCAAGGTTATAGTTTACTATAGCTTTCTCTTCAACTGTATCTAATTTGTCATTGAACCTATACATTGAATTTTTAATTCAGTCAGATTTTCAAGTTTTAGCATTTATTTTGCTCTTATGTAAGTCTGCTTTGCCACTTTTTATAGTTTTCAATAATCTACCAAATTTTCCCCTGAGTGGGAAAGATCCCCTGGAGAAGGAAATGGCAACCCACTGCACTATTCTTGCCTGGAGAATTCCATGGACAGAGGAGCCTAGTGGGCTATAGTCCATGAGGTCACAAAGAGTCAGACAGGATTGAAGGACTAACATTTTGACCAAATTTTTCAAGCTTCCCTTTCTCTTCTTGAAAGTAGTAAATATAGTTGCTAGGTAGTCTCTTGCTATTAGTTCCCATACTTGATATTCTTATGAGTGTGTGTGTGTTATTTCTTATTTTCACTGGTTCTTTCATAGGTGAATGTGTACCTTGTGCCCAGCTTTTTGTTTTTTTATAGTTGATTTTGACTATGTGCTTGACATTGTATTTTTTAATTTATAGAAATATTTTGAAGCCTCAGATGATGCTATTTTTCTTTAGATACAGTTTTCATTTGCTTTTGCCTAGTCCTGGGGCACAATCAAACCAATCAATTATCATTTAGTCCAACTTCAGGCAATAAAATTTTCTTGGTCACCCGGATGACCTACAAATGGGCAACATTTCACGGAGGAACTGTTTGACTTCCATTTCACCCTTATTTCTAGGAGAAGCAACTCCACTGAAACTGAGACCAAGGCATAGGAAGTTTTATCCTGGGGAGCCTTGGGCTCAAATTTCATACTCCCCTGATCTTACAGGACTAGAAGCATATTGCTCACTCTCCTAGACATGTATTTCAGATTCCCAGTTGCCCTTTGGTCAAAAGTAGTCCCAAATGCCAACCTCACTTCTATGAATTTTCATCTTCTTCCAAATCTGGAGCCAGTGATTCCTCACTACCTTTATAGCTCCTTGATGCTATTAAAGAACTTTTTTTAATGTTTGCTGACAAAGGTCTGTATAGTCAAAGCTATGGTTTTTCCAGTAGTCACGTATGGATGTGAAAATTAGACCATAAAGAAGGCTGAGCACTAAAGAATTGATGCTTTCAAATTGTTGTGCTGGAAAAGACTCTTGAGAGTCCCTTGGCCTGCAAGGAGATCAAACCAGTCAATCCTCAAGGAAGTCAACCCTGAATATTCCTTGGAAGGACTGATGCTAAAGTTGAAGGTCCACTACTTTGGCACATGATGCGAAGAGCCGACTCATTGGAAAAGACCCTGATGCTGGGAGAGACTGAGGGCAGGAGAACTGACTCAATGGGCATGAATTTGAGCAAACTCTGGGAGATAGTGAAGGGCAGAGGAGCCTGGTGTGCTGCAGTCGATGAGGTCGGAAAGAGTCAGACACGATTTAGCAACTGGAGAACAACAATTATTTGGTGGTTATTTTCAGTGAGATGATTGACCTAAATTACTCCATCACTATCACTATAAAATGAAGTATATCTTGTGACACTTTAAAGCAACATTATAATCTTCACATCATTTCTATGCAGTACCAAGTAATAGTACAGCACTGGTCCATGGTATTGTGAGACTGTGATAACCTCGAGCGCTAAATCAATAATTTATTTAATGGGCAAAAGGCTGGCAAAGAAAAAACATCCAGCTTCTCCAGTCGACTAGTGTCCCCTTCCTGGGCCTCATCCTCTTCCATCCACTTAGTCCTCATCAGTGATATCATCCCCGCTTGCCCTTGGCTCCCTTCTCTCCTGCCCCTGTGTCTTTATAAAAGCAATTCATCCTATAAATGGCTTTTGAATCCATTCTCACTTTTTATCCTAAAAAATCAAAAGTGGTTTTGTTCCTGTAGGAATTCAGATGACTCTTCATTTTAAAAAAAGAAAGAAAGAAAGGTCCAGTTGCATTAAACTAAAAGAGACTTTAAGAAGCAAAGTTAAATAAGTGATTCATCATGCTGACATTGACTGGGAGAGCCTCCAAAGCACACAGAAGAGTAAATACCACTTAGAAAGACAGCTTTTCATGTTTAAAATCGTGATAATCATGTTACCCGAGTCCTCTTTGTTGAGGCTTAAAGTGCCAGGCTAAAAGTAATTAAGTTTCACACTCAATACAGAAATATATTCAGAAAGCCATTCTGTCGCAACTTTGTTTTTATTTTTATGATTTTCTAACCAGGACTGGCTGTGATGTAAAGGAGGTGACCCTGCATTGTAAACCCTGCCATTCCACACATGCTCAGCTTCCCTCCACTCTCAGAAAAGCCTCAAAGGATGTAAAACCCACAAGATTGAGCTTATTAAAGAAAAACCCCAAATAAAATCCCTACATTCCTCCCTTTTTACATATCTCCAAAAGAACCAACAGCCCTCAGCCCTGAAAATGACCACAGTATTTCCTTTCCAATGAAAATAAACATGCTTTAACTGAGAAATCTCAAAACCTATGGCAATCAATACGTCAGATAACTCCCCTCAAGAAAGACACATACTTGTAAATAACGAAGCAGAGCAAATTTTGAGGGGCATTCATACTCCATGATTTTCATCAGCTATTCCCCCAGTGTCGCCCATGCCACCTAACATTCTTCCCCAGTCAATAAACAACCTAATTAAAACTAGCTGCCTGCCGTGGAAATGTATATGTGTACAGCCAGAAAGAGACAGAACATGATGTAGCTGGAGATACAGGTAAAGATAGAGATGACAGACAGAGGAAGTGGGGAGATGGGAGAACAATAAGAAATGTGGGAAAGTGTTCACATTTGGGTGATCTGGGTGAAGAAATCTGGTTGGAAATTTTTTCTATAAGTCAAAAATCATCCCAAAATAGAAAGTAAAAACAACAACAAAATTCCAGGCCTTCACCCTCCATTCATGAGCTAAAACACAAATCTCCGTTCTCTAGCCCCTTGTTAAATAAGTCACCGCAAACAACATCACATCCTACAGGTGAGGTGCAAAGCAGTCACCTGTGCTAGGAGCTTCTTTTACCTCATTGCTCTCAATGATCCTCCCTAAAGCCTTGCCTTGTTGCCATGATCAAACCTGGGTGCCTTGCTGGTGTCTGCTAGACATAGGTTAGCACACCATCTCCAGGCAGAGACCTTCTGCAGATGCTCCCAACCAAAAAGAAAAAAAAAAAGTTGAGGATGAACAAGGTTAATTTGTAAAGAAGAAACCAAATTTACTGATAGCTCACAGCAGACAAGGTCTGAAGTAACCTCTATTGATGTTTGGTGGGTCCATGCCAAGGTACGAAAAAAAGAATGAAGCAAAGAGGCAGACCACAAATTGCACAAAGCGCACATATGCGTCCGTGGTGTGACTTGCAGACTCTCCTCTGGCCTGGTCTTGCTCAACGTCGTGATCGTCTACTGAGCTCCGCATTCTGGCTCTGCTCCATCCTGTGGCCACGTCAGTTTCCTCAGACCCTGGAAGCTTCAGGACAGCCATGTTAACTGCAGAGAGAGCAGTTCCTTACCTACAAATTCTCACGTTTCACTCTTTAATGCACAAACATTAAACACAACTTAAGCACAAACATCTCTCAGCCTCAACTACAGAGACTTCATAAACATTCTTTTGCTCCAGGTCTTTCTACTGAACAAATTCATTCATTTCAAGAACTGGTGGAGGCGGAACCCTCTCCAAGTCAAACGCACTCAGCAAAATGCCGTAAGCTTGCTAAGTCCTCTGGAGTGTGGCTAGGGGCTTACAGACATTCCTGGGTTTAGGTAGAAACAGCCATATCCTCCATGCTGAGGGCTCTCTGCGTGACCAATCTCCATTTCTCACTTTTCCTCTGTATTTGCCTCCCGTCTTTCTTCTAGGTGTTAAAACCCATCCACCTGCTAAATATTTGCCTCGTTGGACCTTTGAGATTTCATGTTTTATGTACTCACACTGGTGAGTTACAATTATTCAGCAAAACCTGTCAGTGGGGTGGACCACAAACAAGGTATTTTTCCTGCTGACCTACAACGCATGTGCTCTCAGAAATCATACTCAAGGTATGAGCATTTGCAGTGTATCATGATCCACATGAGAAGTATCAGCTCATATAATGTTGGTTAACCCTCTATGCCCACCTTGCACTAGGCAGCTTTTTAAATAATGAACGAAAATGTAGTGAGCATCTACAAAGTGACTCCCCTGGTGGCTCAGACAGTAAAGCGTCTGCCTACAATGGCAGGAAACCCAGGTGTGATCCCTGGGTTGGGAAGATCCCCTGAAGAAGGAAATGGCAAACCACTCCAGTACTCTTAACAGAGAAGCCTGGTAGGCTACAGTCCATAGGGTCTCAAAGAGTCGGACACGACTAAGTGATTCACTTTCTTTTAGACCCAAAAAAGGGATAGAAAAGAGGTGTGAGACGGTACTTCTTAACCTACAGGAGTGGGAGAGTTCAAACTCTTCTTAGAAGAGACAAGACATAAATGTGTGGAACAGCAACCATTTATGAAACCTAAGAGCCAAGAACCCCCACTCCTTTAAAAGAAAGATATGAAGTCAAAGCACCTGCCCTGGCGGGTTCCAGACACTGTGAAAGCGATGTGAGAAAGGTTTCCAAGCCGACTTTCCGGATGCTTTTCCACTCAGGTTACACGGGATACTGTCTACAGCGCATCCCTGCAACGGTGCAGAACGGGGTACCCCACCTGCTCACAGCAGCAGCTGCGCAGCTCAGGTTAGAGCGGGTCCAGGGGTCGCGCAGGAGACCACCGGGTGTGGGAGCTGCGCATGCGCACGGCTACCCCGTGTGCTGGGCGTTCCCAGGCACCCTGGGCGGTGGAAGGAAGGTCTGTGCGCGTCTAGCTCCCCGAGTACTCAGGAGGCACGTCCTATCATCCCGGACAGTCTGAGATGTCTGCACTCCTCTCCCCAGCAAAAGGGGCAGACGATGCAGCCTGATTCACAGCTGCCACCCTGAGTCCTCCAGGCATCAGGCTACGTGGCCTGGACGGTCCGGCCGAGGCCTCTAGTGCCTACTGTGGAATGGGCTGGGGCTGGACCACAGGGCACTTGAGAAACACACACGAGTGTGGACAGTACAGCCTACCCGCGGGGCCCAGGCCGGGTTGTGGGGCGGGGGGAGGTGGTTGTCGGGCTGTTGTCACTAAGCCACGCGGCTTCACCTTCATTCACTCCTTCCTTGGGATGAACCTTTGCTGAGGGCATTCCTGGTTGCTCCGAACAGTGACTCCTGGGTTAAAGCAGTGAAGACTCCAAAGAGACCCCTCCATCACCCATGAGGCCAATGGCCCACTGTTGTGCCCCAATTAATTCACAGGACACCGCAGAGGGCCCGGCTCTGGGGCCCGGGACACTGACGCAGGATGCCCGTCTGAGATGTGGGGACAGAGACACGTCTGGGAGAGTTGGGGTTCACCTTCCTGCTGGAGAATCTCCAGCCCCGATTCCTCCTTGGGGAAGAGGTTACCAAGCTGATTAAATCTCCCGCCACGCCAGGACGCAGGCTCCATGAGCTCCCTACGCCACCAGTCAGCTCAGGTCTGGGAAGGAGACGCCAAGCCAGCAAGTAAAGCAAAAGCTTCCCTCCGCCTCCACCCCACCCCCTCAGTGATGAAGCCCACCTGACCCGCCTCCTGA
>NW_011494720.1:8686717-8694408 GCF_000754665.1 Bison bison bison
CCTGGGTGGGCTGCCCCTCCTCCAAGCCCCCCTAACCTCTCCACTTTCCTGCACCTTCCCCCACCACCCCACTCCGGGGCTCAGCCTTCACTTTGGAAAGTGCCACCCAGGCAGCTCCTGAGTGTGCCTTTATGAAACTGCCCCCATAGTCCAGAACCCTCTCCTTGGGGTCCTTCCTGGCCACAGGCTGGAATAGAAGAAGGTGCACAGCCCGTGTTGCCAGGCAGAGCAGGATGTGGTGAGGATTTTCAGAGGCTGCCACGTACCTTTGAGTGGTGCTTTTTCCTCCAGGAAGGTAGACTCTCCTGGAATAATTGAGCCAGCCTGAGCTCCTGCTCCACCCTCCTGCATCTGGCCGGGCGGCTGAGCCCAGTGCTCACAGCACCCTCATTGACCATGACCCCATCCCCAAATGCCACAGGCCAGGCCTTCTGGAGCGGGAGCAGCGGGATGGAAAGGAGTGTGAAGTCTGTGGATGTGGGCAGACAGAGCTTCACAGAATTCCCAGCCCCTCTCGACTCCTGCACTCACCTCCTCCCACACAGTGAGGCCTCCCTGGAGGGCTCCCAGGAAGAGGAGGAGGGTGGAGCTGAGTGTGGTGGGGAGGTGATGGGCAAGGAGGGGGAGCCATGACGCCAGGATGACGAGGCTTCTCTCAGGTTGGATTAGGAACCCTCTGAGGGCTCAGGGCACCTCCTCTCCAAGGGAAAGGCAACCTGGACAGACGTCAGGGGCCATCCCAGAAGCCTGCAGATAGATGGGGACAGAGGAGGCCAAGCTGGGGAAGGCAGTCATGTGACACACTCTCGCGGCACCTGGCAAAGGGACCTTGAGGTCTCAAGGTTCCCACTACTTGGCCCAGCCTAGACCCTTGTCTCCCTGCTTACCCTCCTGACCACTGCCCCCTCGGTCACTGCCAGTCAAAGTCAGAATGCTCTTCACCTTGACTCCCATTCTGTGTCAGCTGCTCAGAGTTCTAGGGGCTCCAGAGGAAACGAGGAATTGCTGGGGCCACCTTTTCCCCAGGAGCCCTCTTTCTGCTCAGCCTAGTCGTTATTAAACAAACTAAACCTAAATCTTCTGCTTCGTCCGGAACTATGGGCTACAAGGGAAATCCATCAGGGTCCCAAGAAGGGACAGTCTTATCCTGGCCACATAGGCAGAGAAGTCTTGATAACTCAGAGTTTGCACCAAATGCCATGTACACCCACCATACTGATGGTTCCCAAGCCTTTGCCTGTCAACCCCATGAAGATTCACAGCAACACTTGAGGTAAACACAAACATCACAGCTTCGTAGAGAAGGAAATGAGGGGTCAGGGTTCTCAGCTGTAACAGGGCCTGTGAAATTCCACCTCATAGTATTATTTTGAAAATTAAATGAGATGGGAAGAGAGATGAATAGGTAGAACTCAGGAAAATTTTAGACTGTTTCAAACTATTCTATGCTGGTGGCTCAGTCAGTAAACAATCTGTCTGCCATGCAGGAGACCCAGGTTAGGTCCCTGGGTCGGGAAGACCCCCTGAAGAAGGGAGTGACAACCCACCCCAGTGTTCTTGCCTGGAGAATCCCATGGACAGTGGAGCCTGGTGGGCTACTGTCCCTGGGGTTGCAGAGTCGGACACAACTGAGCAACTAACACACACATGTGTAAATGCATTATACATTTGTCCAAACCTGTGGACTGTGAAGCACAGTAAACTCTGGGCTTTAGTTAATAACAAGGTAAAGCCATTGACAAAGGTTATGTTGAGAATACTTGGCACTGAGCTCACAGTCACATCTTACTACAAAATTACGACAGAAGGTTGGGAAGGTTTATAAGTCAAACCCATCAGAAACACTCAAGGATATAAACAGTAAGCAGTTTGAAAAATTCTTATTCTGTATCTTGTCCAACTGAGTCTAGGCTAATTTGTTTGCAGGAAATTCTCCTTGGCCATTCTGTTTGTAAATCCCAAAAGCCTTACTCCTATCTTATCGGAGTTCAGTCGGGGCTGTAACCCTTAATCTCCAGGCTGTACTGGCTTTGCAAGGTTGTTATGGAGAGTTGCATTTCCTCCCTGTTTTGTTTGTTTTGGAAAGTTGTATTTGTTATCAGATGTTTATGGGAGGACATTAGTTTACTCACCTAAATTATAATGTACACATCGGCACTGTTGCATTTAACTCATTATCATGACCTCGCTAATTTTATTATGGAAAGTTCATCTGTGTGAATGGTTTGACTTCGCTTATGAATCAGAAAGTATCAAGAGTTTATCTTGGTTTTCACTCTACAGGCTGGTTTGGGAAATAAAATAGACCTGATCAGATTCAGATTTGTTCTTTTGAAAACAACTCGAAGTACGTTTTCCACAGCACAGGTATGTAGAAAGTTTAGGTGAATAATGCTATGGATGAATCTTAAAGACAGCTGTGAATTACATAGGCTTCTTTCTAATAAGTGCTCCTTTTTATACATTGTACATGCAGCTTTGCCAAACCCTCCAGAGAGATGCTTCAGAAATAACCTGGGAGGGAAGAGAGGGTTATTTCTGGAATCCTTGCTCATCATCAACTGCTAGACGAGAGCAGACTGTCTTGTTACCACTATATACTGCTATAGCAGGGCTTAACATACAGAAATTGTGCAATAAATATTTATTGGATGAATGAATGAATAAACTAAGTCCAGCTTTCATTCCTGTATCGTATATTGCGGAGAAGGCAATGGCAACCCACTCCAGTACTCTTGCCTGGAAAATTCCACGGACAGAGGAGCTTGGTAGGCTGCAGTCCATGGGGTCGCTAAGAGTCGGACACGATTGAACGACTTCACTTTCACTTTTCACTTTCATGCATTGGAGAAGGAAATGGCAACCCACTCCAGTGTTCTTGCCTGGAGAATCCCAGGGATGGGGGAGCCTGGTGGGCTGCTGTCTATGGGGTCGCATAGCATCGGACAAGACTGAAGCGACTTAGCAGCAGCAGCAGCGTATATTGAGCTGTCTTAGTTTCTTGTTTTTCCACGACACACACAACCGCAGCCTCCCATGTTGAAGAAAGCATTGTATAATGGAATTACTGGGACTTCCTGATTGTCTAGTGGTTAAGACTTCGCCTTTCAACGAAGGGGGTGTGGGTTCAATCCTTGGTTAGGGAGCTGAGATCACACATCCCCCTTCGGCCAAAAAAGCGAAACACGAAACAAATTCAATAAAGACTTGAAAAATGGTCCACCTCCAAAAAATCTTTAAAGAAAAGATAAAATTAAGAATTTTTAAAATGGAATTAACATCTCATGGGGTAAGTGAAAAATTGATCATAAAACATCACAGTTACAGCTAGTGATCTCCTTCATGGTATGGATGATGACTCACAGCCAGGAGAAAAGACACAGCTGCCTCTGGCTTCCTTTTTACCACTCGGGAACCACCTGCTATGAAGCAGACACCAGGCCACATGCTGGGACTGGCCTGCAGAGGTCACCATGCAGTGAGCGCAGAGGTTCCCAAGCGCTGGCCCTCTGTCAATGAAAGGGCTTCCCAGGTGGCTCAGAATCCACCTGCCAAGCAGGAGATGTGAGTTTGATCCCTGGGTCAGAAAGATCCCCTGGAGAAGGAAATGGCAACTCACTCCAGTATTCTTGCCTGAGAAATCCCATAGACAGAGGAGTCTGGTGGGCTACAGTCCATGAGGTCACAAAGAGTCAGATACGACTGAGCAACTCAACAGCAGTAACATTCTTCCATCAATGAATGCTAAAGCCAGCGGGGGAAAGGGTCGAGATTATAGGGACTAATATTTTCTCAAAGTCTCTCTCCACAGGGGCTTCCCTGGTAGCTCAGATGGTAAAGAATCTGTCTGTAATGCCAGAGACCCTGGTTCAATCCCTGGAGTGGGGAACACCCACTCCAGTGTTCTTGCCTGGAGAATCTCATGGACAGAGGAGCCCAGTGGGCTACAAGTTCAAGGGGTTGCAAAGAATCAGACACGACTGAGCGACTAACACTTTCACACTTTCTCCCCACCAAATCCTTATTAATTACAAGATATAAAGTCACTTTTCAGTGGAGAAAACTGGCAGGGACCACCTTAACCAATCACCAAATTACCATTTCCAGAAACAGAACTGATCAACTGCCAGGGCCTCTGGACTCTATGCACAAAGACACATCATCACTCCCTTGCTATGACGGATGGCCCCAAGTGCACGACCCGAACCTGATCACGAGGAGTCAGTCGACACACCCAGAGTGAGGGACGAGTTGTGCAATCAGTGACCTGTACTCTTCAAAAGTGCCAATGTTATGAGAAACAAACAAAGCCCCAGGCCCTGCTCCAGAGGATGAAGGACTAATGGGACAAGGCGATGGAATGCAAGGCCTTGGGTTTCCTTTTTCTGTAAAGAACACTGTTGATCCATTGGCAATTTAAAGTTTTCAAATTAAATAGTGTTATTGTATTGGTGCTGATTTCCATTTTTTTATATAATTATACTCTATATTATAATTCCTGGAATTTAGGAAACAAAGACATTTAGGAATAAAAGGGAACCATATCTCATGTCCATAACTTTCTCTTACATTGTTCAGAAAAAAACCCTACACATATATAATAATAAACCTCTGTGTGTCTGTGCGTGGTGTGTGTGTGTGTGTGTGTAGAAAGAGAGAGCGAATGAATATAGTAATTTGTTACCATTTAGGTCCATGGACGGAGGAGCCTGGTAGGCTGCAGTCTATGGGGTTGCTAAGAGTCGGACATGACTGAGCGACTTCACTTTCACTTTTCACTTTCATGCATTGGAGAAGGTAATGGCAAACCCACTCCAGCGTTCTTGCCTGGAGAATCCCAGGGACGGGGGAGCCTGGTGGGCTGCTGTCTCTGGGGTCACAGAGTCGGACACGACTGAAGTGACTTAGCAGCAGCAGCAGCAGCAGCAGCAGCAGGTCCTCTAGGTGAAATTGTTCAGGAATTCCTTGTATGATTCTTGCACCTTTTCTATAACTTTCAAATGTCAAAATTTTTAAAAATTTACATTGAGGTACTTGGGCTGTGCCCTGGGAAATTTTGATTCTGTAGTTCTGGGATGAGTTGGTGTTTTCATTTTTAACAAGTACCTAGGTAGTTCCAATGCAGCGGCCTGCAGGAAAGGATTAGGGAAACGGTATGCACTGAGATTTCCCCACGATCATACAGCTAGTCAGGGACCAAGCCAACACCAGAAGCTCTCTTTCCTTCCCATCCAGGGCTCCTGA
This sequence comes from Bison bison bison, assembly GCF_000754665.1. Lineage (NCBI taxonomy): Eukaryota > Metazoa > Chordata > Mammalia > Artiodactyla > Bovidae > Bison > Bison bison. Next base: position 8,691,962 of record NW_011494720.1, read on the forward strand.
CACCACACTGCACACTTTGTTAAAACAAGTTAGGCACATTTTAAAGATGATTTCCAATCAATAGTTTTCAAAATTGCAAAACTAGGGGTAAAAAAGAAAGAATGACCCATTCAGGTCAACTCCTCTCAATGTTTATATCAGAATTAAACTCTCCGTCCTCTACTAACCCCAGAAAACCTCTCAATGGCTGTATTTCCTGCTAGTCAACTCACTCACCTGAGCCAGAAACCGGGAGCAACCTAACAATTCTATGTTTCCATCAGTTTCCAAATCCTTCTGCCCTAAGTGTTAAATTCTGTTGTCCTTCTCTTACTTCAGGGATGGTTTTGTTTCTCATCAGGACAACTGCAAAACCTGTGCCTCACTTTGCTATATCAAGTTCATTAACCTTTCCTTCTGCAGTGTCTTCTCTGCTGTTAGTTCTGTCCAGGAAACTTTGTATCTAAAAGTCTTTAGAAGTTTAATATGGATATTTTATATATCTTTTACTTCTCTATTTAATATTTACTTACTTAATATTTCTCCACTTAATACTCAAGTATTCCTCTATGTTCTTAAATACAAGGAATTGCTGTTGTTTTGTTCAGTTGCTCAGTTGTGTCTGACTCTTGGCCACCCCATGGACTGCAGCATGCCAGGCCTTCCTTGTCCTTCACCAACTCCTGGAGTTTACTCAAACTCGTGTCCATTGAGTCAGTGATACCATCCAACTATCTCATCCTGTGCCATCCCTTTCTCCCGCCTTCAGTCTTTCCCAGCATCAGGGTCTTTTCCAATGAGTCGGTTCTTCACATCAGGTGGCCAAAGTAGTGGAACTTCAGCTTCAGCATCAGTCCTTCCAATGAACATTCAGGACTGATCTTCTTTAGGATGGACTAGTTGGATCTCCTTGCAGTCCATGGGACTCTCAAGAGTCTTCTCCAGTGCCACAATTCAAAGGCATCAATTTTTCATCGCACAGCCTTTTTAATTGTCCAGCTCTCAAATCCATACATGACTACTGGAAAACCATAGCTTTGACTAGATGGACCTTTGTAATGCAAAGTAATATCTCTGCTTTTCAATACACTGCATTTGTCATTGCTTTTCTTCCAAGGAGCAAGCATCTTTTATTTCATGATTGCAGTCACCATCCACAGTGATTTGGGAGCCCAGGAAAATAAAATCTGTCACTGTTTCCATTGTTTCTCCATCTATTTGCCATGAAGTGATAGGACCGGATGCCATGATCTTTGTTTTCTGAATGCTGAGTTTTAAGCCAGCCTTTTCACTCTCCTCTTATAGTCAAAATTATTTTAATATCCTTGTCTACTAGTTGAAATGAATCATCTGTGTCATTTTCAGATTGGCTTCCATTGACTGACTTTTCTTCTCATTATAGGTTATACTTCCCTGTTTTCTTGTAGCTTGATAGTTTATTTATTAGATAATGGATTGAGTGAATTTTGTCTTACTGAGTGCTGAATACTTTTGAATTTCTATAAATATTCTAGAGCTTTGTTCTGGGGTGCAGTTAAATTACTTTCCAATAGTTGAATCATTTTGAGGCTTGTCATCAAGCTTTCCTAAGGGAGACCAGAACAGCCTTTAGTCTCAGGCAAATTTCTAACCCACCCGCCTCCTGGTGAGCCAAAACTCAGCTATGTACTCTACCCGTCGTCCCATGAATTCCAAGGCTTTTCCTCTCTGGCTGCAGGGAACACAAATTATTCCTGCCCTTGTGTGAGTTCTGACATTTGTTCCTTCTGTGCTTCTTCAGTGGTTCTGTCCCCAGCACTTGGTAGAACAACGCTCAGGAAAATTTGTGTGTTGATGGAATGATGTGCTACCTGTGAAACCCAACACAAGGTAACATCCAACATGTTCCGAGGGAGGGAAGAATCCTGGAGAAGCTGGGCCTTGGCAGCATGGGAACGCTCAGTGCGGGAGGTGGACCGCATGGGCTGTGCGTGCTATTTTGCATTCTGTTTCTACTTTATGCTCCTCAGAAGGCATAGACGTGCTGGTTCACAGCCTCAGAAGCTTCCCAGTGAAACATGAAACTAGCCCTCATACTTAGAGGGCAAGGAGAGACCAAAGGAAGAGGCAGACAGCTCTGGACTGGTAGGTGGAAGGCATAATAAGCAGAGAACTTACGCAGTAGGGGTGTCTTGGGCAGCCTCAAGATGGGTAGATCTCTGCCACTGCCCACCACAATCTTGAACATTCAGAGACTTTAATGGCTTTCAGTTACATACACCTCTGATGGTCTCAAAACACATTGTTCTTTCAAGTTTGTGCCTTTGAAAATGGCTCCAGCTATGGGGACAGTTATATCTACTACTGTGGGCAGGAATGCCTTAGAAGAAATGGAGTAGCCATCATAGTCAACAAAAGAGTCCGAAATGCAGTACTTGGATACAATCTCAAAAACAACAGAATGATCTCTGTTCATTTCCAAGGCAAAC
>NW_011494720.1:8694508-8695908 GCF_000754665.1 Bison bison bison
GCAGCCAAAGATGGAGAAGCTCTATATAGTCAGCAAAAACAAGACTGGGAGCTGACTGTGGCTCAGACCATGAACTCCTTATTGCCAAATTCAGACTTAAATTGAAGAAAGTAGGGAAAACCACTAGACCATGCAGGTATGACCTAAATCAAATTCCTTATGATTATACAGTGGAAGTTAGAAATAGATATAAGGGACTAGATCTGATAGACAGAGTGCCTGATGAACTATGGATGGAGGTTTGTGACGTTGTACAGGAGACAGGGAGCAAGACCATCCCCAAGAAAAAGAAATGCCAAAAAGCAAAAATGGCTGAGGAGGAGCTATTTGTCTTACAGATAGCTGAGAAAAAAGGGAAGCGAAAAGCAAAGGAGGAAAGGAAAGATATAAGCAACTGAATGCAGAGTTCCAAAGAATAGCAAGGAGAGATAAGACAGCCTTCCTCAGTGATCAGTGCAAAGAAATAGAGGAAAATAATAGAATGGGAAAAATTAAAGATCTCTTCAAGAAAATTAGAGCTACCAAGGGAACATTTCATGCAAAGGTAGGCTCAATAAAGGACAGAAATGGTATGGACCTAACAGAAGCAGATGATATTAAGAAGAGGTGGCAAGAATACACAAAAGAAGAACTGTACAAAAAAGATCTTCATTGCGAGGCCCAGCCCCGGCTGATCCAGGGAGTTCGAAGCAGAGACGGCGTCGGCGAGGATCAGGATACAATAGCTTAAATTAGATATTAATTAGAGATGTAAAGAGTAATAGAATGAGGATAGCTCAGTAGGAAAATTCAGTGGAGAAAAGAGGCTGAGTAGCTTGATTTACGCGGGAGACCAATAAAACTTCAAGACAAGAAGTTTGCACCACTTACGTAGGCCGCAGGCATCCTTCTATTCTCCCAAAGGAAAGGAGACACTGAGGCCTCCCTGGTCGGATCTTAGAAGCCCAGGCATAATTAGTAAGCATGGCGGGCTCCGCGCTCCAGATGGAGACTCAGCCAGAGTGAGAGAGAGAGCGACATGGGGGGACCAATATTTCAAGAAACTGATCCCAATTCTTTATTTTCCATGGTCTACTTTTATACACTGAGATGTTATGCAAAAGTCATGTGGGGTCAGCAGTCCTGACTTTTATCAAAGTCAGGTACTTCATACAAATGTATACAGAGGTCTTAGGGGTGTTACATCATCTTCTGGCCAGGGGGTCTGCTGACAATTTATGACCCTCTCCTTGTGACAGCAGTCAGTCAACCAGGACACTTATTTCTCCAGGGGTGATTATTCTTAAAAAAGACTCCACCTTCCGAAGGTACCAGATAAAGTTACATTCCTATAGGGTGAGGGTGTAGTGGGTTTTAATTAAGAAAAGAATTTACTTAGCCTAAGGTCTAATATGATTAAT
>NW_011494720.1:8696008-8696486 GCF_000754665.1 Bison bison bison
CAATCTCAAAAACAACAGAATGATCTCTGTTCATTTCCAAGGCAAACCATTCAATATCATGGTAATCCAAGTCTTTGCCCCAACCAGTAATGCTGAAGGAGCTGAAGTTGAACGGTTCTATGAAGACCTACAAGACATTTTAGAACTAACACCCAAAAAAGATGTCTATTTCATTATAGGAGACTGGAATGCAAAAGTAGGAAGTCAATAAACACCTGGAGTAAGAGGCAAATTTGGCCTTGGAGCACAGAATGAAGAAAGGCAAAGGCTAACAGAGTTTTGCCAAGAGAATGCACTGGTCATAGCAAACACCCTCTTCCAACAACACAAGAGAAGACTCGACACATGGACATCATCAGATGGCCAACACTGAAATCAGGTCTATTATATTCTTTGCAGCCAAAGATGGAGAAGCTCTATATAGTCAGCAAAAACAAGACTGGGAGCTGACTGTGGCTCAGACCATGAACTCCTTATT
>NW_011494720.1:8696586-8704159 GCF_000754665.1 Bison bison bison
CCAGGGGGTCTGCTGACAATTTATGACCCTCTCCTTGTGACAGCAGTCAGTCAACCAGGACACTTATTTCTCCAGGGGTGATTATTCTTAAAAAAGACTCCACCTTCCGAAGGTACCAGATAAAGTTACATTCCTATAGGGTGAGGGTGTAGTGGGTTTTAATTAAGAAAAGAATTTACTTAGCCTAAGGTCTAATATGATTAATATCAAAGGTTAATACTTATTTCTTCTATATATTCATTAATGTGTGTAAGGGCAGGGAATATGGAGACTTAGCAACAAACATTGGCTCAACAAATGAAAAACCCCTCACCAATACAATTTCTAATCAGCCCACTATACTTATACTAATGGTTTTCTAACTTTTCTAAGGAACCTGTTTTTAGAAGGTTTAAAGCATCTCGTGCCTCTCACGGTTGGGAGGCTGTGAGCAATCACATGTGGCCGGACAAGCCTGTCAGGCAGGCTAGAGAATCTTCAGAGGAGTTTGTAGGTTGAAACACTCCTATCATGCCCAGGAGTTTTTATTAATTGGAGCTCTAAGTTAACTCCTTCTCCAAAAGAGGTGGTGAGGGACAGCCCCCCGTAAAGTCAGAGGTGTAGGTGAGAGCATAAAGTAGTAAAATAGGCAGGCTCTGGTTATGGGGGTAGATGCTCGAGGATTTCCAGGGGGACTCCTGAGGCTCGATCCCGCCTTTGCGTATGTCGAGCCTCCTTCCTGATGACCTTTGCCACGGGCAGAGTGCCTCATGCTGGCCCCCAACACTTCATGACCCAGATAATCACTTGACTGGAAGGTGAAGTCAAGTGGGCCTAAGGCCCATTTTGAAGCATCACTACAAACAAAGCTAGTGGAGGTGATGGAATTCCAGTTGAGCTATTTCAAATCCTAAAACATGATGCTGTGAAAGTGCTGCACTCAATATGCCAGCAAATTTGGAAAACTCAGCAGTGGCCACAGGACTGGAAAAGGTCAGTTTTCATTCCAATCCCAGAGAAAGGCAATGCCAAAGAATGCTCAAACTACTGCACAATTGCACTCATCTCACATGCTAGTAAAATAATGCTCAAAATTCTCCAAGCCAGGCTTCAACAGTGAACCATGAACTTCTAGATGTTCAAGCTGAATTTAGAAAAGGCAGAGGAACCAGAGATCAAATTGCCAACATCCACTGGGTCATGGATAAAGCAAGAGAGTTCCAGAAAAACATCTATTTCTGCTTTATTGACTATCCCAAAGCCTTTGACTGTGTAGATCACAATAAACTGGAAAATTCTGAAAGAGATGGGAATACCAGACCACCTGACCTGCCTCTTGAGAAACCTATATGCAAGTCAGGAAGCAACAGTTAGAACTGGACATGGAACAACAGACTGGTTCCAAATAGGAAAAGGAGTACGTCAAGGCTGTATATTGTCACCATACTTATTTAACTTCTATGCAGAGTACATCTTAAGAAAATCTGGGCTGGATGAAGCACAAGCTGGAATCAAGATTGTTGGGAGAAATATCAATCACCTCAGATATGCAGATGACACCACCCTTATGGCAGAAAGTGAAGAAGAATTAAAGAGCCCCTTGATGAATGTGAAAGAGGAGTGTGAAAAAGTTTGCTTGAAGCTCAACATTCAGAAAACGAAGATCATGGCATCTGGTCCCATCACTTCATGGCAAATAGAAAGGGAAACAGTGGAAACAGTGGCTGACTTTATTTTTGGGGCTCCAAAATCACTGCAGATGGTGACTGCTGCCATGAAATTAAAAGACACTTACACCTTGGAAGGAAAGTTATGACCAACCTAGATAGCATATTCAAAAACAGAGACATTACCTTGCCAACAAAGGTCCATCTAGTCAAGGCTATGGTTTTTCCAGTAGTCATGTATGGATGTGGGAGTTGGACTGTAAAGAAAGCTGAGCACTGAAGAATTGATGCTTTTGAACTGTGATGTTGGAGAAGACTCTTGAGAGTCCCTTGGACTGCAAGGAGATCCAACCAGTCCATCGTAAAGGAGATTAGTCCTGGGTGTTCATTGGAAGGACTGATGTTGAAGCTGAAACTTCAATACTTTGGCCACCTGATGCAAAGAACTGACTCATTGGAAAAGACCCTGATGCTGGAAAAGATTGAGGGCAGGAGGAGAAGGGGACGACAGAGGATGAGATGGTTGGATGGCATCACTGACTCAATAAACTTGAGTTTATTTGGTAAACTCTGGGAGTTGGTGATGGACAGGGAGCCCTGGCTTGCTGCAGTTCATGGGGTCGCAAAGAGTTGGACACGACTGAGCGACTGAACTGAACTGATGGGGACAGAGGACAGAGCCTACATCCCAAGGTCAGGGGTGGGAGATGCAGTCTTTGTGCAGCCAGGTCCAGTTCTCAGGTCAACAACAGTCACTTCCTTCCAATTACCTCCTCCAACAGGAGGTCAGAGTTCACAACTGCAGATGGTCAGGCCCCCACTGCAATGAAAAATAGGCACCAAGCCAGGGGTCATGGTACTCACCACAGAGCTATGAGTTCACACTTGCCCTGAAACAATAATTATTTCCCAGTGATGTGTGTATGTGTGCATGTGTGCACACGCACAGGAATTCTACAGGAATTCTTGGATCCAAGCAGTACTTGGTGCTATATAAAATACGGCTCAGAGAACATTAGAGTCTTCAGTTCTTAGAATGGGAGACTCTTTCCAAAAGAACATGTTCCCAAATATCACCAATTTTCATAAAGAGAGAGAACTGTTTTGGGAATTAATGAAATTCTTGGTAGGGGTGTTGTTTAGATGAATGCTCTAATATCAACCCTGCCCAATATGCTCTCAAGAACAACATGGCAAGAAAACATAGATAAGCCATCAACAAAGTAAGAGGATATTTCTTCATCCTCAGAAAGAAAAAGAGGGCTATGATTGCTTTTGAACTTGGGTATCCTAACCAGTCCAGGGTGAGTCAAGTTCTGTGAAGTTGATTTGCAGTCGGTGATGACAAGTGGAGAAGAGAAGGATGGTTGATTGAAGAAGAAATAGAAAACAAAAGTTATTCCCCTTAGGAGCAAGATCGTGTGATGAACTGTTATTTCCCCATGAGCATACATTTTCCTTCTGGAGACCAGAGGAGTAGGAAGATCTGCTTCCCACCACCCTGGTCGGCGAGGCTGGGTTGGGAAGATGCGGCTCTTGCCTTTGGTGGTGAAAAGTCCAGAGATCAGGTGACCGGCGCGCTTCCAGTGCAGGCAGAGAGTGGTACAACCACCAGTGTGTTTCCTCTGCCTTCTCCCACTCCTCTGATCCAAATCACCTCCAGTGCAGGGGGAGAGCAGAGAAGCAAGCATGAAAAAAGTGTCAGTCACTCAGTCGTGTCCGACTCTGTGACTCCATGGACGGTAGCCCAACAGGCTCCTCTGTCTATGGAATTCTCCAGGCAAGGGTACTGGAGTGGGTTGCCATTTCCTTCTCCAGGGGATCTTCCTGACCCAGGGTTCAAACCCAGCCTTCCTGCATTGCAGGCAGATTCTTAACCATCTGAGCCACCAGGGAAGCCCTTGAAGAAGGGTTTCACGTCCCTTAATGCCTGGATTGTAAGCTGAATTGAGAACAACCTCAGCTTTTATGCACACCTTGCAGAGAATGCAGGAACAAACCAAGGGGCAAGCACGGCAGTCGCCCTGGAAGACTGGAATGAAGACACCACCTGGACTGACCTTCCACCGTGCCCTTGGAGGAGGGGGGGACTCTGCATGTGCACCTCACCTGACCTCTGGGGCCTTACAGCCATCAGTAAAAGGATGGCCACTCTCAAACACACATGCCAAAGCCCTGGATGAAGTCATTGTTATTATGCTCATTTTCAAAGGGAAAATTTCGTCTCTAGAGTGGGGACCTTTGCCAAATTGCTTAGTTACCAAGTATGTGTTTGCAGTTATATTTACAAAGTCAGCCCTTCCCTCCCCTGTTTCAATCACCAGGAACCCCATTGGTTTACATCCCAATGCCTGACTTTGAGACCTGCTGCCAGCAGAGCTCCTTTCTAATAGCTGCACCAAGAGGGCTGTTCCCCCAGGACAGCCATCGTCTTGTTCAGAGGCCAAGTTCACTCATCTCTAGCTTTGCGTCCATTGCCTCACTCCCTCCATGTCCCCAGTCGATGGTGTTGAGCAGCTACTGCACCAGCCACTCTGCTGGGCATCGAGGGCACCTGGACAATGCATGGTAAAGCTCTTACAGCACATGAGGCTCAACTCCAGGGACTTGACATATCCTGACATATATGTAATCCTCACAACAGCCCTAGGGAGAAGACGTCAATGTTCCCACTTAACAGAAGAGCAAATAGAGGCACAGAGCATTGCAAGTAACATGGCCAGTGTCACAGTATGACCAAGTGTTGGAGCCATTGTTTGACCCAGGAATTCTGCCGACAGAGCTCCAGCACTGTAATAAGGCCTCAGGATTCAGCAGGAGGATCAGGACACTCTCGCAGGTCACCAGTGTGGGGAAGCAGGCTGGGTGACGTCTTAGAGGGGGACTCGGGGAACCATGGGGCACTGGAGGGTGTCCGACTTTACCTGGGATCCTCTGCACTGAAGACGCAATGTCCGCAATTTCTCTCACTGGCCTTGGAGCCCCAGAACCATCATGGCAGCATCTCAGATGTTCACCTCAGGGCTTCAAAATCAACTTAAGACATAAAGTCATGGGCTAATGACTCCAGTGTGTGTGGACATAGCGTCCTCGGGGCTGATGCCCCCGTGGGTTGGTTCAGTGCCTCCATAGCTCCCTTCCTGTGGCATTAGAGGGCATGTGTCATCTAAAAGGAGCGTTGTTTAAGGCTGTAGCCCAGGATGGTTCATTGCCTCCAAGGAGCTGCCAGGCCTGGCTCCCTTAGCACATGGGACTTTCTCACCTTAGCCTGTTTCGGGGCCATAGCTCTCCACTTGCCCTCTGGACCACAGGGTCTGCTGCTGCTGTGGACACACAGACCTTCACTCACAGGCATTCCTCAACACCCACCACGTGCCAGGCACTGGTCCAGGCACTGGCAATACTGCAGTGAACGAACAGGAGAATAACTGCCCTCATGGAGGTAGTGGAGGCCAGATAACAAACAGAATGAGTACGTGCGTGCTCAGTTGCTTCAGTCATGTCCGGCTCTTTGCGACCCTATGGACTGTAGCCTGCCACACTCCTCTGTCCATGGGATTCTCCAGGCAAGAATATTGGAGTAAGTTGTCATTTCCCTCTCCAAAATGAGGGAGTGAGGCATGCAAATAAGCAGGGCAAGTATTCTAGGCATCAGTCATGGAAAGGTCCTGAGGCAGGCATGCGTCTGACCCACCAACCATTCCAAGGCTGATAGACGACCATCCAACTGTCCCCTGAAAGAACAGGGGTGGGAGTGATTAGGGAGCAAGGCTACCAAAGAAGGTGGCTCATCAACAAATAAAATTCAAATAAAACAACCTCTTGCCTAAGTTAGCTGAAAGAGACTATCTGTGGTCAGCTGAGACTTCTAATTTTGTTAGCTGGTTTTGTTTTGTTGCTATTCAGTCACTCAGTTGTCTCTGACTCTTTGTGACCCCATGGACTGCAATACACCAAGTTTCCCTGTCCATCACTAACTCCCAGAACTTGCTCAAACTCAAGTCCATTGAGTCAATGATGCCATCCAACCATCTCATCCTCTGTCGTCCCCTTCTCCTCCAGCCTTCAATCTTTCCCAGCATCAGGGTCTTTTCCAATGAATCAGTTCTTCCTATCAGGTGGCCAAAGTATTGGAGCTTCAGCTTCAGCATCAGTCCTTCCAATGAACATTCAGGGTTGATTTCCTTTAGGTTTTATTTTAATCTTGTTTAATAGTTTATCTTCAAACTGCCTGTCTGGGGCTATGTAGTCCTATCTATAGAGTCAGAAATCACAGTATTTTCAAGTTAGAAAGGCTGTTTGAGACCCCTCAGGCTGTTCCCCATTTTACAGATGACAATACTGAGGTCCATAGAGATTTGGTCACAAGTTCAACTTCCCTTTTCTACCTGTGTAGAAGTGAAGTGAAGTCGCTCAGTCGTGTCTGACTCTTTGTGACCCCAGGGACTATAGCCTACCAGGCTCTTCTGTCCGTGGGATTTTCCAGGCAAGAATACTGGAGTGGGTTGCCATTTCCTTCTCCAGGAGATCTTCCCAACCCAGGGATTGAACCCGGGTCTCCCGCATTGTAGGCAGATGCTTTACCATCTGAGCCACCACCTGTGTAGAGCAGGGATTAAAATGTCTCTGCTGTCTCTTAGCCTAAATTACTATTGCCCAAACCCTCAGGATTCTCTTCTCTAATGCCATGGCTATTTCTGTACTAAACATAACAGGCTCAAAGAAAATTTCTGAAAATCCTAAACTCGGTTCAGTAGTTTTAATCAAAGCATCCTATGCTCCTCTGCCTTCCTGGTTTCTCTGCTTGCTTCTGTGACTCCTTCACCCTCATATTTTTTTTTTACTGCTTTTTATTCTCATTTCTACATAAAAGAATCCCATCTGCTTCTAAATGTGCCTTCTGTGTACAGTGGCATCTGTTTGCAACCATCTTATTCCCTGACAGTCCACAGTGTAACCTCTAGACTGCCATGTGTCTCAAGAGGGCATATGGCACCAAGTTTTATAGAGATTTAAATGAAGAGCTGAGTTGAGAATAGAGTGATTATGATTGTGCTTAGCCACTCAGTCATGTCCGACTCTTCACAACCCCATGGACTGTAGTCCGCCAGGGTCCTCTGTCCATGGGATTCTCCAGGCAAGAATACTAGAGTGAGTAGCCATTTCCTTCTCCAGGGGATCTTCTTGATCCAGGAATCGAACCTATGTCTCCTGTGGCTCCTGCATTGCAGGCAGATTCTTTACAGTCTGAACCCCTGGGGAAGCCTGTAATTATGATTACACATGCCTTATTCACATTCATGTTCATTTGCTAAGGATAATGTTGAAATAAAATCTTCCAGGATAGGAAGTTGCATGTGAATGAAACTTTGGCATCAACCTTTTGAAGGGCCCTCTCCCAGAACTCACAGATGTATGCACTTTTCTTATATATACATACATATATGTGTGTGTGTGTGTGTGTGTGTGTGTGTGTGTGTGTGTTCTAGGTGCATAGGTCTAGTTTCCTGACCAGGGATCAAACCCAGGCCCCCTACATTGGGAGCACAGAATCGTAGCCACTGGACCACCAGGGAAGTCCCTGAAATTTTCTACTCGGGTAACTAATCACATATAATTTGGTAAAGCAAATGCAGATCAAAAAAGAGAGAGAGATCTGAAGATTTAAAGCCTTCTTTTATTTTTCCCCACTGCTGACAATGCCAGAGGAGGCTGGTCTTGTCACTGGGGTTCTTTTGTTAAGGGTAGAAGGAATACTTTTTCCATTGTAAGCAGTAATGTAAAAGCCAGCTCTTTATTACTTTGAGTGACTCCTAAGTGTCCTACAGCTGTGTCCTTTTATGTTCTGAAGTCTCAGAGGAGGCACGATGAACTGGGCTGAGAGAGTGGGGGTGGTGAGGAAGGGGGGACTCGAGGAAGGCGTCCAG